>NC_135233.1:977850305-978215305 GCF_051348905.1 Ranitomeya variabilis | reverse complement strand
GGTCTTTAAGATGTTAAACTGAATATATTTTTTTAAAATATTTACCCACAAATATTAGTAAAACGTGACAGTCAGACATTTGCACAACACTTTCCGCATTCATTAAAATGGAGATCATAGTATATATAAAAAGGTGCTTCTAACAAAATTAGAGTATCAACAAATTAATTTATTTCAGTTCTTCAATACAAAAAGTGAAACTCGTATATTATATAGTCATTACAGACAGAGTGATGCATTTCAAGTGTTTATTTCTGTTAATGTTGATTATGGCTTACAGCCAATGAAAACCCAAAAGTCATTATCTCAGTAAATTAGAATACATTATAACACCAGATTGAAAAATGATTTTAAAATCTGAAATGTTGGCCTACTGAAATGTATGTTTAGTAAATGCACTCAATACTTGGTCAGGGCTTCTTTTGATCAATTACTGCATCAATGCGGTGTGGCATGGAGGCGATCAGCCTGTGGCACTGCTGAGGTGTTATGGAAGCCCAGGTTGCTTTGATAGCTGCCTTCAGCTCGTCTCCATTGTTGGATCTGGTGTCTCTCATCCTCCTCTTGACAATACACTATAGATTCTGTATGGGGTTAAGGTCAGACGAGTTTGCAGGCCAATCAAGCACAGTGATACTGTTGTTTATAAACCAGGTATTGGTACTTTTGCCAGTATGGACAGGGGCCAGGTCCTGCTGGAGAATGAAATTTCCATCTCCAAAAAGCTTGTCGGCAGAGAGAAGCATGAAGTGCTCTAAATTTTCCTGTTAGACTGCTGCGCTGACTTTGGTCTTGATAAAACACAGTGGACCTACACCAGAAGATGACATGGCTCCCCAAACCATCACTGATTGTGGAAACCTCACACTAGACCTCAAAAAGCTTGGATTGTGGCCTCTCCACCCTTCCTCCAGACTCTGGGACCTTGATTTCCAAATGAAATGCAATAGTTATATTCCTTGTGGAGTGTGTCAATGACGGCATTCTGGACAACTTTTTGATGATATTCTAATTTTGTGAGAATCACCTGTACATACATACACAAACACACATCTGGTAGATGGATATATACACATACATATATAAAATAATCACATCAGAACTTTATTTTTTTAGTAATACCAAAAATCTGTACAAATCCAATGAGAGGGGGAAACGGTTAATATAACTATAGAAAGCAGTTGCTTAAAGGGAAGGTACCGCGTTTGTAGATCATTAATAAATCACTTTAATGTAGCATAACATGCTGCTATAACCAAGTTTTAAATGCATGTGAAACAGATTTCGTGTGTTATATGAGTTTAAAGAAGGCACTGGGGGCTGACATCTTGGTTTCACAGCAGTTCACGACGCTATCAGTGTCATTTTACGGCTCCCCATGGACATAGGAGATAGTAGACCGGCGCTGACCCTATCTATAACATTGCAGCAACATTAGCAGTGAGCTGGGCACGCCTCTGTGGGCTGCACAATTCACTGCTGTAGGTGTGACTGGCCTCCATTTTATTATAGCCCAGTGCTATCTGCCGAGCTCCACTTACTCTATCACAGGAGAGAAGCACGCCCTGAGCAGACATCCTCTGCTCTCACACGCTGCCCTCCCTGTGTGCTTCTCCTGCTCTGTCTCTGCCTCCTCACACACAGTCCCTGCCCTCCTTGTGTGCTTCTCCTGCTCTGTCTCCGCCTCCTCACACACAGTCCGGGAGATCTCTGGTAAGCTGCATTCACAGCCTGCAGAGAGGGAGCTGACACCTGGTGAGAGAGCAGGAGAGCTGTCAGGGCAGGGATTAAGGTGGGGGAAGGGGGGATGGCAAGAGTGTTAGTCACAAAACAGGAGAGACATAGCATGCACACAATATAGCATAGCATGCTCAATATGTGTCTCACTCATCATTCTACATGTCTCTCTCCCATCAGTCTTTCTCAGCCATACCAATGTATCTCTCCCCTCCCTCCACAATGCCTGGCCATTCACTGCAGACCTGGATCTCCTTCTTATCTTACTGAGGGATGAGTCACAGACAGCTCTGCTCAGATAATGCTGCTCCATACATAAACACCACATGTCTTCACTTTTCCTCCAGTCCACCATGCTGCTGAGCCCACTGTGTTCTGCTCTTTTGTAAACTCTAGCTGTGTTTCTGATGCAGTAACTGCTGGTGATAGCAGATCACAGAGCAGTCACACACAAAATTGCTCTGCCCTGTGATGCTGCTCTTCATTCTGCCCCAGGGATATTAGACCACCCAAAAGGGGAGGGAAATGGTGATGTCAGCAGTTACTGCCCCAATTTTCCAGCTAACAGTAAAGCTGGTAAGTCTTACTATAGCTGCTTGAGTTCTAAAACGGAAAATGCTCCCCCTAGTGGTCAATATATATATTTGTAAGAAAATATATAATATTTTTCATATAGAAATGTTTGCAAACAGTGCAAACATTGCGTTAATACATTTTATTTACTATTTTAAGCTTAATTTCACAAAAAAACAAACTACAAAAAACTGGTGGCACCTTCCCTTTAAGTGTGAACACCCTCATACAATTGGCAAATTCTAACTACATCCCCAATCACATGTAAACTCATGTTAAGTCATAGTCAGTACTCAGCTAAACTTTATATGGGGCTATTCTGACATTGTCTTATTTGCATTTTAAAGCAAAAGTAATGGTCCGTAAACCGCTTACAACAAAGCAAAGGGAGTGAAAGCCATCTAAACTGCTAAAAAAAAACAAACAAACAAAAAAAAAACCGTATACTCACCTCCCGGCATCACTCCAGCAGTGTCGGCACTTGCAGCCCTGGGACTCTCGTGAAGTTGTTGTGACACGTGATGCCCGGCGCCCAATCACTGGCGTCACTGTTTGAACGAATTGGACAGGAAGAGGGAGTGAAAAAGCAGCCGCAGCCCAGACTGCCTTTTCATGTTCAATTGGTTCAAAGGCGGAGACCGTGATGCCAGCGCTGACAGGGCGCCAGACTCCCCGTCACAACAACCGCATGAGAGCCCCGAGACTGCGGGTGCCTACACTGCTGTAACAAGGCCAGCACGGGAGGAGAGTACAAGCTTTATTTTTTTTTTATTTTTATTTCATTTTGTCCTAGTAGCGGACAACCCCTTTAAAGGCTTTGTTTACAAGTAGCAAAAAAAAAAAGTTATTTCAGAAATCTCATGTACACACTTTTTTTTTTTAGACTATTTAAGAGCGTTTCAGAAATCTGCAGCATGCAAATTCTTTCAGTGTTTTTGCACCCATAGAAAGCAATGAGAATGTAAAAAAAAAATATGCAAAAAAAAAAATGCTACAAATGATTTTTGATGAATAAAAGTAACTGTATACCATACTCAAAGTACATGTATTCTGCACTAAAAAGAGCAGCAAAAACAGGAGACAAACAAAAAAGGGCATTTTCCCTGCCAGGAGCAGATTTTTGGCTGCAAGAAAAAAAAACCCACCGCAAAAACACAGCGTATGGACATGGCCTAAGATTCCTGATCTGACCATAGTCACAGAAGCCACTACACATGCATATGCAGAAGTGTTTAGCAGCTTTGGAAGCACATGATATTACTTCTCCACATACAAATACTTCCAAATCTGTTCTGCTGCACAAAAAAGCTCAGGTCATAGTGACTCATGAAAAATGGTATTTATGTACAGAACTAGCACATTACTAAGGACACCAGATAATTCCTGCAAAGATACAGCAATGTGTGTAGCGTACTCCATAGACACCAATGTACAGTATATACAGTCCTCCTCACCATTGGCACCCCTTCATTTTTTTCATAGACTGTACAATATCGTCAGAAATAAATGGAAAGGTATCAAAGTTATATTCTCAGTATTTTTTAATTAGTGGTCCAAAGTAATACAACAAAACATTGTTTTTCAACTTCCATGTTGCAATTTTAACCCTTTCACGACATGCGCCGTACATGTACTGCGCATGCCGTGAATCCCCCCCTTTGATGTGGGCTCCGGCGCTGAGCCCACATCAAAGTCGCGACATGTCAGCTGTTTTGTACAGCTGATATGTGCGCGCAATAGTGGCGGGTGAAATCGCTATTCACCCGCCGCTATTAACCTGTTAAATGCCGCTGTCAAACGCAGACAGCGGCATTTAACTAAAGGTCACATGATCGGGGGTCGGCGATGTGTCAGGATGGTAACCATAGAGGTCCTTGAGACCTCTATGGTTACTGATGCCGGCCTGCTGTGAGCGCCCCCCTGTGGTCGGCGCTCATAGCAAGCCTGCAATTCAGCTAGATAGGAGCGATCTGATGATCGCTGCTATGTAGCTGAGCCGATCGGGTTGTGCCAGCTTCTAGCCTCCCATGGAGGCTATAGAAGCATGGCACAGGTAAAAAAAAAATGTTTTTAAAAATATGAAAAAAATGTAAAAAACAAAAGTTTAAATCACACCCCTTTCGCCCCATCCTAAATAAAATAAAAAAAAAAACCTACACGTATTTGGTATTGTCGCGTTCAGAATCGCCCGATCTATCAATAAAAAAAACGCATTAACCTGATCGCTAAACAGCGTAGCGAGAAAAAAAATTAGAAACGCCAGAATTACGTTTTTTTGGTCACCACGACATTGCATTAAAATGCAATAACGGGCGATCAAAAGAACGTATCTGCACAAAAGTGATATTATTAAAAACGTCAGCTCAACATGCAAAAAATAAGCCCTCACCCGACCCCAGATCACGAAAAATGGAGACGCTTCGGGTATCGGAAAATGGCACTTTTTTTTTTTTTTTTTTAAGCAAAGTTTTGAATTTTTTTTCACCACTTGGATAAATAAAAACTAGTCATGTTTGGTGTCTATGAACTCGTAATGACCTAGAGAATCACAATGGCAAACAAAAAACAAGTGTGGGATTGCACTTTTTTTGCAATTTCACCGCACTTGGAATTTTTTTCCCGTTTTCTAGTAAAAGACATGGTAAAACCAATGGTGTCGTTCAAAAGTACAACTCGTCCCGCAAAAAATAAGCCCTCACATGGCCATATTGACGGAAAAATAAAAAAGTTATGGCTCTGGGAAGGAGGGGAGTGAAAAACGAAAACGCAAAAACGAAAAAGGGCCGCGACTTGAAGGGGTTAAAGAAGAAACAGAATGAACACTACATGGAGCAATAAAGGCACACCTAATACTTGGATGCACACCCTTTGGCATTGATGACAGCCTCCAAGTGTTTCTTGTAGCCATCTATAAGCTTCTTGCACTTCTTAGCTGGTATTTTCTCTCATTCTTACTTAGCAGTTTGTTCGAGGTGTTAGCAAGATTTTTTTTCCCCAATGACAGATTTCAGCTCACCCCAAAGATTTTCAGTGGGATTGAGGTCCATACTCATTGCTGGCTAATTTAAAACAATCCATTTTTTCAACCATTCCTGGGTACTTTTGGATGTGTGCTTTGAGTCATTGCCTTTCTGGAGGACCCATTACCTTCGATTCAAATCAAGTTTTCTTACGCTGGGTAAGACATTTCGCTCTAAAATCTCAATTCTCCGATTTCATGATTCCTGTGATATGGTTAAGGCCTCCATTACCAGACACCGCAAAGCAAACCAACAGCATTATGGATCCTCTACCATGCTTAACTGTTGGTAGGGTGTTTTTTTTCCTTATAAGATTCATTGTGCCATCTGTAAACAAACTGTTGCTTTGAATGAAACAAAAATAGCTTTTTGGCAATCTATCCACAGAACATTTTCCCAGAAGGATTGTGGTTTGTCAAGGTACTCTTTGACAAAGCAGTCACTCCTTTTTATGCCTTTTCTTCAGTAATGGTTTCTTCCTTGTCCTAGCTCTGGCTTAGTGTGCGGCATAAGATACTTGTTGAAATCATGACCGTAGACTGTTCCAGTTTGGCCTTAAGGTGTTTAACTTGTTTTTTTTTCCACCATTTTCACCAACCTTTGAAGACATCGCTTGTCAATTTTCCACTTTCTCCCACATCCAGAGAGGTTCTTGACGGTTCCATGCTCAAACTTCTTAACATTACGCACTGTTGAATTGAACCTGGGATTCCAAGGTCTTTGGAGATGCCTTATACCCTTTAGAAGTGTTGTGCTTGCTAATAGCAGTTCTGATGTCCTCAGACATCTCTTTTGTCTTCACCAATGTGGCAAAGGAACAGGGCCTACCATGTGGCTTTTTTAAATACTGAACTCATCATTCATTGGCTATTCATGTCACATGGGAACCGACAATCACAGGCAATTTTCATTTGTGATTTATCACAGGCAAGTCAAACTGTTTCCATACTATTTTAACGTGCCAATACCAGTGTTTTTGGTTTTAAATTGTAGTTTATCATTTGCTCTCTTGTATTTAACACAAGTGCTTTATGAAAAAAAAAAACTTCACATGATTCATTTTATTCAGGAGATATTCCACATTATGTACTTACACTTTATGGGTGCCAATAATGATGAGCAGGACTGTATAGAGTATCTAGAGCAGCCATGTGAGGGCTCCTGTTCTGAGAAGAGCAGAGCTTGGGATGTATAAATGCTGCCAAGATCCCTGCAGTAATCCGCAGTGCTATTCTTGCTGTCAAACACTGGAAACCTAAAGAAAGTCTGACAAGTCTCATTAGGTGGGTGAGCGGGGCAGGAGATTAAAAGGGTTGTCCTGTGTCAACCAACTTCAGACCATAGGTTCAGTGATGTGTAGAGAAATAAGTTTTGCCGACTCTCATCACATCCAGTACCTTTGTCCTGCTCCTAAATTACTATGCTCAGAATCTCATACCATCTACATAAACAGAGCTGTTGAACTCAGTGATTGACTGCAGCGCTGGAGATGTGAAATGACTGCAGCTGCCAATCAACAAAGACCTGGGCAGTGACAGCACTGAAGACTGACAGTAAGCAACGCTCAGCTTGCTATTTTACACGGAACCGAACCTATGGGCTGAAGTTCGTTGAAGGAGGACAAACCCTACAAGTATCTCAGCCACTTTGAGATAAATGTTTGCTGATACTTTAATGTTCCCACCTTGTATGTATATTGCATATGCAATGTATATATTGTGTTGTACTGGGCACCTTAGCGGATAAGGAAGAGAGAAAGTAAGACTAGACCAAGTGAGCTTGCCCATCAAGAGAGGTGTATTAGTGCACTGGAACCTGGAACAAATATCCAAGTCCTGAGTGAGAACTGCATGGAACAGAGACCAGGAGTGCCAGAGCGGTCATGGTATAGCAAAGCCAGAGATGTCCCAGAAAGGCAGCCATTGAGCTGACCAGGATAAGGTTCAATAGACTAAAAAACCGACTAGGTGACAGAGTCCTGAGAGGAGATGTAGTCGTGGCTGGTGCCTGACGTCAACCATCTGGAAAGCTAAAACTAGGGATATAAGCCCTGGGAGAAGTTACCGCTGAGTCAGACTGAGCTGTGTGAGACCTCAGCATTGAGGGAGTTAGCCACCAGTGACTAGAGGGTGACTGGCTGCCCCGTAGACTAGTGAAAACTAAATGGGATTTGTCCAATGAGTGAAGGGAAAGTCTCTTTCCTCTGGACTTTCTGCAAAGGTAACCCATGTACTACAATCATACATGTGCTAAGGGAGGCCGGCCGATCCTACTGAAAAGGTAAATAGAGCCGATACCCACTCTAAGCAAGGACTGAGTTGCCTAAGGGTACCGTTACACAAAACGATTTACCAACGATCACGACCATCGATGCGACCTGGCCGTGATCGTTGGCAAGTCGTTGTGTGGTCGCTGGGGAGCTGTCACACAGACAGCTCTCCAGCGACCAACGATGCCGAAGTCCCCGGGTAACCAGGGTAAACATCGGGTTACTAAGCGCAGGGCCGCGCTTAGTAACCCGATGTTTACCCTGGTTACCAGCGCAAACAAAATAAAAAAAACACATACTCACATTCCGGTGCCTGCGTCCGCTTCCCTGCACTCCTTCTGCATCCTGTGTAAGCGCCGGCCAAAGCAGAGCGGTGACATCACCGCTGTGCTTTCACTTTACGGCCGGCGCTCACAGTCAGTGCAGGGAAGCAGACGGCCAGGGACCTGACGGACACCAGAATGTGAACGCATCGCTGGATCGGTGTCACACACACCGATGCAGCGATGATAGCGGGAGATCCAGCGATGAAATAAAGTTTCAAACGATCTGCTACGACGTATGATTCTCAGCGGGGTCCCTGATCGCTGCTGCGTGTCAGACACAGCGATATCGTATGGATATCGCTGGAACGTCACGGATCGTGCAGTCATAGCGATCAAAGTGCCAATGTGAGACGGTACCCACTCTAAGCAAGGACTGAGTTGCCTAAAGGTCACTGGAATCCACCAAGGAGCTTGGCAGATCCAGATAGATCTTACTGCCACCCTGGGAGATATACATCTAGTTGACATGGTAGACGCCCAAAGATCCACAAAGGCACTAATGGACGAGTGAAAGAGGGCAGCATCATGCATGGAAATGGGAGTTTCTTTTTAAATCAGATAATTTTTTATTAACAGTAGTCAAGTTGACAGACAATGGTGTCAAAAAAGGAGAATAAACATGTTACAAAAAGTTTTTGAAACAGTCCCCCATCCCCCCCTCCCTTTAAGCCTCTATAAACAAGAATAGGACAATAGCATACATTGCTTACATAATAAAGCCACATTACCTTGGAATCAGTTCCTCTCCATCCACGGTTTGCAAAGTGTTTCAAAGGTTTTCACACTTTTCCTTTTTCATAAATACCCTTTTCCATATTAATAACCATATCAGACAGTCTATAAAATTCCTGCAGAGTCGGCGGTACCTCACTCAACCAGTGCCTGGCAATTAGCTTTCGCGCAACATACAATAATCTTTATAATGATTTGGAACTCTGATCTCTTCCACGTATCCCAAAATATATATCACAGGATCTCTTTCAATTGTACAGCCATACGATTTCCCAATTGCTTCTCCCACATCCAACCAGTATGAATTCAATCTCGTACATTGCCATAACATGTGTAGAATGCCTGCCCCCTCAGACTGACACCTAGGACACTCAGACTATAGAAGGTAGGGCTGTGACAGACTTCTATATACTCTGTGAAGTACATATAATTGCGAAAGTCTACCCAGCTCACTTAACAATTGGGGAATATACTCCATGATATCCTCCTCTATCCTTCCCAACTCTTTCTCCCATTTCTCTTTTGCTTTAATAGGGAATCTATTAAGAAAGGTATACAACAAATCCCTATAAATATCTGAGACTACCCCTTTCGTTCCTCCCGTTGCACAGACAGTCTACCAGAATATCTCTATAAATTCCCATATCAACCGTTTTGCTCTGCGAAGGATAGGCATTGTCTCAACTGTCCATATTGAAACCTACAGGTCTCCTGCAACCCGTAACTCTCCTGCAGTGCCCCAAAGGATAACAGTCATTGTGCGTCCTGAATCTGAGCTACATGTTGAATACCCAATGCTTTCCAATTTTTTAATTCCCCTATTTTAATAACTTCAGGTAATATTTCATTGTGCCATATTGGGGAGAGATTTGTTAAAAGTCCCACTCCCCTTGTCTTTTTAATTGTCTCCCATACCTTTTGAATCAATGTCATGGCCGTTCCAAACTTCCTGAATCCCCCAGCCTCCAATCCCTGAACCAATGGGTCCCTTCCCACTAACCAGACCGAATCCGCAGCAGTTTCCCATGCGTTTACAGTACAATGTAAACCTATGGGAAACGCAATCCACAATGCACAAAAACGCACAGAAACGCAGCGGTTTACATTCCGCAGCATGTCAATTCTTTGTGCAGAATCCGCAGCGGTTTTACACCTGCTCCATAATAGAAAACCGCAGGTGTAAAACCACGGTAAATCCGCAGTAAATCCGCGATAAATCTGCAGGAAAAACACTGTTTTTGCCCTGCGGATTTATCAAATCCTCTGTGGAAAAATCCGCAGTGGACCATTCTACGTGTGTACATACCCTTAGAGCTGCATAACCCAGAGCTGCTCATCTTACAACATCAGGAAGCTACAAAAAATGATCAACACTTGGAAGGTATTGACGGAGGTTCTGGCACCACCAGGATATTGTGGCTCACACTCCTGCACTCCCTCCATCTTCTGTAAATCAGACTCCATATTTCAGCTTTAGGCAGGACTGCCCTGGTGTCTCGCTGGTGTACATGGGCACATATAGCAGCACGATCTTGACTGTCAGTGTATGCAAAGAGCAATACAAAGGTCAGTAATAAACCCAGTGCACTAAAGATTAGCGGCATACTGTGCAGACGACCACGTGGATAGCGGTCAGCTCACAGACAAATAATGGGCATTGACCCTGAAAGGATGATTTGTGCAGGTATACCTGGAAGACATTTTATTTTGTCCCACTGCATGTAGGGCTTCACTGCAATGTCATGTTAGAAAAGTCAGGAATGGGAAAACCTTGTGAGACGGTAATTAAAAGGAAGGAACTTATTATTCAACTGAAAAACAGTCAAAGTGTTTGACTAGAAAAGTTGCTCAACATGTTTTGACTGTTTCACTCTAAGCGGTTCTGTCCTCCAGCAGTTGACCCCGGCCCAGCACGGCAACTGTTATGCTCTAGGGAATCTTATCTGATAAATTACATTCATACGTTACCATTTACTGAGCCGCACTGTAACCTACATGATGTCGGACATACCACACGGCTGATATCACAAGGCAGCTTATCAGAATTCAATTGGCTTCATTGCACAGGGGTCACCCAGCCTTCAGATACAAGATCAGAAGGGGTCAGCCACCACCACTGATCAAATGCTGCCGCACATGTGTGAAGAGCGCACAACACTACAACCGTTTGGCTCCATTCACTGTAGTGACCGACTCACATTCAACAGGGGCCAATCTGCAATTCAGGCTCCATTTACAGCCTACATCTGGTGGCCACCGGGCAGTAAAGCAGATGATGGGTGGATGTGATGGGTGTCAGGGGCCCCAACAGTCTGATACTATTGACCAGTCCTAGGTACAGGTCATCAGCTTCATAAGGCCAGACATAAGTAAGTAACGGAGGGTAAATTACCAACAGAACACAGGACACAACATGCCATGGCAACATCAAGGGCCCATCTATAGCTGGCCTCAATGTTCTGTTCTTCAGTTTCATTACAACTGGTCGTTCACGGCTGATCTGATAATTGCTGCTCTGGTTATATCTTCCAATGATGGCGTGCAAATCTGGGGCCAGCTACTGATTAACATCACTCATTTGTTTAGGTCATAAAAGGTTCCACCGATGGGGAAAAAAAAAAAAAAAAACTATAGAAGTATCATACACACTTATTTTGACTATTTCAGCCATACAAAGGCAAGATTCACATAAGCGTTTGTGTGCAGCGTATCATCTGCATGCGCAAACATGCCAAAACACATGCTTACACCTCCGCATCATCTAAAGCATGACGCAAAAAAATGCTGCGTGTGCACGCGTTTGCTTTTTTTCTTTTTATGCGCATGGTGGAGTTGGTGACATCATTTCCTGGATATGCACAGTCTGAAGTACGCATGCGTATCGAACACATGCATACGCATGTCCTTGCGTACCAAATGTGTTCCCATAGACAGAAATGTGTTTTTTTGACACAATCATCCGCATGCGCATAATTGCACAATATTTGCAGCCTCAAAAATGCAACATGTTGCGTTCGCCGGACACCGCCACACACCGCAAAACGACGCATGCAAACACACGTCCCTGCGCACCCCATGTTAAAGATATGTACACATGACGCATTAGGATCTAGGCAGATCATACGCTGCGCACAAACGCTAATGTGAACCCAGCCTAAATGTGTTGTGTGCAGTGAACATGAGACGGTGAAGCCATCCTACAGTGAACCTATTCCCAGGACAGATCCTAAACACCCACACAGGGCACAAGGACGCCCTGAGCCCACTGCCTAGTAACAGGGTGCTGTCTACTGTGGGAGATGCGGAGGGAATATGCATGGTGGCCATCGCCGATGGGTGCTACTGCGCGGGCGGTGCCATTCTGGAGGAGCAATTTTTTATTTTCCCTTCTCTAGCAAGATGGCGCTGCCTGCGCAATGGCAGCTATCGGATCACCTCAATATATCTATATACACTGATAGCTGCTACTGCGCAGGTGCGGTGGGCATTATTTTCATATTGATTTTTTATTTTACTCCTCAGGAAAACCTCAAGTACATTTATTGACAACACAGTACACATGCGATTATGCGACATTGCAGGCGCCATGCAAACTAGGGGGCAGGTCAGTGAGGGATCAGTGACCTGTCAGCAGTCAGCATTATGAATACCTAAGCAGAGAACAACATGAAGACCCCCCCACAGGCCGCCCCGAAGCACGAGCATACCATTAACCCCTTCAAGACCTTGCCCTTTTCAGTTTTTGCATTCTCGTTTTTCGCTCCCCTCCTTCCCAGAGCCATAACTTTTCTATTTTTCTGTCAATTTGGCATGTGAGGGCTTGTTTTTTGTGGGAGAAGTTGCACTTTTGAACGACACCATTGGTTTTAGCATGTCATGTACTAGAAAACGGGAAAAAAATTCCAAGTGCGGTGAAATTACAAAAAAAGTGCAATCCCACACTTGTTTTTTTGGCTTTTTTGCTAGGTTCACTAAATGCCCAAACTGACCTGCCATTATGATTCTCCCGGTCATTACGAGCTCATAGACACCTAACATGACCAGTTTATTTTTTATCTACGTTGTAAAAAAAAATTCCAAACTTTGCTAAAGAAAAAAAATTAAAATTGCGCAATTTTCCAATACCCGTAGCGTCTCCAATTTTCGTGATCTGGGGTCAGGTGAGGGCTTATTTTTTGCGTGCCGAGCTGACGTTTTTAATGATACCATTTTGGTGCAGATACGTTCTTTTGTTCGCCCTTTATTGCATTTTAATTCAATGTCGCGGCGACCAAAAAACGTAATTCTGGCATTTCAAATTTTTCTCTCACTACACTGCTTAGTGATCAGGTTAATGCTTTTTTTTTTTATTGCTAGATCGGGCGATTCTGAATGCGGCGATACCGAATATGTGTAGGTTTGATTTTTTTATTGTTTTATTTTGAATGGGGTGTTATTTAAACATTATTTTTTTCATTTTTTGTTTTTTTTTCTTACTTTTGCCATGATTCAATAGGAGGCTAGAAGCTGGCATAGCCTAATCGGCTCAGCTACATAGCAACGATCATCAGATCGCTCCTATGTAGCTGAATTGCAGGATTGCCATGAGCGCCGACCACAGAGTGGCACTCACAGCAAGCCGGCATCAGTAACCATAGAGGTCTCAAGGAGACCTCTGGTTACTATGCCGATCATGTGACGGGGGTCGGTGATGTGCGCATGTCCGGCCCGATGGCCGGAAGCGCCGGTTAAATGCCGCTGTCAGCATTCGACAGCGGCATTTAATTAGTTAACAGCGGAGGGTAAATAGTGATTTCACCCGACGCTATTGCGCACACATGTCAGCTGTTCAAAACAGTTTTGATGCGGGCTCACCGCTGGAGAATACATCAAAGCAGGGGATCCGACCTCCGCTGTAATAGTACGGCGGAGGTCGGTAAGGGGTTAAGGCAAAACTGAAAATACAGATTAAACAACAACCACAAGACGGATTTCATCACCAGGTATCATTTTAATCCCTATAACAGCGCTGACCTGACACCGTCTGTAGGTTACTGTGCAAAATCCAGCTGACAGGTTCACTTTAACCCCTTCATGACCCAGCCTATTTTGGCCTTAATGACCTTGCCGTTTTTTGCAATTCTGACCAGTGTCCCTTTATGAGGTAATAACTCAGGAACGCTTCAACGGATCCTAGCGATTCTGAGATTGTTTTTTCGTGACATATTGGGCTTCATGTTAGTGGTAAATTTAGGTCGATAATTTCTGAGTTTATTTGTGAAAAAAACGGAAATTTGGCGAAAATTTTGAAAATTTCGCAATTTTCACATTTTGAATTTTTATTCTGTTAAACCAGAGAGTTATGTGACACAAAATAGTTAATAAATAACATTTCCCACATGTCTACTTTACATCAGCACAATTTTGGAAACAAATTTTTTTTTTGCTAGGAAGTTATAAGGGTTAAAATTTGACCAGTGATTTCTCATTTTTACAACAAAATTTACAAAACCATTTTTTTTAGGGACCACCTCACATTTGAAGTCAGTTTGAGGGTTCTATATGGCTGAAAATACCCCAAAGTGACACCATTCTAAAAACTGCACCCCTCAAGGTGCTCAAAACCACATTCAAGAAGTTTATTAACCCTTCAGGTGTTTCACAGCAGCAGAAGCAACATGGAAGGAAAAAATGAACATTTAACTTTTTAGTCACAAAAATGATCTTTTAGCAACATTTTTTTTATTTTCCCAAGGGTAAAAGGAAAAACTGGACCACGAACGATGTTGTCCAATTTGTCCTGAGTACGCTGATACCTCATATGTGGGGGTAAACCACTGTTTGGGCATACGGCAGGGCTTGGAAGGAAAGGAGCGCCATTTGACTTTTTGAATGAAAAATTGGCTCCAATCTTTAGCAGACACCATGTCGCGTTTGGAGAGCCCCCGTGTGCCTAAACATTGGAGCTCCCCCACAAGTGACCCCATTTTGGAAACTAGACCCCCCAAGGAACTTATCTAGAAGCATAGTGAGCACTTTAAACCCCCAGGTGCTTCACAAATTGATCCGTAAAAATTAAACAGTACTTTTTTTTCACAAAAAAATTATTTTAGCCTCAATTTTTTCATTTTCACATGGGCAACAGGATAAAATGGATCCTAAAATTTGTTGGACAATTTCTCCTGAGTACACTGATACCTCACATGTGGGGGTAAACCACTGTTTGGGCACATGGTAAGGCTCGGAAGGGAAGGAGCGCCATTTGACTTTTTGAATGAAAAATGATCTCCATCGCTAGCAGAGACCATGTCACGTTTGGAGAGCCCCCGTGTGCCTAAACATTGGAGCGCTCCCACAAGTGACCCCATTTTGGAAAGTAGACCCCCCAAGGAACTTATCTAGAAGCATAGTGAGCACTTTAAACTCTCAGGTGCTTCACAAATTGATCCGTAAAAATTAAAAAGTACTTTTTTTTCACACAAAATTTCTTTTAGCCTCAATTTTTTCATTTTCACATGGGCAACAGGATAAAATGGATCCTAAAATTTGTTGGGCAATTTCTGCTGAGTATGTTGATACCTCATATGTGGGGGTAAACCACTGTTTGGGTGCACGGCAAGGCTCGGAAGGGGAGGCGTGCCATTTGACTTTTTGAATGGAAAATTAGCTCCAATCGTTAGCGGACACCATGTCGCGTTTGGAGAGCCCCTGTGTGCCTAAACATTGGAGCTCCCCTACACGTGACCCCATTTTGGAAACTAGACCCCCCAAGGAACTAATCTAGATGTGTGGTGAGCACTTTGAACCCCCAAGTGCTTCGCAGAAGTTTATAACGCAGAGCCGTGAAAATAATAAATGTGTTTCCTTTCCTCAAAAATATTTTTTTAGCCCAGAATTTTTTATTTTTGCAAGGGTAACAGGAGAAATTGGACCCCAAAAGTTGTTGTCCAGTTTCTCCTGAGTACGGTGATACCCCATATGTGGGGGTAAACCACTGTTTGGGCACATGCCGGGGCTCGGAAGGGAAGTAGTGACGTTTTGGAATGCAGACTTTGATGGAATGGTCTGCTGGCGTCACGTTGCATTTGCAGAGCCCCTGATGTGCCTAAACAGTAGAAACACCCCACAAGTGACCCCATTTTGGAAACTAGACCCCCCAAGGAACTTATCTAGATGTGTGATGAGCACATTCAACCCCCAAGTGCTTCACAGAAGTTTACAACGCAGAGCCGTGAAAATAAAAAATCATTTTTCTTTCCTCAAAAAAGATGTTTTAGCAAGCAATTTTTTATTTTCACAAGGGTAACAGGAGAAATTGGGCCCCAATGTTTGTTGCCCAGTTTGTTGTGAGTACAGTGATACCCCATATGTGGGGGTAAACCACTGTTTGGGCGCACGTCAGGGCTCGGAAGGGAAGTAGTGACATTTGAAATGCAGACTTTGATGGAATGGTCTGCGGGCGTCACGTTGCATTTGCAGAGCCCCTGATGTGCCTAAACAGTAGAAACACCCCACAAGTGACCCCATTTTGGAAACTAGACCCCCCAAGGAACTTATCTAGATGTGTGATGAGCACGTTCAACCTCCAAGTGCTTCACAGAAGTTTACAACGCAGAGCCGTGAAAATAAAAAATAATTCTTCTTTCCTCAAAAATTATGTCTTAGCAAGTAATTTTTTATTTTTGCAAGGGTAACAGGAGAAATTGGACCCCAACAGTTGTTGCCCAGTTTGTCCTGAGTACGCTGGTACCCCAAATGTGGGGGTAAACCACTGTTTGGGCACACGTCGGGGCTTGGAAGGGAGGGAGCACCATTTGACTTTTTGAATGCAAGATTGGCTGGAATCAATGGTGGCGCCATGTTGCGTTTGGAGACCCCTGATGTGCCCTAACAGTGGAAACCCCTCATTTCTAACTTCAACACTAACCCCAACACACCCCTAATCCTAATCCCAACTGTAGCCATAACCCTAATCCCAACCCTAACCCCAACACAACCCTAACCCCAACACACCCCTAACCACAACCCTAACCCCAACACACCCGTAACCCTAATTCCAACCCTAGCCCTAATTCCAACCCTAACCCTAAGGGTATGTGCCCACGTAGCGGATTCGTGTGAGATTTTTCCGCACGACTTTTGAAAAATCTGCAAGTAAAAGGCACTGCGTTTTACCTGCGGATTTACAGCAGATTTCCAGTGTTTTTTTGTGCGGATTTCACCTGCGGATTCCTATTGAGGAACAGGTGTAAAACGCTGCGGAATCCGCACAAAGAATTGACATGCTGTGGAAAATACAACGCAGCGTTTCTGCACGGAATTTTCCGCACCATGGGCACAGCGGATTTGGTTTTCCATAGGTGTACACGGTACTGTAAACCTGATGGAAAACTGCTACGAATTCGCAGCGGCCGATCCGCTGCGGATGCGCGGCCGATCCGCCGCGGATCCGCGGCCGATCCGCTGCGGATCCGCGGCCGATCCGCGGCCGATCCGCCGCGGATCCGCGGCCGATCCGCTGCGGATCCGCGGCCGATCCGCTGCGGATCCGCTGCCAAATCCGCACATGCCATAACCCTAACCCTACCCGTAACCCTAACCCTAGTTCTAACCCTAACCCTAGTTCTAACCCTAACCACAGTGGGAAAAAAAAAAAATATATATTTTCTTTATTTTATTATTGTCCCTATCTATGGGGGTGATAAAGGGGGGGGGTTTTATTATTTTTTTTATTTTGATCGCTGTGGTAGAACCTACCACAGCGATCAAAATGTACCTGTAAGGAATCTGCCGGCCGGCGGGCGTACTGAGCATGCGCCCGCCATTTTGGAAGATGGCGGCGCCCAGCGAGGAGACGGCCGGACACCGGGAGGATCGGTAAGTATGAAGGGGTGGTGGGGGGGTGGATCTGAGCACAGGGGGGGTGATCGGAGGACGGGGGGAGCGGACAGCAGGACGGGGGAGCGGGCAGGAGCACGGGGCAGCGGAGCACAGGACGGAGGGGACCGGACCCCATAACGGAGCGGTGGGGGGGCGATCGGTGGGGTGGGGGGTGGTCACTTCAGGTTTTCCAGCCATGGCCGATGATATTGCAGCATCGGCCATGGCTGGATTGTAATATTTCACCTGTTTTTTAGGTGAAATATTACAAATCGCTCTGATTGGCAGTTTCACTTTCAACAGCCAATCAGAGCGATCGTAGCCACGGGGGGGTGAAGCCACCCCCCCTGGGCTGAAGCACCACTCCCCCTCTCCCTGCAGATCGGGTAAAATAGGAGTTAACCCTTTCACCCGATCTGCAGGGACGCGATCATTCCATGACGCCACATAGGCGTCATGGGTCGGATTGGCACGGGTTTTCATGACGCCTATGTGGCGTCATGGGTCGGGAAGGGGTTAAGAAGCTTTACATAAATTATAAAGCAGAGTTTCTTAAAAAGCTTTGCTGGAATTTTAGACCATTCTTTTTTGGCAAACTGCTCCAGGTCCCTGATATTTGAAGGGCGCCTTCTCCAAACTGCCATTTTTAGATCTCTCCACAGGTGTTCTATGGGACTCAGGTCTGGACTCATTGCTGGCCACCTTAGAAGTCTCCAGTGCTTTCTCTCAAACCATTTTCTAGTGCTTTTTGAAGTGTGTTTTGGGTCATTGTCCTGCTGGAAGACCCATGACCTCTGAGGGAGACCCAGCTTTCTCATACTGGGCCTTACATTATGCTGCAAAATTTGTTGGTAGTCTTCAGACTTCATAATGCCATGCACACGGTCAAGCAGTCCAGTGCCAGAGGCAGCAAAGCAACCCCAAAACATCAGGGAACCTCCACCATGTTTGACTGTAGGGACCGTGTTCTTTTCTTTGAATGCCTCTTTTTTTCTCCTGCAAACTCTATGTTGATGCCTTTGCCCAAAAAGCTCTACTTTTGTCTCATCTGACCAGAGAACATTCTTCCAAAACGTTTTAGGCTTTTTCAGGTAAGTTTTGGCAAACTCCAGCCTGGCTTTTTTATGTCTCGGGGTAAGAAGTGGGGTCTTCCTGGGTCTCCTACCAGACAGTCCCTTTTCATTCAGACGCCGACGGATAGTACGGGTTGACACTGTTGTACACTCGGACTGCAGGGCAGCTTGAACTTGTTTGGATGTTAGTCGAGGTTCTTTATCCAACATCCGCACAATCTTGCGCTTAAATCTCGTCAATTTTTCTTTTCCGTCCACATCTAGGGAGGTTAGCCACAGTGCCATGGGCTTTAAACTTCTTAATGACACTGCGCATGGTAGACACAGGAACATTCAGGTCTTTGGAGATGGACTTGTAGCCTTGAGATTGCTCATGCTTCCTCACAATATGGTTTCTCAAGTCCTCAGACAGTTCTTTGGTCTTCTTTCTTTTCTCCATGCTCAATGTGGTACACACAAGGACACAGGACAGAGGTTCAGTCAACTTTAATCCATGTCAACTGGCTGCAAGTGTGATTTAGTTATTGCCAACACCTGTTAGGTGCCACAGGTAAGTTACAGGTGCTGTTAATTACACAAATTAGAGAAGCATCACATGATTTTTCGAACAGTGCCAATACTTTTGTCCACCCCCTTTTTTATGTTTGGTGTGGAATTATATCCAATTTGGCTTTAGGACAATTCTTTTTGTGTTTTTTTCATTTAAGACAAATTAAATGAAGATAATAATACCAAAGAATTTGTGTTTGCAATCATTTTCAGGAAGAAACTGAGTATTATCTGACAGAATTGCAGGGGGTGTCAATACGTTTGGCCACAACTGTAGCTTAGGGTCCAAAAATCTGCTGACCGTTTCCTTCAATGCCACCATACACATTCAATGTTGGTGTAACCAGCAGCCATCTTGGCGTGTTTGCCGTACACATGAGCACCTGTGTGACAGAGTGCTCCAGAGTTCTCTATGAGAGCCGCTGTCAGACAGGCCTTAGAAACAAAAGAAATAGGCAGTCTGGAATCAGACATTCACAAGCTTTAACTCCCAGCAATCAATTGTCCTCATATAAAGACTTTCAGCCCAACCAGTCAATATCAGCAGATATCAGTTGACATTAGGCTCATTTTTTTGGCGGGGTGAGGGACTTTAGGCAGCCTCAGTCTGTAGGTGACAGTGGGTACCAGCACTGTGACCACACAGAGCCACATGACGACAGGAGACCTGAACTAACCCACGATCTGTACCCTACACATCGGACTTAGAAAGCGGTCAGGATCACATTACAGGGCTTCTCCAGCAACAGAAACCCATCCTATTTTCTAATTAATAACATTTTCCTTATTTTTTCTTCACTTTTCATAGAACTCCTTATATGCAATGGTCTTCAACCAGAGGCTGCCAGGTAATGCTGGGATTTGTAGTTAGAGACGCAGGTTAAAGCCCAGTGGACTATTGGGTGTTACGAGATTCCCAAATATCAAGAAAAAGCAAATAGGGTCTGCCCAGTGATATGCTCTGTGGGTACCAATCTGGAAACATTTTAGGGACCTAACTTTTTATTTTCCATTAAGGGTAAGTTCACACAGGGCGTTTTTTGCTGAGTTTTTTTATGCCAATTTTCAGCTGCTTTTTACAATACCAGCAAAGCGTATGAGATTTCAGAAATCTCATGCACACACATTTGTTTTTGTTTGATCAGTATTTTGTGCTTTACTGCGTCTTTTGGACAGAGGATGTCACTTCCTTCAGCGTTTTTGCTGCATTTTTTCACCCATTGATTTAAATGGGTGTTGAAAAAAACCGCAGCAAAAACGCAGGTATTATTTGCTGCTGAAAATCCAAAGACATAAGCATGGACAAAGAAAAAAAAAAAACGCACCAAAAAACAGCACCAAATATGCAACAAAAAACTCAACAAAAACACACCTAAACCTGCATTTATGACAGCTTCTTTTGTGCCAAGATTTTGCTGCAGAAAAAAAAGCAACAAAAACACCCTGTGGGAACTTATCCTAATAGTGTGGTCTATCGAAGAGTAGTTTTCATAACTCAAAGAATGTCAAAAGGGAATTTACAATTAACATCCATTAAAAAAATGTGCGGTTTTGTATATATTACCATCGGCAATAATGTGGCTGGAACGTTAGTCAGTGGTGTGCGGATGTTCTGAGACGCGTCCCTGCCCTTTACCTGCAGTGATCCGACAGTAGGAGGCCGGGGAAATGCAGCGTGTGCAGAAGCTGGATCCACAGACAGAGCCATCACCGAGGCCGGGTGTCCGAGTGCTCTCTCTGCCGGGTTCAGCAGATGATGACTACAATGTCCTCCTGGGAGAGTGTGCCTCTTCCTGGGCACACGGGATAAGCTGGTGCCACCCACAGAAAAGAGGCTAAAAGGGGTAACTATTACTCGAGAGTGGGGTGTTTTTTGGCATTGACATGGTTAAAATAGGAGAATGCATTATTCCAAAGATTAAGATTTTTCTATATGTGTCATGTCCCATTTATTAGTCTTTGCCCACTAAAACAAAAAGGTCTTATTGAGCTGTGCTACAGGAATTGAGTCCAACTGACTGGTGAGGAAGGAGGAGAACGATCTTCATGTCTCTTATAGGGAGAGCCTAGGAGATATATACACACGCCTTATGGACAGCGACAGCCATCATGACTAACTGCAGCTAATTATCTTCAGAGGAGACGGATCCTTTAGTCACAGGCACATCAGCTTTCTTTTCATTCCCACAATGCTGCTCATTAAAATTTTATTAGAAATAGTCGTTGCTTGTATCACTTCATTTCTGTCTGTGATTCTACACAAGCCAGCTGTTATCTCGGGCTGTGAAATCATCTCTGATCCCAACAATCAGGTACAAAGAGAAATATTAAAGTGACCCTCCAGGCCGACTGTTACTAAAGGTGGCCGAGCAACCCAGGATCCTATCGGGCCTCAGGCAGCCCAGCACCTGGCCCAGTCTGCATGCAGCACATTATCTCAGTCTCCCTCTTCTGTGGTGTAGGGAGATAATACCAGTAAAGGTACCTTCACACTGAGCAACTTTACAACGAGAACGACGACGATCCGTGACATTGCAGCGTCCTGAATAGCGATCTTGTTGTGTTTGACACACAGCAGCGATCTGGATCCCGCTGTGATATCGCTGGTCGGAGCTAGAAGTCCAGAACTTTATTTGGTCGTCAGATCGGCGTGTATCGTCGTGTTTGACAGCAAAAGCAACGATGCCAGCAATGTTTTACATGGAGGTAACGACCTGTGAGAACGATAAGTGAGTCACCGTTACGTCACAGGATCGCTCCTGCATCGTTGTGGAGCTGCTGTGTTTGACATCTCTACAGCGACCTAAACAGCGACGCTGCAGCGATCGGCTCGTTGTCTATATCGCTGCAGCGTCGCGGAGTGTGACGGTACCTTAAGTAAGAACCAGTAGGAGGCTTTCAGACGGCCCACCCTCACCAGGGGTCTGGAAGCTGAGAAAGTGGCAGAGGAACATCAGTCCTGCAGGAGCAGATCAGAGAAAGAGGCAGACCGAGAGGGAAGCTAAGGAAACATGGAGGGGAGCAGAACAGAGGCAACTGTGTAAGAAGGGAGGATGGAGCAAACGGGGGGAAAAAAGCCCTGGGGGCCAAGAGCAGAGGACAACATGGGCGACACAGCCCACGCAACACATGGGTGACACGGCCGCATGCATGGCTCACGTATCACACGGGTGACACGGCCGCACGCATGGCCCAAGCATCACACGGGTGACACGGCCGCACGCATGGCTCACACATCACACGGGTGACACGGCCGCACGCATGGCTCACGCATCACACGGGTGACACGGCCGCACGCATGGCTCACGCATCACAGGTGACACGGCCGCACGCATGGCTCACGCATCACACGGGTGACACGGCCGCACGCATCATGGGTGACACATCACACGGTCGCACGCATCACGGGTGACACGGCCGCACGCATGGCTCACGCATCACAGGTGACACGGCCGCACGCATGGCTAACGCATCACACGGGTGACACGGCCGGACGCATGGCTAACGCATCACACGGATGACACGACCGGACGCATCACACGGGTGACACGGCCGCTCGCATGGCCCCGATGCTCAAAACCACATTAAAGAAGTTTATTAACCCTTCAGGTGTTTCACAGGAATTAATAGAAAGTGGAAGAAAAAAAATAAACATTAAACTTTTTTGTCACAAGAATTTTTCCTTTAAACCCATTTTTATTGTTTGTATTTTCACAAGGGTAACAGGAGAAAATGGACCATACAATTTGTTGTGCAATTTCTCCTGAGCATACCGATACCCCATATGCGGGGAAAACCACTGTTTGTTCCTTTCCAAACCCTGATGTGCACCCAAAAAACCATTTGACTTTTTGAATGTAAAATTAGCTGGAATAATTAGCGGACGCCATGTTGCGTTTGCAGAGCCCCTGATGTGCCTAAAGAGTGGAAAACCCCCACAAGTGACCCCCATTTTGGAAACTAAATGCCTAAGAGAATTTATCTACATGTGTGGTGAGCAACTTGATACTGCAGATGCTTCACAGAAGTTTATGGGTATGTGCACACGTAGGAAGTTTGGTGCAGAATTTTCTGCACAAAATCCGCATATCCTGGCAGAATCCGCAGCTGCGGATTTGCCGCGGTTTTTATGCGGATTTGCCACAGAATTGATGCAGATTTTATGCAGTTTATGCCACTGCGGATTTCTATCATGGAGGGGTACAGAAACGCTGCAGATCTGCACAAAAGTGACATGCACTTCTTTTACATCCGCAGCAATTCCGCCCTGGTTTTTCCGCACCATGTGCACAACTTTTTTTTTTTTACCCAATGATTAACATTGTACTGTACATCACAGTGTGGATCTGCAGCGTTTCTGCGCGAAAAAATCGGCTGCGGATCCGCAGCAAATCCACATCGTGGCACACAGCCTATAACCTTGAGTCGTAGGAGAAGAAAAAAAACGTTTTTCACACAAAAATGGATTTTAGCCCCCCAAATTTTGGATTTTCACAACGGTAACAGGAGAAAATGTGTTGTGCAATTTCTCCTGAGTACACCGATAGCCCATGTGGTCTAAAACTACTTTTGAGGCACAGTGCAAAGCTCAGGAGGGAATGAGCGCCATATTACCGTGCACTGGTTTGAGGGTGCCATGTGACATTGGCAGAGCCCCTGAGGTGCCAGAACAGCACAACACCCATGAGTGACCCTATTTTACAAACTACACCTCTCATTGAATTCAACTAGGGGTGCAGTGATCTTATTGTTGACACCACAGGTGTGCCACAGAAATTTATACCATTGGGCAGTGAAGAAAAAATAATTTACATTTTTACCACCAAAGTTGTGTGTTAGCCCCAAGTTTTACATTTTCATATTGGGAAATGGGTAAAAATGGCACCAAAAGTCCCACAATTACTACTGAACGCAGAAATACCCCATAAGTGGCTGTACAGTACTACTTAGCCACACGGCAAGATTTGGGAGGGATGGAGCACCATTTGACTCCCTGAGTGAAGCTTTTCCTTGAAAATTTTTTAGACTCCATATATAGAGCCCCTAAATGCTAAAAAAGCAGAATCCCTCCTCAAGAGACCCCATGTTGAAAATTATACCCCTTTGAGAATTTATCTACAGGTGTAATGACGATTCTGGCTTCATGGGCGTTTTCCACAAACATGCAGCAGTGGCTGGAGTGAAAATTGCAAAACTGCCATTGTAGTGACCAGTACGTTGTAGTGCCCAGTACATTATGCCCAGCTCATGCTTCTGGAGACATACACCAGTAAATTAGGCGGGCTCTCATCACTACAGAAATGCCAAACATGTGGGCGCTAAATGTGGATTAGACACACTGGGGCTCAGAAGAGAGGGGTCATTTGGATTTGGGAGAGACATTTTTTGATTGCTCTCTATTCTGAGTTTTGGGAGACAGAATGAACAAAAACCAGCAGTTAAGAAATTGTTTTTTCATGCAGTTATGCGTGTTATAAAATTGATAAGGCAGTTTTATTCTTCGGGTCAGTACAATTACAGCGACAGCCCATTTATATATTTTTTTTGTCATGTTTTGGCGCTTTTACACAGTAAAAACGTTAATAGAAAAAAATATTTTTGCATCCCTTTAGGCTAGGTGCACACGATGCGGATTTTTCCGCGCAGAAACGCTGCAGATCCGCACTGTGATGTACAGTACAATGTAAATCAATGGGCTAAAAAAAAGCTGTGCAGATGGTGCGGAAAAATCAGTGCGGAATTGCTGCGGATTTCAAAGAAGTGCATGTCACTTCTTTTGTGCGGATCTGCAGCGTTTCTGCACCCCTCCATGATAAAAATCCGCAGTGGCAATAACCGCAGAAAATCCGCGGCAAATCCGCGGCTGCGGATTCTGCCAGGAAATGCGGATTTTGTGCAGAAAATTCTGCACCTCTTTTCCTACATGTGCACATAGCCTTATTCTGAGAGCTATAACTTATTTTTCTACTGACGGAGCTGTATGGCTGCTTGTCTCTTGTGGAACAAGATGATGTTTTCAGCTGTATCATTTTTAATTACATTTGTCTTTGTTATTGCGTTTTATTGCACTTTTTGTTTGGCGGTATGATCACATCGCGTTGCTCCGGGGGTCTCAGGGAAGCCCGCAGGGAGCCCCCTCCCTGCGCGATGCTTCCCTGTACCGCCGGCACACCGCGATCATGTTTGATCGCGGTGTGCCGGGGGTTAATGTGCCGGGGGCGGTCCGTGACCGCTCCTGGCACATAGTGCCGGATGTCAGCAGTGATAATCAGCTGACACCCGGCCGCGATCGGCCGCGCTCCCCACGTGAGCGCCGCCGATCGCGCTGGACGTACTATCCCGTCGGTGGTCATACGGGCCCACCCCACCTCGACGGGATAGTACGTCCAATGTCAGAAAGGGGTTAAATGACCACATAATAGCTTAGAACTCAGGCTTTTTCCTGTGTGAGACGTTATGACACAGTTTGCTCTCACTGAGGTAATTGCAGAGGTGTGTGTGATAAACTATAGGGATCTGTAGAACTGAAAAGAATGCGGTTATTACCTTCTCCAGCTATCATCTCAGTGTAGTCAGGGTGAGGGGAGGTGCGGAAAAGGAGAGCAGACAGCGCCGTAAGAGAAGAGCTGCAGGATGTGTTTGTATTGATACAAACCTCAGCGCTACCATCCCTGCCCCAAAATGACTGCATGTGATGGAAAGGATGAAAGCTGAAGCGTTAGTAATCACACTCATCTCTACTCCTGCACTTTGCTCTCAGTGCAGAGCTGTGTGCGATTACAGGGAGAAGAGCAGCCTGTCAGTCATTACATGCCTCACAGGAGAAAGACCGTTCTAAGCTATTGTGGAGACATGATGCCTCCTGCCCAAGACTGGTCAATGTCAAGCAGGGGAATTAGTACACACCCCATAGAAGAACCTGGTAACGCTACGTTGGACTTGTAACATTAACCCCTTTATCCCCAAGGGTTGTTATAATGGTTAAAAGTTGACCAGCAATTTCTCATTTTTACAACACCATTTTTTTTTTTTTAGGGACCACATCTCATTTGAAGTCATTTTGAAGGGTCTATATGATGGAAAATACCCAAGTGTGACACCATTCTAAAAACTGCACCCCTCAAGGTGCTCAAAACCACATTCAAGAAGTTTATTAACCCTTCAGGTGTTTCACAGGAATTTTTGGAATGTTTAAATAAAAATGAACATTTAACTTTTTTACACAAAAAATTTACTTCAGCTCCAATTTGTTTTATTTTACCAAGGGTAACAGGAGAAAATGGACCCAAAAAATTGTTGTACAATTTGTACTGAGTACGCCGATACCCCATATGTGGGGGTAAACCACTGTTTGGGCGCATGGCAGAGCTTGGAAGGGAAGGAGCGCCATTTGACTTTTCAATGCAAAATTGACTGGAATTGAGATGGGACGCCATGTTGCGTTTGGAGAGCCCCTGATGTGCCTAAACATTGAAACCCCCCACAAGTGACACCATTTTGGAAAGTAGACCCCATAAGGAACTCATCTAGATGTGTTGAGAGAGCTTTGAACCCCCAAGTGTTTCACTAGTTTATAACGCAGAGCTGTGAAAATAAAAATTATTTTTTTCCCCCACAAAAATTATCTTTTAGCCCCCAGTTTTGTATTTTCCCAAGGGTAACAGGAGAAATTGGACCCCAAACGTTGCTGTCCAATTTGTCCTGAGTACGCCGATACCCCATATGTGGGGGGGAACCACCGTTTGGGCGCATGGGAGAGCTCGGAAGGGAAGGAGCGCCATTTGGAATGCAGACTTGGATGGAATGGTCTGCAGGCGTCACGTTGCATTTGCAGAGCCCCTGATGTAACTAAACAGTAGAAACCCCCCACAAGTGACCCCATATTGGAAACTAGACCCCCCAAGGAACTTATCTAGATGTGTTGTGAGAACTTTGAACCCCCAACTGTTTCACTACAGTTTATAACGCAGAGCCGTGAAAATAAATATATATATATATTTTTTTTATTTTTTTTTTTTTAACACAAATTATTTTTTAGCCCCCAGTTTTGTATTTTTCCAAGGGAAACAGTGTAAATTGAACCCCAAAAGTTGTTGTCCAATTTGTCCTGAGTACGCTGATACCCAATATGTTGGGGTAAACCCCTGTTTGTGCGCACGGGAGAGCTCAGAAGGGAAGGAGCACTGTTTTACTTTTTCAACGCAGAATTGGCTAGAATTGAGATTGGACGCAATGTCGCATTTGGAGAGCCCCTGATGTGCCTAAACAGTGGAAACCCCCCAATTATAACTGAAACCCTCATCCAAACACACCTCTAACCCTAATCTCAACTGTAACCCTAACCACACCCTAACCCTGACACACCCCTAACCCTAATCCCAACCCTATTCCCAACCGTAAATGTAATCCAAACCCTAACCCTAACTTTAACCCCAACCCTAACCCTAGCCCCAACCCTAACCCTAGCGGGAAAATGGAAATAAATACATTTTTTTAATTTTTCGTAACTAAGGGGGTGATGAAGGGGGGGTATGATTTACTATTTATAGCGGATTTTTATGATTGGCAGCCGTCACACACTAAAAGACGCTTTTTATTGCAAAAAATGTTTTTTGAGTTACCACATTTAGAATGCTATAATTTTTCCATATTTGAGTCCACAGAGTCATGTGAGGTGTTGTTCCTTGCGGGATGAGTTGACGTTTTTATTGGTAACATTTTCGGACACGTGACATTTTTTGATCGCTTTTTATTCCGATTTTTGTGAAGCAGAATGACCAAAAAACAGCTATTCATTAATTTCTTTTGGCGGGGGCGTTTATACCGTTCCGCGTTTGGTAAAATTGATAAAGCAGTTTTATTCTTCGGGTCAGTACGATTACAGCGATACCTCATTTATATCATTTTTTTTATGTTTTGGCGCTTTTATACGATAAAAACTATTTTATAGAAAAAATTATTATTTTTGCATCACTTTATTCTGAGTACTATAACTTTTTTATTTTTTCGCTGATGGTGTATGGCGGCTCTTTTTTTGCGGGACAAGATGACGTTTTCAGCGGTACCATAGTCATTTATTTCCGTCTTTTTGATCGCATGTTATTCCACTTTTTGTTCGGCGGTATGATACTAAAGCATTGTTTTTTGCCTCTTTTTTTATGGTGTTCACTGAAGGGGTTAACTGGAGGGACAGTTTTATAGGTCGGGTCTTTACAGACGCGGCGATACTAAATATGTGTACTATTGTTTTTTTATTTTTATTTAGCTAAAGGAATGTATTTATTGGAACAATATTTTTTTTATTATTATTATTTAGGAATTATTATTTATTTATTTTTTTTTACATTTTTAGTTTGCCCCAGGGGGACATCACAGTAAAGTGACAGATCGCCGATCTGACACTTTGCTGTGCACTGTGTCAGATCGGCGATCTGACGTGCACTTCTCCTGGCTTTCCGGCGCCTGCTGAGCAGACGCTGTGAATCCACCTCCCTGCAGGACCCGGATGCAGCCCCACGGCCATTTTGGATCCGGGGCTTGCAGGGAGGAGACGCTCGGTACAAGGTGAGCACATCATCTTGTACCGATCGTCTCAGGGAAGCATGCAGGGAGCCCCCTCCCTGCGCGATGCTTCCCTATACCGCCGGAACACTGCGATCATGTTTGATCGCAGTGTGCCGGGGGCGGTCCGTGACCGCTCCTGGCACATAGTGCCGGATGTCAGCTGCAATAGTCAGCTGACACCTGGTCGCGATCAGCCGCGCTCCCCCTGTGAGCGCGGCCGATCGCGCTGGACGTACTATTCCGTCCTTGGGAAGTCGGGTCCACCCCACATGGAAGGAATAGTACGTCCAATGACAAAGGCGTTAAACTTTCCAAGGTAATATCTGCAAAATAGAGGAGAATTTAAAAAGATTAAAAATGCTTTATTCAGCTCCACAGTCACTATTCCATAATGTGACCAGTTTAATGTGCTCCAAGTGGTGAGATGTCTTCTTTAAAGGTGATACCAAACATTTATTTTACTGAGTGGTGGGGGAAAAATATTTGCTTGTGTTGAATTCCCCCCCCCCCCCCCCCACATACCCATAACTTATTTTTCACCGATTGAGGTGTGAGGACCTGTTTTTTCTGTGTCAAGCTGAAGCTTTTAATAGTAACATTCTGGGGTATACACAGCATTTTTATCAATTTTTACTGCATTTTTGGGGGAAGTTGATGAACTAAAACGTGGCAATGTTAGCATTACGATTTTTCTTTATAGTGTATATTTTATGAAGTAATTTTACATTTTTATAGATACTTTGAGTTGTGGCAGCAGAGAATATGTTTAACTTTATAACTTTCTCATTTCTAGAATGGCGAAAGATGCGTGATTTGAATTGGTTTAATTTTTTTGAAATATTTTAAAAAACTTAATTTTACTGTTATTTTCTCTAGTGCCCATAGAGGCAAAGGAGGCACGGACCAGTTCTTAACACGGATATATGTGTGGATCAATGAAACTATGGCACAGCGTGTTTGAAAATAAAAATTGGATAGCACCAAGACACGTCACACGGATGAGCAAGACACAGCCGGCACCTGCCCTGTGGAGTGGGCTGAGCATGCGTTAGACACCCATACCATGATGTAGTATGTCACCGGGCAGGAGGGGGGGTTCACCAAATGCCCTCCAATACGTCTGTATCAGTCAGCTCAGCTCCTCCTATTCTAGGACATGCTGCCTGGGGAGTCACAGGGGCCAATAGGAGTGATGACGGAACTAGGGGACACGCTGGGACTTTAGATCAGAGTAAAATAGATAGGTTTTCCACAAGAGACCATATCTAAAGTTGTAACGCTGTCCTCACACATCACAATTTCAGCAGCTTCAAGCAGATCAAGTGGTAATCTAATGTGTCCAGAGACCGCAAAAGTGCTCATTGTACAACAAGGACCAGGAAAGCTGTTCTGACAGCATACATTAACACAAGCATTAAGCTCAGACTGAGTCTATCAGGACATTGTCAGAGATACCCCCATCAGTTTGGTCAGCCTAAAAGGATGAAGGGTTTAGAAAAAACAAATAAAAAACAAAGTCTTTTTCACAAAAAAGGTGTAAGTGAAAAAATCCACAGGCAGGAGCAGTGCTATTTTCTGGGGGAGGGTAGACTATTTTCTTTTTTATGTAATACAACGCTTTAAAGTTTCTAATTTAAGAAGCAGTAAAAATTACCATAAGTATTGTTCTAGTGAGCCAAGTCAGCCGGTAATGCGAGCTCACAGTCTTCTACTCCGAACACGTCTGTATCATCCCATACAGACTAAGGACACCCGGGAGATGCATCTATACACGCGATGATCTGAACCCCGCAGATAAACCAGCCTTTTACTAACACTACATTAATGTCAGCAACAAAGGCAAAAGTGACTGATTAAGTGTGAGCCAGCAGCTCCGGGAAGCGAGCGGGCAGGAGCATGGGCAGAGCCGCGCGTCACTGTCCTACTTTACTAATGACTTACCACGGCCATCACCAGGCTGAGGGGCTGCAGGGAGCGCCTCTAATCATTTACTACTGCAGGTCACAGGTAGAGAGAACGCACAAGCCCCATGTATATAGCTGGCCGACAGTAGTGACAGTTGGCAGTGGTGTGGTCAGATATGCTGGGAACATGAACCAGGACAGAACGCAGCACGCCGTGATCCAGAGGGTTCCCAAGTTCTCATACAGACAAGGTCACTGGTGACATTTCTGCTATCAGAAAAAGGGAAAATGTTAAAATGCTGAGCATGTGCCAGAAGCCGGGCAGAGGGGGATTCTGACCTGCTGCTCAATCAGGTCATTCACAATCGGGAAGCTTTGAAAAACACGAATAAAGGTCAATCTACACATTTACAGCAAGTGAAGGCAAACTGTGCAGGAGCGGTCAGCTGACCCATTACGTGTGACACTTTCTGCAGCTCCAAGGGGTTTTCCCATTTTGTAACCTTACGGCAGATCATTGGGTACATGACCACTATTAGAGAGCCCAAACTCTGGGACCACCGCTAGTCCTGAGAAAGAGGGGGGAGTCACAGTGAAAGAGCGGCCCTCAGTTTTTCAGTACTCATCACGTACCGAGCCTTCCACTGTGCAGAAGACACGCAGCAGGGACACATCCAATTACAGGGGTTCTTCCTCCAATCAGGTCAAGGAATACACTGTGTAAAGCCATCACTTTAAGGGGGGGTGCTCTGATATTTTTAGGTCTTTTCTCCAGATTTGGGAAAGCAATATTCACCAGGCCAGGAGCTGATGAGCATTTCTCCGTAGCCACATGTAGATCGGAGCCGTGTTGTTCCGCCTCTGCTCACTTTCCACATCCGGAGCCTATAATAGTGGAGGGGTTGTGACGCTGAGTGTCTGATCCCCAAACACTGATGGCCTATCCTGCTATATGGCTTGACACTGCCTTTATAGGCACTCCATCAATACTGGGGACAATCATTTATATACACCTTCTCACCTGATGGTTTCCATTTATCGCCTCCCTTCTCTGGCTCTATCAAGCCACAGCTGTCAGAGAAGGGTGGAGATTGGGGGAAAGCAGGTGAGAAGGTGCGTATAAACGATGGGCCCCGCTGTGCAGCACCGAGCGGCAGACTGAGCTTCAACAGTCATTCAGTGCCAACAGTGATTTCATTGTCTGCATGAGAGGCTGAAATCTTATCCTGATCATATGCGGACACTCCGCGGGTGCACACACACACTCCGTGGGGGGCGGACAAGGACACTCGAGTGTATGTGGACAGTGCACGGTATACGGACGCGGCGCACACTATGCGAGTTCCCGTACACTACGAGTGTATATGTACAGTGCATGGCCCATGTGGCACGGCGCACGCTACACAAGTGCTTATGGACACAGCGCACACTACGCGTGTATATGGGGAGTGCATGGCATACGGATACGGTGCACACTATGCGGGCAAATGCGGACATGGCGCACACTGCAAGTGTATATGGACAGTGCACGGCACACTGCGTGGACGCGGCGCACACACCACCGGCACACTGCGTGGACGCGGCGCACACACACCACCGGCACACTGCGTGGACGCGGCGCACACACACCACCGGCACACTGCGTGGACGCGGCGCACACACACCACCGGCACACTGCGTGGACGCGGCGCACACACACCACCGGCACACTGCGTGGACGCGGCGCACACACACCACCGGCACACTGCGTGGACGCGGCGCACACACACCACCGGCACACTGCGTGGACGCGGCGCACACACACCACCGGCACACTGCGTGGACGCGGCGCACACACACCACCGCCACACGTGGACGCGGCGCACACACACCACCGCCACACGTGGACGCGGGGCACACACACCACCGCCACACGTGGACGCGGGGCACACACACCACCGCCACACGTGGACGCGGCGCACACACACCACCGCCACACGTGGACGCGGCGCACACACACCACCGCCACACGTGGACGCGGCACACACACCACCGCCACACGTGGACACGGCACACACACCACAGGCACACTACGTGGACGCGGCGCACGCACACCACCGGCATACTACGTGGACGCGGCACACGCACACCACCGGCATACTACGTGGACGCGGCACACACACCACAGGCACACTACGTGGACGCGGCACACGCACACCACCGGCATACTACGTGGACGCGGCACGCACACCACAGGCACACTACGTGGACGCGGCGCACGCACACCACCGGCACACTACGTGGACGCGGCGCACGCACACCGGCACACTACGTGGACGCGGCGCACGCACACCACCGCCATACGTGGACGCGGCACACACACCACCGCCACACACACCACCGCCACACACACCACCGCCACACGTGGACGCGGCACACACCAGGAGTCTGGGGATCTGTCAGCAGGGCCGGTTCCCCACGGGATGTAAACAATGGCCGCCATCAGTCACTGACAGTCTGCAGGGATCCTGACACCAGGGAGAAACTGACACAACGCACAGTAGGAAGTTACAGAACTTTTCAGTGTGGAGGAAATCTACAGAACCTGCCCCGGCCACAGAGAGCCAGTGCCGGAGCGGTACCGCCGGGTGACCGGCAGCAGCTGTGGCTGACAGCAGAGAACAATAGCTGCCCCGGTCTCCAGGGCCCTGCTGTCATTGTGCGCTCAGCGGCAGGAAGCGGCCCCCTCCTCCGCACTCCCCGCCTCCCTGACGTGCCCTCCGCCCGCAGCCGTCTTACCGGGAAGGCCCGGATCCTCATCTTCGTGTCCTTCCTGCTGCCGGTGCCTTTGCTGAGGTTCGACATGTCGGCGGCTGCTCGTCGCCCTGTCTCGGCCCCGGGGCCCCTCCTTGTCTCCCGTCGGTGTGAGGAGGCCCCGGGCCAGGCCTAGCAGAGACCTCGGTAGTCGTGTACCGTCCTCTATCCAGGCCGGATTCCCAGCAGCGCGGCTGGAAGGACGCAGGATTCTGGACCGGAACTAGTGTACTCGGCGCTGACTAAACCTCCGCGATGGCGGACAAGCATCCCCTCACTCAGCTAGCTCGGCCGGGGGAGGAGCGTGCGAGCAGGGAGGATCTCGCGAGACTTCACACCTCTCCCTCCTCTTTAGCCCTGTGTGGTGCGAGCTGTCAGTGACTAGAGGTGAAGCCGGCGCGGCGCCATGTTTGCGCTCTTATTACAGCTGCAAAGCAAGGAAGAATCTGATAGGGCGATAGACGGCAGCGCTCTTGCCCCGCCCACTTGCGTGATACTGTGGTTCCGCCCACCTGACGTCCTTCTATTTGTATGATGCTGTCAGCCGTGCGTCCAGTGTTCAACAACTTTATTAATACGTGCGGCGGCGAACAAGCTGACATTTAGTGGTCGGTGACCTGGTAGCCCTAATTGTAGGCGCTCGGTCCCTGACTGGATAAACTATCGGTGAGCCCAGCAGTCAGAATCGGCGGTAATTCGGTACGACTAGAAACAAAGTTTGAACATTGCTAAATTTTTGTTAAATATCTGATATTTTTATAAATAAAATCAAAACTTGTCACCCTAAATGTGCCACTAGCATAAAGTACAGCGTGTCATGAAAACCCCGTCTAACAATCACAGGGATATACAGAAACGTTACAGAGTTACCACCACGTACATTGACACAGGTCAGATTTAGAAAAAAAAAAATAGCTTGGTCACTAAAGGGTTAAAGGGAATCTGTCATCAGGTGTCTGTCGCACAGTCTGAGTAGCTTGATGTAGGGACAGAGACCCTGATTCTAGTGATGTATCACTTACTGGGCTGCTTGCTGTGGTTTGTTTTACTTGCAGAAGATTATTACTAGAGCGGACTAATAAAGCTGCTGCCATGTAGACCGACCCCGCCCACACCACTGACTGTCAGCTTTCTGCCTATGCAGAGTGCACACAGCTGCGAATCAGTCATGTGGGCTGGGCTCGGTCTGCATGGCAGCTGCTTTACTAGTCCGCTAGTAACTCTAGTAATAACCTTCCTGCATCATGCTGCTCTCAGATGGTGGAGCCAAAGCTTGATGATCGCTTCCCTTTACGTTTATTAATAAATCTTTTTAGTTTCTCATTTTTCGCATCCATATATTAAAAAGATCACAAATCTTGCAATTCTCTAGCTCTAGTATCAGCCTCTTACTTGGACTATTGCAGCAATAGACTGACTCAGATCCTATAAAAGTGTTATCTGATCATGCTGGAATCTGGGCAAAGGCCATTGTGAAGAGAGGGGGAGGAGGTGAGTTGTGACATCACGTATTGTCATTGGTGACTCCTCTGTTTTCTTCTGAGTTGTTATCTTCCATTGAAATCCTTTACAGGCTCTTTAGCGAAATATTGTCCTATATATGAATAGTTACCGTGTGTTGTCATTACACTACAATACTACACGTATACATTTATGTCTCTTGGCATCACGGACTTGGCCCTATCCTGGATTTCATCATACCGAACAGACCGGACATTCAGCGTCTCCCCCTCGCACACCACCTCCTCACCTCGCCCCCTATCTGTCGGAGTCCCATAAGGATCAGTCCTTGGGCCCCTGCTCTTCTCCATCTATATCTTCAGCCTGGGACAGCTCATAGAATCTCACGGTTTTCAGTATCACCTCTATGCTGATGACACACAGATCTACCTCTCTGACCAGATATCACCACCCTACTAACCAGAATCCCACAATGTCTGTCCGCTATTTCATCAATTCTTCTCCGCTAGATTTCTAAAACTTAACTTGGACAAAACAGAACTCATCATCTTTCCCCCATCTCACTTGACCCCCCCAACAGACCTATCCATTACAGTAAACGGCTGCCCACTCTCCCCAGTCCCACAAGCTCGCTGCCTCGGGGTAATCCTTGACACTGATCTCTCCTTCAAACCACATATCCAAGACCTTTCCACTTCCTGCCGACTCCAATTCAAAGATGTTTCCTGGATCCGTACATTCCTAAACCCAGAATCTGCAAAAATCCTAGTCCACGCACTCATCATCTCCCACCTTGACTACTGCAACCTCCTGCTCTGCGGCCTCCCCTCGAACACTCTCGCACCCCTCCAATCTATTCTAAACTCAGCTGCCCGACTAATCCACCTGTCCCCCCGCCTCTCCCCTCTGTCAATCCCTTCACTGACTCCCCATTACCCAAAGACTTCAGTTCAAAACCCTAACCATGGCATACAAAGCCATCCACAGCCTGTGTCTTCTGTATATCTGTGACCTTGTCTCCCAGTACTTACCTGCACGCAACCTCCGATCCTCACAAGATCTCCTTCTCTACTCCCCTCTTATCTCCTCTTCCCACAATCGCATACAAGCTTTCTCCCGCCCATCCCCCATACTCTGGAACTCTCTACCCCAACAATTCAGACTCTCACCTACTGTGGAAAGCTTCAAAAAAGAACCTGAAGACCCACCTCTTCCGGCAATCCTACAACCTGCAGTAACCACCGATCAACCAACCGCTGCACGACCAGCTCTATCCTCACCTACTGTATCCTCACCCATCCCTTGTAGATTGTGAGCTCTCGTGGGCAGGGTCCTCTCTCCTCCTGTACCAGTCGTGACTTGTACTGTTTATGATTACTGTACTTGTCTTTTGTTATGTATACCCTTCCTCACATGTAAAGCACCATGGAATAACTGGCGCTATAATAATAATAATAAATAATAATAAGTGACACTTTTGGATATCATACTGTTCACATATTGGGTTCACCTTAATTGCTCATATTGCTCCTCCCTCCTTTACTATGGAGACACTACAATACAAGAATTAAAAAAGATATACAAATTTTTGTCAAAAAATATATATCTTTTCATCTTTTACATTTTAAAATGTATAAAAAAGGAAAATTGGCTGATGCAAAAGTTTGGGCACCCTGCATGGTTAATACCTATGACATCCTATATAAAAAGGAAGCAACAAAGGCGTGGAGGTATGAAAAATAAAAGATATATACTTTATTAATAAGAGATTATACACCATAAAAGAGCACTAAAAACAAGAAGTACCAGTGGTACACACAGCACCAGGGTTACTAGTAATATAACCACACAGATGATGGTATGTAATAACAGGTAAATCAAATGACCAAATGTTGGTAGAAAGCACTCGCAGGTAAAGTGCTATGTGCATAAGAACAAGGATGAGATCCCAGGGGAACTGACATACTGGTAATCACAGAGATAGTAAAAGATATATAATTCTTAATCAAATTAGGAAAGTTCCCAGAATACAGTGGGTACGGAAAGTATTCAGACCCATTTACATTTTTCACTCTTTGTTTCATTGCAGCCATTTGGTAAATTCAAAAAAGTTCATTTTTTCACCTTAATGTACACTCTGTACTCCATCTTGACTGAAAAACAAACAAATGTAGAAATTTTTGCAAATTTAATAAAAGAAAATCTGAACTATCACATGGTCATAAGTATTCAGACCCGTTGCTCAGACACTCATATTTAAGTCACATGCTGCCTATTTCCTTGTGATGCTCCTTGAGATGGTTCTACTCCTTCATTAGAGTCCAGCTGTTTAAATAAACTGATAGGACTTGATTTGGGAAGGCACACACCTGTCTATATAAGACCTCACAGCTCACTGTGCATGTCAGACCAAATGAGGAGCATGAGGTGAAAGGAACTGGCCAAGGAGCTCAGAGACAGAATTGTGGCAAGGCACAGATCTGGCCAAGGTTACAACAGAATTTCTGCAGTACTCAAGGTTCTTAAGAGCACAGTGGCCTCCATAATCCTTAAATGGAAGAAGTTTGGGACCACCAGAAGTCTTCCTAGACCTGTCCTTTCAGCCAAACTGAGCAATCGTGGGAGAAGAGCCTTGGTGAGAGAGGTAAAGGAGAACCCCAAGATCACTGTGGCTGAGCTCCAGAGATGCAGTAGGGAGATGGGAGAAAGTTCCACAAAGTCAACTATCACTGCAGCCAACCACCAGTCGGGCCTTTATGGCAGAGTGGCAAGATGGAAGCCTCTCAGTGTAAGACATATGAAGGCCTGCATAGAGTTTGCTAACAAAATGTATGACGGACTCCCAGACTATGAGAAATAAGATTCTCTGGTCTGATGAGATGAAGAAAAATTTTTTGGGTGATAATTCTAAGCAGTATGTGTGGAGAAAACCAGGCACTGCTCATCACCTGCCCAATACAATCCCAACAGTGAAACATGGTGGTGGCAGCATCATGCTATGGGGGTGTTTTTCAGCTGCAGGGACAGGACGACTGGTTGTCATTGAAGGAAACATGAATGCGGCCAAGTACAGAGATATCCTGGATGAAAACTTCTCCCAGAGTGCTCTGAACCTCAGACTTGGCTGAAGGTTCACCTTCCATCAAGGCAATGACCCTAAGCACACAGCTAAAATAACAAAGGAGTGGCTTCAGAACAACTCTGTGACCATTCTTGACTGGCCCAGCCAGAGCCCTGACCTAAACCCAATTGAGCATCTCTGGAGAGACCTGAAAATGTCTGTCCACCAACATTCACCATCCAACCTGACGGAACTGTAGAGGATCTGCAAGGAAGAATGGCAGAGGATCCCCAAGTCCAGGTGTGAAAAACTTGTTGCATCATTCGCAAGAAGACTCATGGCTGTACTAGCTCAAAAGGGTGCTTCTACTCAATACTGAAAGGTAACTGCACATATACCCAGACTCATAATGAAAGGTGGCCCAGGAAAATATCCCGGCCCCTATATCTACAACTCCCAATACATCATATGCCAACACAGGAGGACAACAGGAGCGTTTATAAAAGGTAATAATTATACAAAGTTTATTGAAAAAAAAATCAGTAAAAAATATTTTTTTACACACTTAAAAAACACCAAGTGAAGACACCATACGATAACAACAGTACCCTTATTCTTGCTAGCAAGAATTTACAACAGCACAGGATTTCTACATATAATAATGTTTAAATGAAGGAGCTGTAACCTTCAGAAACCCCCCCGAAAACTGAGCTGTAAAGCCTATAAATATGGCCCATCTGTCAAAAATCATGCCTAATCTGGCTTTTATCATAAGGCTCTGACAATTACACAGCCCAGAAAAGGGGATAAATCTATGGAGAGTACCTAGGGGATACAAGTAAGAAGCCCACTGGCGTAAGAAGGCACCCCACCAGGACACAACCCATAGTCAGATCTTACCGGGTACTGAAGATCCCTGAATTGGGTGCTACCCCCGACGCACGTTTCGCTACCAGTATGCTTGCTTTTTCGAAAAAGCCTTCGGGCAAATACCGTATCTGTCACGGGTGTGCCAGGTGCGACAGACAGCCATTTTGAAGAAATGTAGAAGGTCATTGTGCTTAGCTTTGCAAGCACCTTCTTGAGTTTCATCTCTGTATGGAGTGATATTCTTCTCCCTTTAGAACCTAGCAGCGACCTCCACCTCCAGATGTTATCAGATCTGCCTAGGGGTCTCCACTCCCCCCTTTCCTAGTGTCTGAGCTTCCCCACCCTCTTCCAGTTGTGCACCTAACTTCTCCTTCACCCACCGTGACAGTACCATTATAAATCTGAAAGCCCTAAATCAATCGGTCAGGTACAAGAAATTAAAAATGGAGACAGTAAAATCAAGCATTCCGTTGATAGGGAGGGATTCAGTAATGTGTACGTTAGATTTGAGAGATGCATATTACTACGTGCCCATCCACCCCAGCCACCAACAATTCCAGATGTTTGCACTGGAACATCAGGAATCAATCCACCACTTCCAGTTCAGGTGTCTGCCGTTCAGCCTTTTCTCAGCTCCTCATATCTTAACAGATATAATGACGGAGGTGGCAGACTTCTTGAGAAAAAAGGGAATTATCATAGTCCCATATCCCATTTAAGTGGCAGATTCAACCATCCTCCTCAGTCAACAACTGGCTCAGGCTATCGACACATTAGAAGATCTAGGGTGGCGCATCAATTGGGGAAAGTTCGACTTACAACCGGACACCCAAAAGATGTTTTTAGTAGTTCTCCTCAACTCACATCACATATTATTTTCTCTACTTCTCATAAAGAAGGAAATCAAGAACAGAATTTGGACCTTCCAGGGAAAGAATTCAGTCTCCATCCGATACACCATGAGGGTCTTAGGCCTGATGACATCTTGCATCCAAAGCGTGCGGTGGGGTCAGGCCCGCTCAAGACAGTTGCAAAGAGAAATCCTGTCAGTCTGAAACAGAAATCTGTATGGTCTAGACAAGAGAATTAAGGTTTTGGTAGGCTTTAAAAATTCCCATTCATGGTGGACATCCCCATGGAAACTCCAGGAAAGAGTAACATGGATCCTATCCCCCTTTATCCGTATTACCACTGACGTATGCCAGATAGGATGGGGATCAGAACTGGAGGGTCAATACATTCAGGGTATATGGTCCCCAGAAGATCAAAATAAATTGTCCTATTACAGAGAGTTAAGGGTGGTATGGAAGACACTCCAATAATGCCAGAATATTGTCAGAAATCATTATGTGAAGGTCTTCTCCGACATCCTCACAACTGTTTCCTTCCTACGTGACCAGGGACGTCCAAAGGACCAACTCCTGCAAGTCCTAGCAGAGGAAATTCTTCAGTGGGCAGAAAGAACCGCTCTAACCATTTCAGCAGTTCACCCAAATGGCTTCAAAAGCAAAGTGGCAGATTTTCTCAGCGGGAAACACATCTGGTCCTCCGAATGGAAGCTAAATCTGGAAGTGTTTCATCAGCTAACCCGGAGATGTGGTATTACACATATAGATCTATTCACAACCCAAAGGAATAGGAAGTTAACAAGGTTCTTCTCTATGGACCCAAGAGACAACCCAGAGGGAGTAGATGCCTTGTCTCAGAGTTGGGAAACAGATCTGCTGTATGCATTTCCCCATTTCTTCTTATCCCAAGGGTCCTAAGGAAAATCCAGGAGGATCAAGTCATATTTCTGGCCCAAGAGAAGTGGTTTCCCGATGTCACGCCACATGGCTCTGGAAGACCCAGTTCCCATTCCGGACAGATACAACCTGCTGTCCCAAGGACCCCTCTTACATCGGGATACACATTTCCTACGCCTGGTAGCCTGGATCCTGAGAGGCAGATCCTAAGTTCCAAAGGACTCTTGGACAGTGTAATTACAACCATGCAAGCGAGCAGGAACCCAGAAACTTCAGCCATATGTTCCAAGGTATGGAAGAAATTCTGCTCACATGTAGGAGAATCTATTACAGAGTCATCCTGTGCAGATACTTCTAAAATCCTAGAGTTTTTCCAGATAGGATCCGAGAAGGGATTAAGGCCTAGCACATTAAGGGTACAAATCTCTGCCCTTAGATCTTTTCCAGACTTCCCGCTAGCAGACCATCTTTGGGTTATAAGATTTATTAGAGCAGTTACCCATTTGAGACCCACAATCAGGAAAACCGTTCCACTATGAGACCTAAATCTAGTGCTAGGCCCCTTATGCAAACCCCTCTTTGAACCTCAGGAAGAGGCGAACATCAGATAACTCTCCATGAAGATGCAGCTCTGGTTCAACTATGTTTTAAATGTAGCTTTTTCCTTTCAGGCCAGCAGGGGTTAATGTCAGTTTCCCCTACAGGCTGCCTGCTGCAACTACAGAGTTGCTAGGTCAGCTGATGTGGGTGGTGACCACTCCCACCAACCTTTAAATGGTCACCTGATGCATCAGCTGACTGTTGATGATAGAGTTTCTCTATGGAGACCAGCCTTGCAGTTGCAGCTCTCTGGTGTCAGCCACTTCTGGGATTTGGAGTCCTGTTTCTGTGTCATCTGCGGTGTCGAGCTTGGAAGCGGAGTCTGGAAGCTAAGCGTTGTGTTTATACTTTGTCTGTCTCGTGTTTGTCACCACCCCCTGTGTTTTACCATCTGCAGTGGTGAGGCTAGCGCCCTTGCCGGCCAGTGCACTAGCCTGGGCAGTGTGATGTGACAGCGAGGGACGAGATTCGTGATGGCGGCGGGGGAAGGACCCGCTTAGAGAATTACGAGAGTGCAGGGACAGGCTCAGGTTGGAGCTCAGGAGGTGTCCCATCCATCATTCCCTATCGTTAGGGTCTTCCTCTCCCCTATACCATCCCGTTGTGTGTGTAGTACCGTCTGCTGACCGACCCCCTGGTGGGATTGTGCCAGGCGTTCTTGGTGGCAGTCACCTCTGCAAAACGGTTAGAGGAGATCCAGGCATTGTCAGAAATGAATCCTTATCTGCCAGTTCTAGTGGACCTATTAATATTCAGACTCGACCCTGCTTTCCTTCCGAAAGTAGTATCTAAGTCAAACTTGAACCAAGAGATTGTTCTACCATCATTTTGTCAGCTTCCAAAGAACGAGAAGGAAAGATTATTCCACACTCTGTAAGAAGATTAGTGATGTGTTATGTTGTGAACTCTATTTTTGGGCTCCCTCTAGTGGTCACAAGCGGTACTGTGTAGTGTTGTCTTTCTGCAGGTTGGCTGCATCAGCTGGTTCGTTATCCTTGGTTGGTTTCCTATTTAGCTCACCTGGATACTCAGTTCCTTGCCTGCTATCAATGTATTCAGTGCTCTTCAGATTCCTTGTGACTACCTTGCTTCCAGTCTCTCCAAGACAAGCTAAGTTTTTGTTTGTTCATTTTTTGATTATCAGCATTCATCATGTTTCTTGTCCAGCTTGCTAAAATGTGATTTCCTCGCTTGCTGGTTGCTCTAGGGGACTGAGTTTCTCCCCCCACACCGTTAGTTGGTGCGGGGGTTCTTGAAATCTCAGAGTGGATATTTTGTAAGGGTTTTTTACTGACCGCATAGATTCCCTTTTCTATTTTCGGCTATCTAGTATTAGTGGGCCTCATTTGCTGAATCTGCTTTCACCCCTGTGTATGTGCCTTCCTCTTACCTCACCGTTATTATTTGTTGGGGGCTTCTATATCTTTGGGGATTATTTCTCTGGAGGCAAGAGAGGTCTTTCTTTCTCTCTAGGGGTAGTTAGTTCCTCAGGCTGGCTCGAGACGTCTAGGATTTTTAGGCACGTTCACCGGCTACTTCTAGTGTGTTTGGATAGGTTCAGATTTGCGGTCAGTCCAGTTTGCCACCTCCCTAGAGCTTGTCCTATGTTTGTTACTTAGCTGGAGTAATTTGTGATCCTCAACCACTAAGGATCATAACAGTATAGCAGGCCAAAAAGTGTTTAATGCATCGCAGAAGTGGGATAAAAAGAAGACCTGAGTACATTTTTTTTTTTTTCCTCCCGCTTTTCCTTTGCTGCAGTCTGTTTAGCTTCTTTCATCCCCTTGAACTCTGGGTGGTTTTGAGCTCAGCTGCAGACATGAATGTTCAGACTCTGACTTCTAGTGTGGATCATCTTACTGCACGGGTGCAAAGTATTCAGGATTTTGTTATTCATAGCCCTATGTCAGAACCAAAGATACCCATTCCTGAGTTGTTTTCTGGAGATAGATCTAGGTTTCTAAATTTTAAGAATAATTGTAAGTTATTTCTATCTCTGAGACCTCGTTCCTCTGGTGATTCCGCTCAGCAAGTTAAAATTGTTATCTCCTTGTTGTGTGGCGACCCTCAGGATTGGGCTTTCTCTCTGGCGCCAGGAGATCCTGCATTGCTTAATGTAGATGCATTTTTTCTGGCTCTTGGACTGCTTTATTAGGAGCCTAATCTTGAGAATCAGGCAGAAAAAGCTTTGCTGGCTATCTCTCAAGGTCAGGATGAAGCAGAGGTGTATTGTCAAAAATTTCGGAAACGGTCGGTGCTTACTCAATGGAATGAGCGTGCCCTGGCTGCAAATTTCAGAGAAGGTCTTTCTGAGGCCGTTAAGAATGTTATGGTGGGGTTTCCCACCCCTACAAGTCTGAGTGATTCTATGGCTTTAGCCATTCAGGTTGATCGGCGTTTGCGGGAGCGCAAATCTGCTCATCCTTTGGCGGTATTTTCTGAACAGAGACCTGAGTCTATGCAATGTGACCGAACTCTGACCAGAATTGAGCGAAAAAGTCATAGACGTCAAAATGGGTTGTGCTTTTACTGTGGTGATTCTACTCATGTTATCTCAGCATGCTCTAAACGCTTAAAAAAAAATTGCTAAACCTGTCACCATTGGTACTATACAGCCTAAATTTATTTTGTCTGTTACTTTGATTTGTTCTTTGTCGTCCTACTCGGTTATGGCTTTTGTGGATTCGGGTGCTGCCCTGAATCTGATGGATTTGTCGTTTGCCAGGCGCTGTGGTTTTGTCCTGGAGCCTTTGGAATTTCCTATTCCTCTGAGGGGAATTGATGCTACGCCTTTGGCTGAGAATAAGCCTCAGTATTGGACGCAAATGACCATGTGCATGACTCCCGTACATCAGGAGGTGATTCGCTTTCTTGTTCTGCATAATTTGCATGATGTTGTCGTTTTGGGTCTGCCATGGCTGCAGGCTCATAATCCAGTTTTAGATTGGAAAGCTATGTCTGTGTCAAGTTGGGGTTGTCAGGGAATTCATGGCGATACTCCGTTGGTGTCTATTGCTTCTTCCACTCCTTCTGAGGTCCCTGAGTTTTTGTCTGACTACCAGGATGTATTTGATGAGCCCAGGTCCAGCGCCCTGCCCCCTCATAGGGATTGTGACTGTGCTATAAATTTAATTCCTGGTAGTAAATTCCCTAAGGGACGACTTTTTAATTTGTCTATACCAGAGCATGCCGCGATGCGGAGTTATGTGAAGGAGTCTTTGGAGAAGGGACATATTCGCCCATCCTCTTCCCCTCTTGGTGCAGGATTCTTTTTTGTGGCTAAGAAGGACGGTTCTTTGAGACCTTGTATAGATTATCGTCTTCTGAATAAAATCACAGTCAAATTTCAGTATCCTTTGCCACTATTGTCTGATTTGTTTGCTCGGATTAAGGGTGCCAGTTGGTTCACCAAGATAGATCTCCGTGGTGCGTATAACCGTGTGCGCATTAAGCAGGGAGATGAATGGAAAACAGCATTTAATACGCCCGAAGGCCATTTTGAGTACTTAGTGATGCCTTTTGGACTCTCTAATGCTCCTTCTGTGTTTCAGTCCTTCATGCATGACATCTTCCGAGAATATCTGGATAAATTTATGATTGTTTATCTGGATGACATTTTGGTCTTTTCTGATGACTGGGAGTCCCATGTGAAGCAGGTCAGGATGGTGTTTCAGGTCCTGCGTGCTAATGCTTTATTTGTGAAGGGCTCAAAATGCCTCTTCGGAGTACAGAAGGTCTCCTTTTTGGGTTTTATTTTTCCCTCCTTCTACTGTGGAGATGGACCCAGTCAAGGTCCAGGCTATTCATGACTGGACTCAGCCCACGTCTGTTAAGAGTCTTCAGAAGTTCTTGGGTTTTGCTAATTTTTACCGTCGTTTCATCGCTAATTTTTCTAGCGTGGTTAAACCTTTGACGGATTTGACCAAGAAGGGTTCTGATGTGACTAATTGGTCTCCTGCGGCCGTGGAGGCCTTTCGGGAGCTGAAGCACCGGTTTTCTTCAGCTCTAGTCTTATGTCAGCCAGATGTCTCTCTCCCCTTCCAGGTCGAGGTTGATGCTTCTGAGATTGGAGCAGGGGCTGTTTTGTCGCAGAGAAGCTCTGATGGCTCTGTGATGAAGCCATGTGCTTTCTTTTCAAGAAAATTTTCGCCTGCCGAACGGAATTATGATGTTGGTAATCGGGAGTTGTTGGCTATGAAGTGGGCATTTGAGGAGTGGCGACATTGGCTCGAAGGAGCTAAACATCGTGTGGTGGTCTTGACTGATCACAAAAATCTGATTTACCTCGAATCTGCCAAGCGCCTGAATCCTAGACAGGCTCGTTGGTCGTTGTTTTTCTCCCGTTTCAACTTCGTGGTCTCATACCTGCCTGGTTCAAAGAACGTGAAAGCTGATGCACTTTCTAGGAGTTTTGTGCCTGACTCTCCGGGAGTTTCTGAGCCGGCTGGTATTCTCAGAGAGGGAGTGATTTTGTCTGCCATTTCCCCAGATTTGCGACGAGTGCTGCAGAAATTTCAGGCGGATAGACCTGACCGTTGTCCACCAGAGAGACTGTTTGTCCCGGATAAATGGACCAGCAGAGTTATTTCCGAGGTTCATTCTTCGGTGTTGGCGGGTCATCCTGGGATTTTTGGTACCAGAGATTTGGTGGCTAGGTCCTTCTGGTGGCCTTCCTTGTCACGGGATGTGCGTTCCTTGGTGCAGTCTTGTGGGATTTGTGCTCGGGCTAAGCCTTGCTGTTCTCGTGCCAGCGGTTTGCTTTTGCCTTTGCCTGTCCCGAAAAGGCCTTGGACGCACATTTCCATGGATTTTATTTCGGATCTTCCAGTATCTCAGAAAATGTCTGTCATCTGGGTGGTGTGTGATCGTTTTTCCAAGATGGTCCATTTGGTGCCCTTGCCTAAGTTGCCTTCCTCCTCCGATTTGGTTCCTCTATTTTTTCAGAATGTGGTTCGCTTGCACGGCATTCCTGAAAATATTGTGTCTGATAGAGGATCCCAGTTTGTGTCCAGGTTTTGGCGGACTTTTTGTGCTAAGATGGGCATTGATTTGTCTTTTTCGTCGGCCTTCCATCCTCAGACTAATGGCCAAACCGAGTGAACTAATCAGACGTTGGAAACTTATTTGAGATGTTTTGTTTCTGCTGATCAGGATGATTGGGTGACTTTTTTGCCATTGGCCGAGTTTGCCCTTAATAATCGGGCTAGTTCTGCTACTTTGGTTTCGCCTGTTTTCTGCAATTCTGGTTTCCATCCTCGTTTTTCCTCGGGTCAGGTTGAGCCTTTTGACTGTCCTGGGGTGGATTCTGTGGTGGATAGGTGTTGTGAAATTGGATTTTGGGCTCCCCCGGTGGCCACTGGTGGAATTGAACTGGTGTGCATCATCCCCTCTGTTCACCTGTTTCCATCAGGATGTGGGAGTCGCTATTTAACCTTGCTCCTCTGTCACTTCCATGCCGGTCAACATTGTAATCAGAAGCCTTTCTGTGCATGTTCCTGCTGCTAGACAACTCCCAGCTAAGTTGGACTTTAGTCCTCGTTTGTTTTTGCATTTTGTTCCAGTTCACAGCTGTAGTTTCGTTTCTGTGTCTGGAAAGCTCTTGTGATCTGAAATTGCCACTCTGATGTTATGAGTTAATACTAGAGTCTTAAAGTAATTTCAGGATGGTATTTTGATAGGGTTTTCAGCTGACCATGAAAGTGCCCTTTCTGTCTTCCTGCTATCTAGTAAGCGGACCTCAATTTTGCTAAACCTATTTTCATACTACGTTTGTCATTTCATCTAAAATCACCGCCAATATATGTGGGGGCCTCTGTCTGACTATCGGGGAAATTTCTCTAGAGGTGAGCCAGGACTATATTTTCCTCTGCCAGGATTAGTTAGTCCTCCGGCCGGCGCTGGGCGTCTAGGGATAAAAAACGTAGGCAACGCTACCCGGCTACTGTTAGTTGTGCGGCAGGTTTAGTTCATGGTCAGTTTAGTTTCCATCCTTCCAAGAGCTAGTACTTATGTTTGCTGGGCTATGTTCTCTTGCCATTGAGAACCATAACAGTTTGACCGGCCCCAAAAAGGGTTAAATTAATTGACAGAGAAAGGAGAGAAAAGAGAAGTCTGCTGAAGATTTTTTTTTTTTTTTTCCCTTCCCTTCAGTTCTGAGTGTGCTTGTAATTGAATCTCTTGCAAGTCTGCCTATATTGCAGCCTCTCTCTCTCTCTCTCCTTCTAATCCTGGAATGGCTCTGTGTTCACCTGTTTAAAATGGATATTCAGAGTTTAGCTGCAGGTTTGAATAATCTCACCACGAAAGTTCAAAATTTACAAGATTTTGTTGTTCATGTTCCTATATCTGAACCTAGAATTCCTTTGCCTGAATTTTTCTCGGGGAATAGATCTTGCTTTCAAAATTTCAAAAATAATTGCAAGTTGTTTTTGTCCCTGAAATCTCGCTCTGCTGGAGATCCTGCTCAGCAGGTCAGGATTGTGATTTCCTTGCTCCGGGGCGACCCTCAGGATTGGGCTTTTGCATTGGCTCCAGGGGATCCTGCGTTGCTCAATGTGGATGCGTTTTTTCTGGCCTTGGGGTTGCTTTATGAGGAACCTCAGTTAGAGCTTCAGGCGGAAAAGGCCTTGATGTCCCTATCTCAGGGGCAAGACGAAGCTGAAATATACTGCCAGAAATTCCGTAAATGGGCTGTGCTTACTCAGTGGAATGAGTGCGCCCTGGCGGCGAATTTCAGAGAGGGTCTCTCTGATGCCATTAAGGATGTTATGGTGGGGTTCCCTGTGCCTGCGGGTCTGAATGAGTCCATGACAATGGCTATCCAGATCGATAGGCGTCTGCGGGAGCGCAAACCTGTGCACCATTTGGCGGTGTCTACTGAGAAGACGCCAGAGAATATGCAATGTGATAGAATTCTGTCCAGAAGTGAACGGCAGAATTTAAGACGAAAAAATGGGTTGTGCTTCTATTGCGGTGATTCAACTCATGTTATATCAGCATGCTCTAAGCGTACTAAGAAGCTTGATAGGTCTGTTTCAATTGGCACTTTACAGTCTAAGTTTATTCTATCAGTAACCCTGATTTGTTCTTTATCATCTATTACCGCGGATGCCTATGTCGACTCTGGCGCCGCTTTGAGTCTTATGGATTGGTCCTTTGCCAAACGCTGTGGGTATGATTTGGAGCCTCTTGAAACTCCTATACCCCTGAAGGGGATTGACTCCACCCCATTGGCTAGTAATAAACCACAATACTGGACACAAGTAACTATGCGGATAAATCCGGATCATCAGGAGATTATTCGCTTTCTTGTGCTGTATAACCTACATGATGTGTTGGTGCTTGGATTGCCATGGCTGCAATCTCATAACCCAGTCCTTGACTGGAAAGCTATGTCTGTGTTAAGCTGGGGTTGTAAGGGGACGCATGGGGACGTACCTGTGGTTTCCATTTCATCATCTATTCCCTCTGAGATTCCTGAATTCTTGACTGAATATCGTGACGTTTTTGAAGAACCTAAGCTTGGTTCATTACCTCCGCACCGGGAGTGCGATTGTGCCATAGATTTGATTCCGGGTAGTAAATACCCTAAGGGTCGTTTATTTAATCTGTCTGTGCCTGAACATGCTGCTATGCGAGAATATATAAAGGAGTCCTTGGAAAAGGGACATATTCGTCCTTCGTCATCTCCCTTAGGAGCCGGTTTTTTCTTTGTGGCTAAGAAAGATGGCTCTTTGAGACCGTGTATTGATTATCGGCTTTTGAATAAAATCACGGTTAAATATCAATATCCGTTGCCACTGCTGACTGATTTGTTTGCTCGCATAGAGGGGGCCAAGTGGTTCTCTAAGATAGATCTCCGTGGGGCGTATAATTTGGTGCGAATTAAGCAGGGGGATGAGTGGAAGACCGCATTTAATACGCCCGAGGGCCACTTTGAGTATTTGGTGATGCCTTTTGGTCTTTCAAATGCCCCTTAAGTCTTTCAGTCCTTTATGCATGACATTTTCCGTGATTATTTGGATAAATTTTTGATTGTGTATCTGGATGATATTTTGATTTTTTCGGATGACTGGGACTCTCATGTCCAGCAGGTCAGGAGGGTTTTTCAGGTTTTGCGGTCTAATTCCTTGTGTGTGAAGGGTTCTAAGTGCGTTTTTGGGGTTCAAAAGATTTCCTTTTTGGGATATATTTTTTCCCCCTCTTCCATCGAGATGGATCCTGTCAAGGTTCAGGCTATTTGTGATTGGACGCAACCCTCTTCTCTTAAGAGTCTTCAGAAATTTTTGGGCTTTGCTAACTTTTATCGTCGATTTATTGCTGGTTTTTCTGATGTTGTTAAACCATTGACTGATCTGACTAAGAAGGGTGCTGATGTTGCTGATTGGTCCCCTGCTGCTGTGGAGGCCTTTCGGGAGCTTAAGCGCCGCTTTTCTTCCGCCCCTGTGTTGCGTCAGCCTGATGTTGCTCTTCCTTTTCAGGTTGAGGTCGACGCTTCTGAAATCGGAGCTGGGGCAGTTTTGTCGCAGAGAAGTTCCGATTGTTCCGTGATGAGACCTTGTGCCTTTTTCTCGCGTAAATTTTCGCCCGCCGAGCGGAATTATGATGTTGGGAATCGGGAGCTTTTGGCCATGAAGTGGGCTTTTGAGGAGTGGCGTCATTGGCTTGAGGGGGCTAGACATCAGGTGGTGGTATTGACTGACCACAAAAATCTAATTTATCTTGAGTCCGCCAGACGCCTGAATCCTAGACAGGCGCGCTGGTCGTTGTTTTTCTCTCGGTTTAATTTTGTGGTGTCCTACCTGCCGGGTTCTAAGAATGTTAAGGCGGATGCCCTTTCTAGGAGTTTTGAGCCTGACTCCCCTGGTAACTCTGAACCTACAGGTATCCTTAAGGATGGAGTGATATTGTCTGCCGTTTCTCCAGACCTGCGGCGGGCCTTGCAGGAGTTTCAGGCGGATAGACCTGATCGTTGCCCACCTGGTAGACTGTTTGTTCCTGATGATTGGACCAGTAAAGTCATTTCTGAGGTTCATTCTTCTGCGTTGACAGGTCATCCTGGAATCTTTGGTACCAGGGATTTGGTGGCAAGGTCCTTCTGGTGGCCTTCCCTGTCTCGAGATGTGCGAGGCTTTGTGCAGTCTTGTGACGTTTGTGCTCGGGCCAAGCCTTGTTGTTCTCGGGCTAGTGGATTGTTGTTGCCCTTGCCTATCCCGAAGAGGCCCTGGACGCACATCTCGATGGATTTTATTTCGGATCTTCCTGTTTCTCAGAAGATGTCTGTCATCTGGGTGGTGTGTGACCGTTTCTCTAAGATGGTCCATTTGGTTCCCCTGCCTAAGTTGCCTTCTTCTTCCGAGTTGGTTCCTCTGTTTTTTCAAAATGTGGTCCGTTTGCATGGTATTCCGGAGAATATCGTTTCTGACAGAGGAACCCAATTCGTGTCTAGATTTTGGCGAGCATTCTGTGCTAGGATGGGCATAGATTTGTCTTTCTCATCTGCTTTCCATCCTCAGACTAATGGCCAGACCGAGCGGATGAATCAGACCTTGGAGACATATTTGAGGTGTTTTGTGTCTGCAGATCAGGATGATTGGGTTGCTTTTTTGCCTTTAGCAGAGTTTGCCCTCAATAATCGGGCCAGCTCTGCCACCTTGGTGTCTCCTTTTTTCTGTAATTCGGGGTTTCATCCTCGATTTTCTTCTGGTCAGGTGGAATCTTCGGATTGTCCTGGAGTGGATGCTGTGGTGGAGAGGTTGCATCAGATTTGGGGGCAGGTAGTGGACAATTTGAAGTTGTCCCAGGAGAAGACTCAGCTTTTTGCCAACCGCCGGCGTCGGGTTGGTCCTCGGCTTTGTGTTGGGGACTTGGTGTGGTTGTCTTCTCGTTTTGTCCCTATGAGGGTTTCTTCTCCTAAGTTTAAGCCTCGGTTCATCGGCCCGTACAAGATATTGGAGATTCTTAACCCTGTGTCCTTCCGTTTGGACCTCCCTGCATCTTTTTCTATTCATAATGTTTTTCATCGGTCATTGTTGCGCAGGTATGAGGTACCGGTTGTGCCTTCCGTTGAGCCTCCTGCTCCGGTGTTGGTTGAGGGCGAGTTGGAGTACGTTGTGGAAAAAATCTTGGACTCCCGTGTTTCCAGACGGAAACTCCAGTATCTGGTCAAATGGAAGGGATATGGTCAGGAGGATAATTCTTGGGTGACTGCCTCTGATGTTCATGCCTCCGATCTGGTCCGTGCCTTTCATAGGGCTCATCCTGATCGCCCTGGTGGTTCTGGTGAGGGTTCGGTGCCCCCTCCTTGAGGGGGGGGTACTGTTGTGAAATTGGATTTTGGGCTCCCCCGGTGGCCACTGGTGGAATTGAACTGGTGTGCATCATCCCCTCTGTTCACCTGTTTCCATCAGGATGTGAGAGTCGCTATTTAACCTTGCTCCTCTGTCACTTCCATGCCGGTCAACATTGTAATCAGAAGCCTTTCTGTGCATGTTCCTGCTGCTAGACAACTCCCAGCTAAGTTGGACTTTAGTCCTCGTTTGTTTTTGCATTTTGTTCCAGTTCACAGCTGTAGTTTCGTTTCTGTGTCTGGAAAGCTCTTGTGATCTGAAATTGCCACTCTGATGTTATGAGTTAATACTAGAGTCTTAAAGTAATTTCAGGATGGTATTTTGATAGGGTTTTCAGCTGACCATGAAAGTGCCCTTTCTGTCTTCCTGCTATCTAGTAAGCGGACCTCAATTTTGCTAAACCTATTTTCATACTACGTTTGTCATTTCATCTAAAATCACCGCCAATATATGTGGGGGCCTCTGTCTGCCTATCGGGGAAATTTCTCTAGAGGTGAGCCAGGACTATATTTTCCTCTGCCAGGATTAGTTAGTCCTCCGGCCGGCGCTGGGCGTCTAGGGATAAAAAACGTAGGCAACGCTACCCGGCTACTGTTAGTTGTGCGGCAGGTTTAGTTCATGGTCAGTTTAGTTTCCATCCTTCCAAGAGCTAGTACTTATGTTTGCTGGGCTATGTTCTCTTGCCATTGAGAACCATAACAGATAGGTTGCAGCAGATTTGGAACCATGTGGTGGACAATTTGAGGTTGTCACAGGAGAAGGCTCAGCGCTTTGCCAACCGCCGCCGCGGTGTGGGTCCCCGACTTCGTGTTGGGGATTTGGTGTGGCTGTCTTCTCGGTATGTTCCTATGAAGGTCTCCTCTCCTAAATTCAAGCCTCGCTTCATTGGTCCTTATAAGATCTTGGAAATCCTTAACCCGGTGTCTTTTCGTTTGGATCTCCCAGCATCGTTTGCCATTCATAATGTGTTCCATAGGTCTTTGTTGCGGAGGTATGTGGTACCTGTGGTTCCTTCTGTTGAGCCTCCTGCTCCGGTGCGGGTCGAAGGCGAATTGGAGTACGTGGTGGAGAAGATTTTGGATTCTCGTATCTCTAGACGAAGGCTTCAGTATTTGGTTAAGTGGAAGGGCTATGGTCAGGAGGATAATTCCTGGGTTGTCGCCTCTGATGTTCATGCGGCCGATTTGGTTCGTGCCTTCCACGCGGCTCATCCTGATCGCCCCGGGGGTCTTGATGAGGGTTCGGTGACCCCTCCTCAAGGGGGGGGTACTGTTGTGAACTCTATTTTTGGGCTCCCTCTAGTGGTCACAAGCGGTACTGTGTAGTGTTGTTTTTCTGCAGGTTGGCTGCATCAGCTGGTTCGTTATCCTTGGTTGGTTTCCTATTTAGCTCACCTGGATACTCAGTTCCTTGCCTGCTATCAATGTATTCAGTGCTCTTCAGATTCCTTGTGACTACCTTGCTTCCAGTCTCTCCAAGACAAGCTAAGTTTTTGTTTGTTCATTTTTTGATTATCAGCATTCATCATGTTTCTTGTCCAGCTTGCTAAAATGTGATTTCCTCGCTTGCTGGTTGCTCTAGGGGACTGAGTTTCTCCCCCCACACCGTTAGTTGGTGCGGGGGTTCTTGAAATCTCAGAGTGGATATTTTGTAAGGGTTTTTTACTGACCGCATAGATTCCCTTTTCTATTTTCGGCTATCTAGTATTAGTGGGCCTCATTTGCTGAATCTGCTTTCACCCCTGTGTATGTGCCTTCCTCTTACCTCACCGTTATTATTTGTTGGGGGCTTCTATATCTTTGGGGATTATTTCTCTGGAGGCAAGAGAGGTCTTTCTTTCTCTCTAGGGGTAGTTAGTTCCTCAGGCTGGCTCGAGACGTCTAGGATTTTTAGGCACGTTCACCGGCTACTTCTAGTGTGTTTGGATAGGTTCAGATTTGCGGTCAGTCCAGTTTGCCACCTCCCTAGAGCTTGTCCTATGTTTGTTACTTAGCTGGAGTAATTTGTGATCCTCAACCACTAAGGATCATAACAGTGTTACATTGAAGCCCCAAGTTCTTGCAGACAAGACTCAAATCTGTTTGTACAGCATTCAGGAAGAAATATGGGCAAAAAGCCTCAAAAGCGACCCTATCCAGATGGATTCCTTCAGCCATATCTCTTGCATAGAAGTCGGAAAAATCAAGAACCCCCGCTTTACATTAAGTCTCTCTCCATAATAGCAATTTCCGTGTCCTGGACTGAGAGAGCCGGAGCCTCCATAGACCAGATCTGCGGGGCCTTCTGTAGGCATTACAAATTAGATGTAATATCAGGTCAACTGCTAGCCTATGGATGGAAAGTCTTTCAGGCAGTAGTCCCACCCAGAGATGCCATTTATTTGGTATTTCTCCTATCATGCTGTCATGAGGGATGTCCTGGGAAATTAGGAATTAGTCATACTGCTAATTTTATTTCCAGGAGTCCATCATGACAGCACCATTACATTACCTCCCATTAATTCCAAATGCTTAAGTGAAATCAACATTTGTGTATGAGAATTCAATAAAATAGAGTTGCATCCATCCTGGTGTGGTGATTGGTAAAGGTGGAGGTGGTGGTGAGGTGGAGGGAATTTTAACCTCTAGTGTGTTTCCTGTCCCTAGAGGACAAGCAGGACTACCTCCTGTCATGATGTCACGATACACTGCTGGAAATACAATTACGGGTAGGACTAATTCCTAATTTCCACACCCCTCTCTGTGTTTTAGGCAGCCCCCAAATCTGAGAAGCATCATTTTAAAATGCTCCCTGTCCTCTCTGACAGAAACATTTCCCTGCAACCAGAAAAAAAAAAGCTTACAACCAGTCCGCATATAATGATCACCAGCAAGATTGGTCCCAGAGCGGCCAGTGCCCAGTGCCTGAACATTGTCCCCTGGTCCCGAAGCGTCCAGTCCTGTTCCCGAAGTCCCTTGGTCCCAGTGTGGCCAGTGCATGGACTCTGTCCCCGGTCCATGAGTGCCCTTACCTCTGATCCTGAATCTTAGACCGGCATGTCAGAACTAAGTCTTAAAGTAGTGTCAGCGGCTGCAGTACTGGGTTGTACTGGGTTGTACTGGGTTGTACTGGGTTGTACTGGGTTCTGCCCAGCAGTGGTATCTGGAGGTTACCTGCCGCACAAGCCTGACCTCACCATTAGAGGCTCCCTTTTACTAAAGGCTCCAGTGAACACCATGGTAGCCGTTTAGTTACACTCCTTACTGGGTAGGCCCGACCCTGTGGCACAGTGGATTCAAAAATCCACATGTGCCACGGCTGGACGTAACAGCATAGCTCCCAACCGTCCCTCATTCTGCGGGATTGCCCCGGATTTGATGCTTTGTCCTGCTGTCCAGCGCAGGACACGCTGATCCCGCATACAACACAGGAGAAGCTGCCGTCACGCCCCCTTGCGTTAGGCCACGCCCCTTCCCCATGTTCCTGAGTCTTACTCTTAGGGCTTCCTGCCTGTGGCATGAAGGAGGCGCTGCCAGCGCTGGGCACGGGGTCACACATGATCTGCAGGAGGAGGAAGACGAGGAGCTCTGCTGGAAGTTGTGCAGGACGAGCAGGCACACCGACCCTCCTGCCCCTGTGTGCGGTGCCAGGTAGGTGCCAGCAGGATAATGAGCTGGAGTGGGCGTGCTCAGTAGCCATGTGCTGCAGCAGGCTGCTTGTTGCTCTGCTTGTAAGGAAACTAGTTCTCACCATGCAGAGAAATGTGTCCAGATTTACTGATCTGCACCTAATGAGGCTTTGTGCTGTCGCTGCCCCTCCATCACTGCCAGGGAAGCAACACATGCCCTGGTGAGGGCACCCGCAGGTGAGCGCCATGCAGCACTGGCACAGGGCTCACACAGCCCCTTCTCTGGTGAGAAGCACGTGCCCTGGTGATGTGCCGCCTGTTATGTGTGGGGTCAGGAGGTGTTTACAGTGTGGATGTAGCCGAGCCATGTGTGTATGAAGTGTATGGAGCGGAGCCGTGTGTGTACGAGGTGTACGGAGAGGAGCCGAGTGTGTACAGAGCGGAGCTGAGTGTGTACGAGTTGTACGGAGCAGAGCCGTGTGTGTACGAGGTGTACGGAGCGGAGCCGTGTGTGTACAAGGTGTACGGAGCGGAGCCGTGTGTGTACGAGGTGTACGGAGCGGAGCTGAATGTGTACAGAGCGGAGCTGAGTGTGTAAGAGTTGTACGGAGCGGAGTCGTGTGTGTACGAGGTGTATGGAGCGGAGCCGTGTGTGTACGCGGTGTATGGAGCGGAGCCGTGTGTGTGTGTGGTGCATGGAGCGGAGCTGTGTGTGTACGAGGTGTACAGAGCGGAGCCGTGTGTGTGTACGAGGTGTACAGAGCGGAGCTGAATGTGTACGGAGCGGAGTGTGTACGAGTTGTACGGAGCGGAGCCGTGTGTATGAGGTGTACGGAGCGGAGCCATGTGTATGAGGTGTACGGAGCGGAGTCATGTGTATGAGGTGTACGGAGTGGAGTCGTGTGTGTATGAGGTGTACGGAGCGGAGCTGAATGTGTACAAGGTGTACGGAGCGGAGCTGAGTGTATGAGGTGAGCGGAGCCGTGTGTATGAGGTGTACAGAGCGGAGCTGTGTGTATGAGGTGTACGGAGCGTAGTCGTGTGTATGAGGTGTATGGAGCGAAGCTAAATGTGTACGAGGTGTACGAAGTGGAGCCGCGTGTGTACGAGGTGTATGGAGTAGAGCGTGTGTGTACGGAGCGCAGCCGCATGTGTAGGAGTAGCTATGTGTGGCCATTATACGGTGCAAAGTGTCATGTGTGGCCATTATACAGTATGGAGCATCATATGCGGTCATTATACAGTATGGAGCATCATGTGCGGTCATTATACAGTATGGCCAAATCCAAATTGAAGAAAAGGACAGCGCCACACCGGATAGTGAAAAGCAGCTCACATATTTATTCTGCCTCCTGCGGCAACGTTTCGGTCCAAAGACCTTTGTCAAGCTTGACAAAGGTCTTTGGACCGAAACGTTGCCGCAGGAGGCAGAATAAATATGTGAGCTGCTTTTCACTATCCGGTGTGGCGCTGTCCTTTTCTTCAATTTGGATTTGGTTGTTCTGTCTGGGATGGACCCCCTGGTGAGGACGTGCGCCCCGATGTCCATAGAGACTATATAATTATAGGGTGCGGCTTTACTGCTTTTTTTGAAATTATACAGTATGGAGCATCATGTGTGGCCATTATACAGTATGGAGCATCATGTGTGGCCATTATATAGTATGGAGCGTCATGTGTGGCCATTATACAGTATGGAGCATCATGTGTGGCCATTATATAGTATGGAGCGTCATGTGTGGCCATTATACAGTATGGAGCATCATGTGGGGCAATTATACAGTATGGAGCATCATGTGTGGCCATTATACAGTATGGAGCACTGTGTGGCCATAGTTTTTTGTTTACAATTATTCTTTATGAAAGTGTGATCAGCAGTGCTAAATGGGTGTGATTGGGACGTGGATATGGGTGTGGCTAGTTATGAATGGGTGTGGTCAGAGGCGTAGCCTAAAATTTGCCGCGGCGCGCGAAGCGCGCCGCAAGCTTTGTCCCCCTCTTTCCCATCTTCAAAAGTTGGGAGGTATGCGTAACAGTCTGCTCAGCCCAGCCATGATTGCAACAGTAACATCACTTATTTTATTTTGTTAGCCATTTTAAGTATCATATCTACGAAATTATTATTTTCGTTGCTCAGGCATCCCCCTAGGGGTTGGAATGCTTTAAGTACCTGATGCCTCTTGGCAATTGGCTGGGGACACCTTAGAAAGGTGCACACAGTCTCGATTAGAGCCAAGGAGTGCCGGCGCCGCCCCCTATGCACGCAGCCAGGAAGTATGCAGAGAGCAGGCAGGAGACAAGAGGCACGCAGCATGGAGCCGGCAGAAGACAGAACTCACAGCATGGCCCGGAGTAGTGAGTAAGTTGGTGTGTAAGGCAGGTGGGGGATGGGAGGCCATGCAGTGATGCCGGCAGAGTTGTTGCATTCAGTGTTTTTTTTTGAAAATCAGGAGTGTGAGAAAAATGCAGAAGTGGTGCATGTGTTTCAATTAAACTTTTCCTCTGATTGTTCCATTCCAGATTTTGGCTTATAAATACTGATGTAAAAATTTGTGTCAATGACTGAGGAATCTCAATTTTTCAATAAAATGAGGAGGACTTATATTAAGTTAAGTTCTGGTCACATGCACTAATTAATATTAATGGGACATTTGGAGATAGCAAAGAACTGTATTCAGTGCATAGAAAATCAATGGATACAGTTGAAACTAAATGTTTACATACACTATATAAAAAGACACATTCATGTTTTTCTCAATATCTGACATGAAATAGGAATAAACCTTTCCCGTTTTAGGTCAGTTAGAATTACCATAACTATTTACATTTGCCAAATACCAGAATAATGAGAGAGAGAGAATGTTTTAAGGCATTTTTATTACTTACTGCAAAGTCCAAAGTTTACATACATTTCATTAGCATTTGGCACCATTGCCCTTAAACTGAATGACTTGGGTCAAAGGTTTGGGATATCCTGCCACAAGCTTCTCACAATAGTTGGTCGGAATTTGGGCTCATTCTTCCTGACAAAACTGGTGTAACTGTTCGCCTTGCTCGCACCTGCCTTTTCAGCTTTGCTCATACATTTTCAATAGGATTGAGATCAGGGCTTTGTGATAGCCACTCCAAAACATTGACTTTGTTATCCTTAAGCCACTTTGTTACCATTTTGGCAGTATGCGTCAGGTCATTGTCCATTTAGAAGACCCATTTCCACCCAAGCTTTAACTTTGCTGATGTCTTGATGTGGTTCTTCAGTATTGCCACATAATCTTCTTTTCTCATGATGCCATCTATTTTGCGAAGTGCACCAGTCCCTCCTGCAGCAAAACAACCCCACAACATGATGCTGCCACCACCATGTTTCACAGTTGGAATGGTGTTCTTAGGCTCCCTTCTTCTCCCTTTTTCCTCCAGATGTAACGATGATCATTTTGCCCCAAAAGATCAATTCTATTTTCATCAGACCACAGGACATGTCTCGAAAAATGAAGGTCTGTGTTCCTGTGTGCATTTGCAAACATTAATCTGTTTTTTTATGTTTCTTTTGGAGTGACAGCTTCTTCCTGGCAGAGTGGCCTTTCTGTCCATGTTGAAAAAGTTCTCGTTTTACTGTGCATATTGACACAATCTTACCAGCTTCCGTAATCTTCAAAGGGTTTTTTGCTTTTGTTCTTGGGTTGATATGCTCATGTCGGGCCAAAGCACATTAATCTCTAGGACATAGAACCCATCTGCTTCCTGAGCGGTATGATGGCTGGACATTCCCATCTTGTTAGTGCTTTTGTATAATTGTTTGTACAGATGAATGAGGCACCATCACGTATCTTGAAATTGATTTGTTTAGACTTTATCATGATGCTACACAAAGAAACAGTGTCTTTTAGGCTAGGTTCACATTGCGTTAATGGCAATGCGCTGACGGCATCCGTTACATAGCGGCACTAATGCTATGTAACGGATTGCGTTAGCGCACCCATTGACTGCCATTATGTAGCGCATCGCTAACGCATGTCATAATCGGCATGCGTTAGCAATGTGCCGTCATTCTGTGACGGACCCTCGGACGCGGTCTGCAGCATTTTGGGATGGAGCATCTGCCCTAGCGTGATCACAGGATGCGATCTTTAAAAGGCACTTGCATTGCACAGTCCGTTTAACGCATGCGTTGAACGGATTGCACTAACGCAATATGAACCTGGCCTTAGGTGTGCATTAAAATACATCCACAGGTATGTCTCTAATTAATTTAGATGTTGTCAAAAAAACAGAAGCTTCCAAATGCATGACATCATCATATGGGTAGTCCAGAATTGTTTAATGTAAACTTTTGACATTGCAGTAAGTAATAAAAATGCCTTAAACATTCTCTCATCATTCTGGCATTTCGCAAATATTATTAATTATGGTAATCCTAATTGACCTAAAATGGGAAAGGTTTATTCTGGTTTCATGTTAGATATTGAGAAAAACATGCATATGTTTCTTTTTATATTGTGTTTGTAAACTTCTGGTTTCAACTGTATGTACTATGCATGTGTGACCACCACTCCATTCAAAGGGGGACATTGGACTCCCACTTTTCCTTCAGCTTCGCTTACATCTGCATGCGTCCTGCGTACCCTATCTTTAAAATTGGGTATGCAGGCCATGCGGATACCTCCGCATGCGTCGACTTGACACTGCGATGACCTGCATCAAACGCAACATGTTGCATTTTGTTGCGGTCGGTGCAGCTTCAAAATGACGCAAGCAGAGGTATCCACATACATCCGCATGGCCTGAGTACCCAATGTTAAAGATAAGGTACACAGGATGCATGCAGACGTAGGCAAAGCTGAAGGAAGAGGCGCGGCAGTGGGCGGGGGTTCACAGAGGAAGAAGTGGTGTGATTCCCAGCAGTTCACAGTCTGTGGAACTGACAGAGCTCAGGTTGGCTATCTCCAGCAGTACTATAGACCTTGACTTGTGTGACCACTTGTAAAGATTATAAGGGATAACTCAGGAGACTCTTTGCGTGGAACAAGACAACTACAGGACACAGTTTGATAAGTGGTAAAGTCTATATTGTCACACGGTGATTCAAACAGGTGCAGAGAGAAACTCAAGTCCACAACACTTGGTGTAAATATTAAACGCAGCTTAACAGTCTATAGGAAACTTCAGAGGAAAATGCAGTCGCGCTGAAAGTCTATGAAGCACAATTATTCTTGAGGATACTTGACACGAATAAGTCCTTGGTAGTCCAAACACAGATAGATATGCTTATAAGGCAGTTCAAATAATATCTTAGCACAACCAGGGAGGCCTGGGTAAAAGTCTCAGGTTTAAGCAGAGCAGCAACAGCTTACATGTCCAGCAAATGCAGATGGAAACAAACACAAGCAGCCAGATGGAGGATTACTGAAAACCGATGTATGCAGCAGAAATTCAGAACTGAGTAACAGGATCTCCACACAGGTTCACAGGAGCAGGTGCAGGTGCAAAGCCAGGGAGTCCTCAGGAGCTGGATGCAAGGCAGAATACTCTAGCACAGACTAAAGGCTGGGGTGGAGTTATATAGCAGGAAGACACAGTGCACATGAGACCAAAGACGCCATCTTGGAAAAGGGCAGTAATGCATAAAAGGTAATCAAAATGTTCAAAGTCCTGACATTACTCCCTCCTTAGAAGCGGCCTCAGGACGATCCTGGACCTGGTTTCTCAGGGAATCTTTGATGAAAACGATAGATCTTCTGTTGGGCATTGATGTTTTCCACAGGTTCCCAAGAGTCTTCCTCAGGGGAATATCCCTGCCATCTTATCAGATATTGGAGCCGATTCATGCGAACCCTGGAATCAATAATTTCCTCCACCACAAATTGTTCTTGCCCATCAATCACCACAGGCTGCGGAGGTGGCACAACACGTCCCTGGAAGGTATTAGGAGTTACAGGCTTTAGTAAAGATACATGAAAAACTGGGTGTACCTTCATAGTCCTAGGCAGCTTCAGACGGAAGGCCACAGAGCTCACAATATCGTTCATCTTGAAAGGGCCAATGAATTTCTGTCCAAGTTTTTGTGAAGGAACGTTTAACTTCAGATTCTTAGTTGATAACCACACGGAATCTCCTACCTTGAGCATGGATTCAGGTTTACGGAATCTATCAGCCGATCTCTTATAACGTTCTTGAGCCGTGGTCAGGGATTCCTTCAGAACCTCCAGATTTTGCCTCATCTCAGTCAGCCTTTCCTCAACTGCTGGAACCGGAGAATTAATCGGAGACCTAGGTAAGATACATGGATGATAACCCAGATTGGCAAAGAAAGGAGTGAACTTAGTGGAGGCGCTCTGAGAATTGTTGTATTAAAATTCGGCTAACGGCAGTAATTCCAACCAATCTTGGAGATGGCTAACGTAGCATCTTAGATATTGTTCCAACGTCTGGTTGGTACGCTCAGTCTGACCATTTGTCTGGGGATGGCAAGCAGAAGAGAGACCGACATTAATATTGAGTGCAGAGCAAAACCCCTTCCAGAATCTTGAAGTGAACTGTACGCCAAGGTCAGAGATGATCTCATCCGGGACCCCATGCAGCCGGAAGACATTCTGAATAACCAAGTTCACTGTATCCTTAGCTGAGGGGAGCCCGGTGCATGGAACAAAATGAGCGACTTTAGTCAGGTGAGCAACTACCACCATGATTGTATTCATACCCCCGATGTAGGCAGCTCCACAATAAAGTCCATTGATATAGACCCCCAAGGGTGGGACGGAACAGGTAACGGTTGCAGGAGACCTGTAGGTGCCACACGAGGAGTCTTGTTACGAGCACATACCTCGCAAGAGAGAACATAGTCCTTAGTATCCTTCAGGCAAGTTGGTCACCAGAAAAATCGGCTCAGGAACTCTTGTGTCTTCTGTACCCCCCTGTGACCAGAAAACTTGGAGTCATGTACCAACTTGAGGATCTGCAGACAGACGGCCTCAGGGACGTAGATACGTCGATCTCTGAACCACATGCCACCCTTAAAGACAAGATTAATATCAACAGGTGGGTTGGCCAGAAATACATCACCGTCATAAGCCTCCCTGCACTTCTTCCACAAGTCCTGATCGTGGATAACTCCGATGAAATTGGCATGAGATAGAATGGTCTTGGACGGGGCTCCAGGTACGGAATCTGCAGCATGGATTCGGGATAAAGCATCAGCCTTCCCATTACGAGAACCTGGACGGTATGAGATAACAAAATTAAATTGATTTAAAAATAAATTCCAACGAGCCTGACGAGGAGAAAGACATCTAGCGGATCTGAGGAACTCTAAATTGCGATGGTCAGTAAGCACTACGATCTGTTGTGCAGCTCCTTGCAGATGATGCCTCCATTCCTTGAAAGTCACAATAGTAGCCAGCAATTCCTTGTCTCCCACATCGTAATTCTTCTCTGCTGAGGTTAGTCTACAGGAAAAGAAAGCACAAGGATGTAGCAGACCCTTCTCTCCAGTTCTTTGGGAGAGAATAGCCCCCAAAGCATTATCAGAAGTGTCCACCTCCACAATGACAGAAGGTGTTGGGTCTGGGTGTATTAACAGCGGTGCTGAGGTGAAACAGATCTTAAGCCGATCAAAAGCTTCTTGAGCCTGTGATGACCACTTAAAGGGATTTTCCTTCTTTGTCAAGGAAGTAATGGGACGGACAATATCAGAAAAATTTAGAATAAAACGTCTGTAGAAATTTGCAAAACCAATAAAACGTTGCACCTCCTTAACGTTCTTGGGTACCGGCCAGTCAAGAATAGCCTGAATCTTACCAGATTCCATGTTCAGCCCCTGGGGAGAGATGATATAACCTAAGAACTGTATCTCAGAACGATGGAACTCGCATTTCTCCAGCTTGATATACAGATGGTTCTCTTTCAGACGTCTTAAAACAGCCTTGACATGTTCATCTTCCTGTAGAGAGTCGGAAAAGATTAGAATATCGTCCAAATAGATCACCACAAACTGGTCCAACAAATCTCTGAAAATGTCATTAGCAAGGTGTTGAAACGTTGCAGGGGCATTACAAAGCCCGAAGGGCATCACAAGATATTCAAAGTGTCCATACCGGCATCTGCTGTCTTCCACTCATCCCCTGGAGGAATACTCACCAAATTATAAGCCCAACGAAGATCCAGTTTAGAGAACACCTTAGCATGGTGGACTCTTTCCAGTAATTCGGGAATCAGAGGCAAAGGGTAACGATTCCGTACGGTTACCTTATTGAGCTCTCGATAGTCCACACAGGGTCTCAGGGACCCATTCTTCTTCTTTACAAAAAATATAGGTGCCCCTGCTGGTGAAGAAGAAGGACGTATGAAGCCTGTGGCCAGATTTTCATCAATATACTCCTTTAAGGCTTAAAGCTCAGGTGCCGCCAAAGGATATACGTTACCAAAAGGAATAGCTGCCCCAGGAAGCAACTCAATGGGACAGTCATAATGCCTGTGTGGAGGAAGCTGATCTGCATTCTTCTTGTCACAGATGTCAGAGAACTCTTTATATGCTGAAGGTAAAGTAAATACCTCTACTGGTGGTTCCGTAGCTGTGGACTCGGGGACAGCTTCAGTTAATGCTGAGTTGCTCCCTGTTGGAAAGATAATCTCCGTGGTCTCCCAGTTGATAGTTGGATTCTGAGAACGCAGCCAAGGGATGCCTAAAATCACAGGAAAATGAAGAGAAGAAATTAACAAGAAAGAGAGTTGCTCTTGATGATTAGGCTCCAACAAAATCTCAAGGGGTGCAGTCTCCTGATCCACAGGCCCGGAGATTAAAGGTGACCCATCCACTGTTTACATGGTAATTGGAGAGGCTATTTGCTGAATTTCAATACCATGTTCCTTGGCAAATGCGATATCCATGAAATTGCCACCTGCACCAGAGTCAATCATAGCTGCACTGAAAATCCACTGTCCTGTACACAGGATCTTAATTGGGAGAGAACAGTGAGAGTTCTTTTCATTTAGCTCCTTGGCTGGTGAAGTCATAGAATGTGAATGGAATACAGCGTTTAAAGGCAGGCTACATTCAGAGATGTCAGATTCATCATCATAGTTGTCATACTCCCCTACTGCTGCTAGCACCTTGTTAGGCCGCTTGGGACACTTGGGACAGTTGATTAGAAAGTGGTCAGACTGGCCGCAGTAGAAAGAGACTCTCGAAGGCGATGCTCCCGGCGCTCATTTCTCTCGCGCCTCTGAACAGAATCAATTTGCATGGGCACCTGTTGTGAATTCTGCTCTTGGGTTCCCTCTGGTGGTTGTTGGTAGTAATGCAGTTGTCCCTGGGTTGCAATCCTGGGCAGGTGTCCCTGCTGATTGCAGCTCTGACTGGGATATTTAGGTGTGCAGGATTCATTAGCCCTTGCCAGTTGTCCATTGTTCTTGGAGGTTTTGCATCTCTGTCTGGTTCCTCCTGCCCTGCTGCCAAATCAGCAAAGATAAGTGTCTGGTTTTGTTTCTGCAGCACACATGCTGTGTGCTTTACAATTCAGTACTATTCAATGTTTTTTCTTGTCCAGCTTAGACTGTGTTCGGATATTTAAGTCAAGTTGGATTCTCAGGAGATGCAGAAATACATTCCATGTCTTTAGTTAGATGGTAGAATTTTTCTATTATCTGCTGTGGCTATTTTTAGGGTTTTAACACTGACCGCTTAGTATTCTGTCCTATCCTTTCCTATTTAGGTAGCGTGGCCTCTTTTGCTAAATCCTGATTTCTGCCTGCGTGTGTCTTTCCTCTAATACTCACAGTCAATATTTGTGGGGGACTGCCTATCCTTTGGGGTTCTGCTCTGAGGCAAGATAGATGGAAATGGGAATTCTATAGGGGTATTTAGTCCTCCGGCTGTGTCGAGGTGTCTAGGATGTGTTAGGTACACCCCACGGCTACTTCTAGTTGCGGTGACAATTGTAGTTAGAACACAGTTATACCATAAATTCAGGGAATACAATCTTCTATATTCACCACAGTGTCTATATTTAACCAATACTTGGTATACTGTGTAAGTGAGTGGCCACCGCCACCTAGTGGAGACAAAAACCCAGACACCTAATTACGGATAACCAGAGAGCACCAGAACAAGGGACTATGTTTAAAAATAATGTTTTATTCAATATATTCTGACAATAACAGATTAAAATACTTAAAACCAATATTTCAATACAGGACAAAAGATGATAGCATATATTATGCCGGCCAATTAAACTGATACTCCCTGATTCTCACTGCTTATATATAGGGATAAACTAAAGTGCAAAAATGTGCTAAAAATTCATATATAAAAACCCCAAAGAAATACCCTATAATAAGTTTTAGAATGGAGTTGCAAATGGCAAAAGGGTGTAATAGTGTAACAGTACTCACAATTCTGTGCTAAAAAGTGGCATACAAAAAGTGCAAAAGTGTTATGGCCAAAAATCTGCCAATATAAAGCAGCCAAATGTGCAAAGTAAGCAAAAAACGCTATCGCATAATGTGCAAAGCAAGCCAATATAGAACAGCCAAATGTGCAAAATAAGCAAAGAACGCTATCGCATAATGTGCAAAGCGAGCCTGGGAGGACTATCAAATTTATAGGTTAATACCTGGTAAATGGCCGTGTCCTGAATCCACGCACCCCAACGCGCGTTTCGGATTCCTTCCTTCGTCAGGGGGTTGTTGCGGTGACAGTTTAGGGTTTGCGGCCAGTACAGGTTCCACCTACTCCTGAGAAAGTCTCATGCGGCTCCAAAGTCACCGGATCATAACAGTACAACTGGCCAACAATGAGTTAAATGCATCTCAGAAGAAGGGAAGAAAGAGCCATTTTTTTTTTGTAGCCTGCTTTGTCTTTTCTTCCCTCTTTTTCTCTGGGTGGCTGAGGAGCCTTGTGCTAGCATGGATGTTCAGGGATTGGCTTCTCGTGTAGACCAGCTTGCTGCTAAGGTACAGGGTATTTCTGATTATATTGTTCAGACTCCAGCTTTAGAGCTTAAGATTCCTACTCCTGACTTGTTTTTTTGGGATAGGTCCAAATTTTTGAGTTTTAAAAACAACTGTAAACTGTTTTTTGCTCTGAGACCTCGATCCTCTGGTAATTCCATTCAGCAGGTTAAAATTGTCATCTCCCTGCTGCGTGGCGATCCTCAGGATTGGGCATTTTCCCTGGAATCTGGGAATCCGGCCTTGCTTAATGTAGACGCCTTTTTTCAGGCTTTAGGATTATTATATGATGAACCAAATTCTGTGGATCAAGCGGAGAAGACCTTGTTGGTCCTGTCTCAGGGTCAAGAAGCGGCAGAATTGTATTGTCAGAAATTTAGAAAATGGTCTGTGTTGACTAAATGGAATGATGATGCTTTGGCGGCAATTTTCAGAAAGGGTCTTTCTGAATCCGTTAAAGATGTTATGGTGGGGTTTCCCACGCCTTTCGGTCTGAGTGATTCTATGTCTCTGGCCATTCAGATTGATTGGCGTTTGCGGGAGCGCAGAACTGTGCGGGCTGTGGCGTTGCCCTCAGAGCAGATGCCTGAGTCAATGCAGTGTGATAGGATTCTGTCTAGAACGGAACAACAGGGATTCAGACGTCGGAATAGGTTGTGTTTTTATTGTGGCGATGCTTCTCATGTCATTTCAGTCTGCCCTAAGCGTACAAAGGGGATCGCTAGTTCATTTACCATCAGTACTGTACAACCTAAATTTTTATTATCTGTGTCTTGATCTGCTCATTGTCATCATTTTCTGTCATGGCGTTTGTGGATTCAGGCGCCGCCTTGAACTTAATGGACTTTGAGTTTGCCAGGCGTTGTGGTTTTCCCTTGCAGTCTTTGCAGAACCCTATTCCTTTAAGGGGCATTGATGCTACACCTTTGGCTAAAAATAAGCCCCAGTTCTGGACACAGGTGACCATGTGCATGGCGCCAGCCCATCAGGAAGATTGTCGATTTCTGGTGTTGCATAATTTACATGATGCTATCGTGCTGGGTTTTCCATGGTTGCAGGCACATAATCCTGTGTTGGATTGGGAAGTCTATGTCTGTGACTAGTTGGGGATGTCAGGGGGTTCATAATGAAGTTCCTTTGATGTCAATCTCCTCTTCTGAAATTCCAGAGTTTTTGTCTGATTTTCAGGATGTATTCGATGAGCCCAAGTCCAGTTCCCTTCCACCGCATAGGGACTGTGATTGTGCGATTGACTTGATTCCAGGCTGTAAGTTTCCTAAGGGCCGACTTTTCAACCTGTCTGTGCCTGAACATACCGCCATGCGGAGTTATGTTAAGGAGTCTTTGGAGAAAGGACATATTCGGCCATCTTCTTCACCGTTGGGAGCGGGATTTTTTTTTGTTGCTAAGAAGGATGACTCCTTGAGACCCTGTATTGATTATCGCCTCTTGAATAAGATCACGGTCACGTTTCAGTACCCTTTACCTCTGCTTTCCGATTTGTTTGCTAGGATTAAGGAGGCTAGTTGGTTTACGAAGATTGACCTTCGGGGGGCATATAATCTTGTTCGTATTAAGCAGGGTGATGAATGGAAAACTGCGTTTAATACGCCCGAAGGCCATTTTGAATACCTTGTGATGCCATTCGGGCTCTCTAATGCTCCATCTGTTTTTCAGTCCTTCATGCACGATATCTTCCGGACTTATCTTGATAAATTCCTGATTGTATATTTCGATGACATTTTAAATTTTTCCGATGATTGGGAGTCTCATGTGAAACCGGACAGGATGGTATTTCAGATCCTTCGTGATAATGCTTTGTTTGTGAAGGGGTCTAAGTGTCTCTTTGGAGTGCAGAAGGTTTCTTTTTTGGGCTTAATTTTTTCCCCCTCATCTATAGACATAAATCCGGTTAAGGTTCAGGCCATTCATGATTGGATTCAACCCACATCTGTGAAGAGCCTTCAGAAATTTTTGGGCTTTGCTAATTTTTTATCGCCGTTTCATTGCTAACTTCTCCAGTGTGGTTAAACCCTTGACCGATTTGACGAAGAAAGGCACTGATGTGACGAATTGGTCCTCTGCGGCTGTCTCTGCCTTTCAGGAGCTTAAACGCCGATTTACTTCTGCCCCGGTGTTGCGTCAACCGGATGTTTCTCTTCCGTTTCAGGTTGAGGTTGACTCTTCTGAGATTGGGGCAGGGGCCGTTTTGTCTCAGAGGGATCCTATTGGTTCCTTGATGAAACAGTGTGCCTTCTTTTCCCTTAAATTTTCGCCCGCTGAACGCAATTATGATGTCGGCAATCGGGAGTTGTTGGCTATGAAGTGGGCGTTTGAGGAGTGGCGACATTGGCTCGAGGGAGCTAAGCACCGTATTGTGGTCTTGACCGATCATAAAAATCTGATTTACCTTGAGTCTGCCAGGCGGTTGAATCCTAGACAGGCTCGATGGTCCTTGTTTTTTTCCCGTTTTGATTTCGTGGTGTCGTATCTACCGGGTTCTAAGAATATTAAGGCTGATGCCCTCTCTAGGAGTTTTTTGCCTGATTCTCCTGAGGTCCTTGAACCGGTCGGCATTCTGAAAGAAGGGGTGGTCCTTTCTGCCATTTCCCCTGATTTACGACGGGTTCTTCAGGAATTTCAGGCCGACAAACCTGACCGCTGTCCAGTGGGGAAACTGTTTGTTCCTGATAGATGGACTAGTAGAGTGATTTCTGAGGTTCATTGTTCTGTGTTGGCTGGCCATCCTGGTATTTTTGGTACCAGAGATTTGGTTGGTAGGTCCTTTTGGTGGCCTTCTTTGTCACGTGATGTGCGTTCTTTTGTGCAGTCCTGTGGGACTTGTGCGCGGGCCAAGCCTTGTTGTTCCCGTGCTAGTGGGTTGCTTTTGCCTTTGCCGGTCCCTGAGAGGCCCTGGACGCATATTTCTATGGATTTTATTTCTGATCTTCCGGTTTCCCAGAAGAGGTCTGTCATCTGGGTTGTTTGTGACCGGTTCTCTAAGATAGTCCATTTGGTGCCTTTGCCTAAATTGCCTTCCTCTTCTGATTTGGTTCCGTTGTTTTTTCAGCATGTGGTTCGTTTGCATGGTATTCCGGAGAATATTGTGTCCGACAGAGGTTTCCAGTTTGTTTCTCGGTTTTGGCGGGCCTTTTGTGCTAAGCTGGGCATTGATTTGTCTTTTTCTTCCGCATTTCATCCTCAGACAAATGGCCAGACCGAGCGAACTAATCAGACTTTAGAAACTTATCTGAGATGCTTTGTGTCTGCTGATCAGGATGATTGGGTGGCTTTTTTGCCATTGGCCGAGTTTGCCCTTAATAATCGGGCTAGTTCGGCTACCTTGGTTTCGCCCTTCTTTTGTAATTTTGGTTTTCATCCTCGTTTTTCTTCGGGGCAGGTTGAGCCTTCTGACTGTCCTGGTGTGGATTCTGTGGTTGACAGGTTGCAGCAGATTTGGGCTCATGTGGTGGACAATTTGGTATTGTCTCAGGAGGAGGCTCAACGTTTTGCTAACCGTCGTCGGTGTGTTGGTTCCCGGCTTCGGGTTGGGGATCTGGTCTGGTTGTCTTCCCGTCATGTTCCTATGAAGGTTTCCTCCCCTAAGTTTAAGCCTCGCTTTATTGGTCCTTATAGGATTTCTGAGATTATTAATCCTGTGTCTTTTCGATTGGCCCTTCCGGCTTCTTTTGCTATCCATAATGTCTTCCATAGATCTTTACTGCGGAAATATGTGGTGCCCGTTGTTCCCTCTGTTGATCCTCCGGCCCCTGTGTTGGTTGATGGGGAGTTGGAGTATGTGGTTGAGAAGATTTTGGATTCTCGCTTTTCGAGGCGGAGGCTTTAGTACCTTGTCAAATGGAAGGGTTATGGCCAGGAGGATAATTCTTGGGTTTTTGCCTCTGATGTCCATGCTGCTGATTTGGTCCGTGCCTTTCATCTGGCTCGTCCTGATCGGCCTGGGGGCTCTGGTGAGGGTTCGGTGACCCCTCCTCAAGGGGGGGGGTACTGTTGTGAATTCTGCTCTTGGGTTCCCTCCGGTGGTTGTTGGTAGTAATGCAGTTGTCCCTGGGTTGCAATCCTGGGCAGGTGTCCCTGCTGATTGCAGCTCTGACTGGGATATTTAGGTGTGCAGGATTCATTAGCCCTTGCCAGTTGTCCATTGTTCTTGGAGGTTTTGCATCTCTGTCTGGTTCCTCCTGCCCTGCTGCCAAATCAGCAAAGATAAGTGTCTGGTTTTGTTTCTGCAGCACACATGCTGTGTGCTTTACAATTCAGTACTATTCAATGTTTTTTCTTGTCCAGCTTAGACTGTGTTCGGATATTTAAGTCAAGTTGGATTCTCAGGAGATGCAGAAATACATTCCATGTCTTTAGTTAGATGGTGGAATTTTTGTATTATCTGCTGTGGCTATTTTTAGGGTTTTAATACTGACCGCTTAGTATTCTGTCCTATCCTTTCCTATTTAGCTAGCGTGGCCTCTTTTGCTAAATCCTGATTTCTGCCTGCGTGTGTCTTTCCTTTAATACTCACAGTCAATATTTGTGGGGGGCTGCCTATCCTTTGGGGTTCTGCTCTGAGGCAAGATAGAATTCCCATTTCCATCTATAGGGATATTTAGTCCTCCGGCTGTGTCGAGGTATCTAGGATGTGTTAGGTACACCCCACGGCTACTTCTAGTTGCGGTGACAGTTTAGGGTTTGCGGTCAGTACAGGTTCCACCTACTCCTGAGAAAGTCTCATGCGGCTCCAAGGTCACCGGACCATAACAGGCACCTCCTCTACCTCTCGAGATGTTTTACCTGCAGGCTCTTTGGAAGGAAGGGAAAAGTTAGAAATACGGTTATATGCAGCAAACTTCTCCTGCCTACGCTCAGTAAGGCGAATGTCAATGCACACACAATGCTGTATAAATGTTTCTAGCTCTTGTGGTGATTCAGAGTGAGCTAATTCATCCATTACAATGCTAGACAGACCCCTTTTAAAAATAGGTAATTGTGCATAACTGTCCCAATTAGTATCTACCGCTAATCTCCTGAATTCAGTAGCATACTCAATAACAGAACGTTTTGCCTGGCGTAAAGACAATAAAGCAGATTCAGCGGTTGCACGGCGATTAGGGTCATCAAACATTAATGCCTTAGCGGCCAAAAAATCGTCCAAATTATTTAACCGCGGGTCACGAGACTCAATCATCGGATTCGCCCAGGCGAGCCCTCATGCGGTCTGCAGCATTATTACACACAATACTTTGGATCTATCATTAGGAAAACGGTCAGCATGCACATCAAAATATAGCATACATTGATTCAAAAAGCCATGAAATTTGTCGTGATCACCATTAAATCTGAATGGGGGCAACTTAGGTGGGCTAGCTGGTGGCGGTTGCCCAGATGGTACCGTCGCTTGTGCAGCCATTTGCGTGCTTATGTCCTGAAAAGCCCGTCCATACTGGGACTCTATACCAGCAAGTTTGTTTTCCTGGGACTTATTGATTGTGTTCAAAGCTTCCAAACTTCTTTTGCAGACCTTCCACATCTTTCTGCAGTGATCTAATTATGGAAAACACCTGCTCTAATCTGCTCTCTGCAGTCATTGTTCCAGCAGTCTCCTTTTTTGTGGCTAAAGTATCCTGTAATAATTATAGGGGATAACTCAGGAGACTCTTTGCGTGGAACAAGACAACTACAGGACACAGTTTGATAAGTGGTAAAGTCTATATTATCACACGGTGATTCAAACAGGTGCAGAGAGAAACTCAAGTCCACAACACTTGGTGTAAATATTAAACGCAGCTTAACAGTCTATAGGAAACTTCAGAGGAAAATGCAATCACGCAGAAAGTCTATGAAGCACAATTATTCTTGAGGATACTTGACACGAATAAGTCCTTGGTAGTCCAAACACAGATAGATATGCTTATAAGGCAGTTCAAATAATATCTTAGCACAACCAGGGAGGCCTGGGTAAAAGTCTCAGGTTTAAGCAGAGCAGCAACAGCTTACATGTCCAGCAAATGCAGATGGAAACAAACACAAGCAGCCAGATGGAGGATTACTGGAAACCGATGTATGCAGCAGAAACTCAGAGCTGAGTAGCAGGATCTCCACACAGGTTCACAGGAGCAGGTGCAGGTGCAAAGCCAGGGAGTCCTCAGGAGCTGAATGCAAGGCAGAATACTCTAGCACAGACTAAAGGCTGGGGTGGAGTTACGGTATATAGCAGGAAGACACAGTGCACATGAGACCAAAGACGCCATCTTGGAAAAGGGCAGTAATGCACAAAAAGTAATCAAAATTTCCAGAGTCCTGATATTACTATTCCATTCAAATAGGGGACACAGCCGGTAATTGGATACATTTATTATTTCCTAGGCTATGGATAGGTGAAAAGTGTAGATCGTATGCCTAATCATTTAGTTGCCACAATGCTTACATGCTTATTTCAGTCAGTGCTGTGCAAAAGCTTTTCTTTTTATCCTTTTAACAGGACATTGAAAAGCGGCTAAGGAATAAGATGCTAAATAATCAATAATGTATCCTGAAAACACTTTTTATATATATCATAGTTTTCCACAGTGATATCGGTCCTTTTCATTCTTGATGATCTTTTTCAAGACAGTTTCCTAAAAAAAAAGTAATGGGCAGAAAAAAAACAGAACAGTATGTATTAGAGAGGAAAAAAACATTTTGCAGGTGCGGGGAAGAGAGGTACACTGCCGACATCACCTGTTAGGGCAGGGACCAAGCTCTAATGACTCACGACTCTTTATGGCTGGAGGCTTGCTACATTTTCTTAATGCCAAGGTTGACTCATTACAGTATAATAGAATGGCCTCTGCCTTGTGCAGAAATGTCATATTTTACATTTATTGTAATTATTAATACGCTCCATGCAGTGGCGCAACTATAATAGGTGCAGATATTGCAATTGCAATCAGTCACGTTTAGCCATGGAAATATGTATGTTACAATGCAGATAACAGGTGATGGCTGATACCCTCCTGCAAGCCCTCAAATGCTGCAGTCAATACTGTCAAGGTAACCCCTTCCAAGAAGAGCCAGTTTGGGTTCAGATGCCAACGATCTCCAATCTGCCATAATTGGCTCAAATTAAATAAATATGATGCATCGTAGATAAGAAAATAACACACAGACAGTGTTTGTCAGTGTACAAATTCTTGTCTGCCCTCAGAACCCAAGCAATAAGTATTTTATTGCACCCCCAGATGAAAGGGGAATGGCTAAGTATGTTACCTAAGAAAGTACCTTGGGAATAACAATGCCGTAAATTATGGATTCTGCTGAATTTCTTGAAACTGGCTGTGTCCAGTTTCCTATGCCTTCTATAACAAAGAAAACTTAACACAGACACCAATATCAGAGAAAGTATCCTGTTTTATTGCTTCTATGAACAAGTTATAAAGTTCATACTAAAATACAGAATTATCAGAGATATATAGGTATATTTAATTGTCTACATAATAATCAAAGCAAAGTATAACTATTTATCATAACAATACTGACTACAGCATCTAAGCAGTTAGGCCTCCTTCACACGTCCTGATGATTCCTGGACAGGAAAAACCAGCACTGGTGAGATCCGTGGTCCGTGTCTGTGTGCCAGCCATATGTACATGTGTGACATCTGTGTCTCTGTGTGCTGTCCGTGGTCTGTGTCTCTGTATTTCACATCCCTGTACCGTCCATATGTCCTTGTGATATGTAACGGCCCGTGGGAAAAGCAGTATAGTTCACACTGATCCCAGGTTCCGGCTGCTGAAGGCAGCTCTCATCTTTGTCGCCTGGTCGCGCTGATCTTAGAGTGGCCAGGATACAATGATGGAAGTTGTATTCAGCAGCAGCTGGGTAACTCCTGTTTGAAATAAGGAACTAAATTAAAAAACGGCAAGAGCTCCACGTAATTTTCATAACCAGCAGAGGGAAAGCCCACAGGTGGGGGCAGATGTTAATAACCTGGGAGAAGGGACAGTATCCCATAGGTTCCCAGGCTACTAATAAAAGTCACAAAGAAAGAAGCAGAGATGATTACCTGCTCAGGCCTCCAGAACAAATGCACTGGCATGGTGCAGCGGACCCGATTAATGATGGCAGAAACACAGGTGCAACAATACCGATGAAACGACCACTTTCAATCTAGTGTTAGCTGTTTGATATTTAAGTGCACAAAAAGATAAAAGATAATAGTCTGTATGTGGCATTATTCACACAGGCAATGCAGAGCATCTGGCTTACAGCCTATTACTAATGCACATACAGGCGGGCTGCCCAGCTACAAAATGCATGCTGTGTGAACAGAGGCCACAGTTTACAGAGCCATCTTGGTCCAACTGCACCCTGCAAGATAAAGTGCAAAAAAACATATCAATGCATGCCAGGTATTGGTTAATATTGGGGCACAATATATCAGCTGGCAACCCACGTCAAGGGTCCTTACATTTTGCTAGTCCTAATGCTAAACATCTAACGCTAATCAAATAAGGCTCACCGACACAAAAAGAGGACTTAAAAAATCCTCCAAACATTTTTCAAAAAATTTGATCAGCGTTAGCAAAAACCATCACGCGCTACAAAGAAACTGGCTCACATGAGGACCACCCCAGGAAAGGTAGACCAAGAGTCACCTCTGCTGTTGAGGATAAGTTTATCTGAGTCACCAGCCTCAGAAATCGCAGGTTAACAGCAGCTCAGATTAGAGACCAGGTCAATGCCACACAGAGTTCTAGCAGCAGACACATCTCTACAACAACTGTTAAGAGGAGACTTTGTGCAGCAGGCCTTCATGATAAAATAACTGCTAGGAAACCACTGCTAAGGACAGGCAACAAGCAGAAGAGATTTGTTTGGGCTAAAGAACACAAGGAATGGACATTAGACCAGTGGAAATCTGTGCTTTGGTCTGATGAGTCCAAATTTGAGATCTTTGGTTCCAATCACCGTGTCTTTGTGCGATGCAGAAAAGGTGAACGGATAGACTCCACATGCCTGGTTCCCACCGTGAAGCATGGAGGAGGAGGTGTGATGGTGCATTGCTGGTGACACTGTTGGGGATTTATTCAAAATTGAAGGCATACTGAACCAGCATGGCTACCACAGCATCTTGCAGCGGCATGCTATTCCATCCGGTTTGCTTTTAGTTGGACCATCATTTATTTTTCAACAGGACAATGACCCCAAACACACCTCCAGGCTGTGTAAGGGCCATTTGACCAAGAAGGAGAGTGATGAGGTGCTACACCAGATGACCTGGCCTCCACAGTCACCAGATCTGAACCCAATCGAGATGGTTTGGGGTGAGCTGGACTGCAGAGTGAAGGCAAAAGGGCCAACAATCCTAAGCATCTCTGGGAACTTCTTCAAGTTTGTTGGAAGACTATTTCCGGTGACTACCTCTTGAAGATCATCAGGAGAATACCAAGAGTGTGCAAAGCAGTCATAAATGCAAAAGGTGGCTACTTTGAAGAACCTAGAATATATGACATAATTTAAGTTGTTTCACACTTTTTTGTTAAATATATAATTCCACGTGTTAATTCATAGTTTTGATGCCTTCAGTGTGAATTTACAATTTTCATAGTCATGAAAATATAGAAAAAATTTTAAATGGGAAGGAGTGTCCAAACTTTTGGTTTGTACTGTATATATGTTTTGTTTTTCGATTTTTTTGTGATTTAAAAAAAAAAAAAAGATTTTTCCAATTTTTTTAACTTTTTTCCTACTTTTTACACTTTTGGCAGTCTGATCGTAATTATAAAGCACTAGATGGTGGCCCGATTCTAATGCATCGGGTATTCTATAATATGTATGTAGTTTACAGCCTAGTAAACTAGTATATAGCACAGCCACATAGTATATTGCACAGCCCACGCAGTATATAACACAGGCCACGTAGTATAGAGCACAGCGATGTAGTATATTGCCCAGCCACGTAATATATACCACAGCCACGTAGTATATAGCACAGCCCATATAGTATATAGCACAGAGATGTAGTATATAACACAGCCCACGTAGTATATAGCAATGTGGGCACCATATCCATGTTAAAAAAAGAATTAAAATAAAAAATAGTTATATACTCACCCACCTTCGGCCCCCCGGATCCAACCCAGGCGTTTACAGATGCTCCTCGCGACGCACCGGTCCCAAGAGTGCATTGCGGTCTCGCGAGATGATGTAGCGGTCTCGCTCCCAAAATAAAGGCATTAATGCAAAGTACATGTGAACAGATGGAATACTCCCATAGAATAAGAAACACCAGAAAGACTTGGGGTACATAGACCACCGCAAAGTAGATAAAATCTGAAAAGCTTATTGAATCAATACAAACAGTAATAGCCATACATATTGGCAACAAGGAAGGGAATAGGTGTAGAAACATGAGTCGCCCAGCCAGGGCAGTGGGGTACTCTGTACCGGGTCCGGTCTCAAGGGGGATGTCTCAGTGGCTGCGACCTGGTCCGTGACCCTGGGGCTCAACGTTAAAGGGGAACCGTCTTTAAAATGTTTATGAGTCTGTCGTATACCAAAACATACCGCACACTAAGACTTGATATGATGCAAAAGTGTTCAAACAGTTTATTGCCATAACAAAAAAAGTTGCCACAGAGCAGTATGTGTACAACGAAACCACCCAACGTTTCGACCCACCAGGGTCTTATTCATGGGGTTACTGAGGAGATAAAGAAACAGTATAAATAACTAGTCATAGCAACAATTTCAAAAAGGAAGCAAATTTACATTGAAAAAAGATTAAATAAATAAATAAGCACCTTCATTATTTTGACCTGAGTGCGCACCATTATTCTCCTCTATATGAGTCTGTCGTGACGCCACCTGTGCTGTTCGGTCAGTAGTGGGACCGACGCTGCACTGAAGGGGTCCCACAGGAAGTGGGGTCCTATGGTGTGTGGCCAAGATGATGGTATGTGCCGATGAATAAATGGAGGAGACGAATTGTAAGTCTTTACCTGTTTACTGTAGTTGGCAGGCCACAGTCCAGGGTACCAGGCACGGATGATAGTGGTCCGGCCGGCCAAGAGTTCCCTCTAATGTTGGGGCTTTTTTAGCAACAAAGCGAATTTCAGTCTTTCAATATACACGTGGTCAAAATTGTTGGTATCACTCGTTTAATGACATAAAAACCCACATTTCTGTCCAGGCCTATTTCATGAGGTTTTTTTTTTTTTTTAATTCTGTGGAAGCTGGGTTGAAAAGCAATGTCTGACTTTCATTTGTTCATTTTCATAGATCTTTTATTTATTATTATTATTGTCAGATTCAAGTTATTTCTGTGACCATTGTGGGTTTTTCTGTCATTAAACGAGGGGTACCAAGAATTTTGACCACGCGTGTATGTGAGTTTTTTTTGTCTTGGTACAAAACAGGCACACATTTTCTGATTATCTCCACAATTTTGTTATACTGGGGACTGTAATCTGTTGAGAAGGTAATTGAAGCATTCCTAATATATATATATATATATATATATATATATATACACTCACTGGCCACTTTATTAGGTACACCTGTCCAACTTCTTGTTAACACTTAATTTCTAATCAGCCAATCACATGGCGGCAACTCAGTGCATTTAGGCATGTAGACATGGTCAAGACAATCTCCTGCAGTTCAAACCGAGCATCAGTATGGGGAAGAAAGGTGATTTGAGTGCCTTTGAACGTGGCATGGTTGTTGGTGCCAGAAGGGCTGGTCTGAGTATTTCAGAAACTGCTGATCTACTGGGATTTTCACGCACAACCATCTCTAGGGTTTACAGAGAATGGTCCGAAAAAGAAAAAAAATCCAGTGAGCGGCAGTTCTGTGGGCGGAAATGCCTTGTTGATGCCAGAGGTCAGAGGAGAATGGGCAGACTGGTTCGAGCTGATAGAAAGGCAACAGTGACTCAAATCGCCACCCGTTACAACCAAGGTAGGCCTAAGGCTACGTTCACATTAGCGGCGGGCGCCGCAGCGGCGGGCGCCGCAGCGGCGCCGCATGCGTCATGCGCCCCCATATTTAACATGGGGGCGCATGGACATGCGTCGCACTTGCGTTTTGCGCCGCATGCGTCGCTGCGGCGCCCGCGTCCGGCCGCAGAGGACGCAGCAAGTTGCATTTTTGCTGCGTCCAACTTTCGGCCAAAAAGGACGCATGCGGCGCAAAACGCAGCGTTTTAGCGTGCGTTTTGCCGCGTTTTTGTTTGCGTTGTGCGCTGCGGCGCCGACGCTGCGGCACACAACGCAAATGTGAACGTAGCCTTAGAGCATCTCTGAACGCACAGTGCGTCGAACTTTGAGGCAGATGGGCTACAGCAGCAGAAGACCACACCGGGTACCACTCCTTTCAGCTAAGAACAGGAAACTGAGGCTACAATTTATACAAGCTCATCGAAATTGGACAGTAGAAGATTGGAAAAACGTTGCTTGGTCTGATGAGTCTCGATTTCTGCTGTGACATTCGGATGGTAGGGTCAGAATTTGGCGTAAACAACATGAAAGCATGGATCCATCCTGCCTTGTATGGAGCATCTTTGGGATGTGCAGCCGACAAATCTGCGGCAACTGTGTGATGCCATCATGTCAATATGGACCAAAATCTCTGAGGAATGCTTCCAGCACCTTGTTGAATCTATGCCACGAAGAATTGAGGCAGTTCTGAAGGCAAAAGGGGGTCCAACCCGTTACTAGCATGGTGTACCTAATAAAGTGGCCGGTGAGTGTATATATATATATATATATATATATATATATATATATATATATATATATATATATATATATTTTAAGATTGCTCTCCCTGAGTGTATTGGGGGGACACTCGCTAGGCACGGGATTAACGTAGCCAGGCACGATTTCTTCACATAAAACAGTCAATACGGTTTATTAAAGTGTCATAAACCGGGTTTGCATAGTTCATATTATACATTTCATGAAACACGACAGGCACCAATTGGTGATATTAACTTGCAGCTTTATCTTAAACACTTCATATACGGCTTTGTCTCACGGACACTAAACATGCTGGACCTCTCACTTCGCCCAGTTACTATGGGTGTCCATACGCCGAACAGTTCACCAATGTCCCAAGTCACATACAGCGCACATGACACTGGGTCGCGATCTCTAAACACGCCGAACTTCACTCCGTTCAGTCACCGTGGGAGACCACACAGTTCATAGAACATTACAAGCACCAACAGTCAATGGTACCTTATGGGAGCTCCTGCTCCACCTGCTGACTCCTCGTCAGTCCTCTCTCCTGGGGAAACTGCCTTACGGGGTTCACCAACTTGCCTGACTGGCACACAACAGTCAGTCCAGAGCCAACAAAGGACGATAGCTTCCCCAACACAGACCATCCAGAATCAGTCTTACTGTGTGCTATTCAGGACGTCCACGTGGGACTGTCCAACACTGGCATGTGCTCTTCAGGATTCCTACTCCCAGGAAATCCAACACAGATTGTGCTCTTCAGGAAGCCTACTCACAGGTCTTCCAACACAGGTTGCCCAGTGTGCTATTCAGGACGTCCATCCCACATGGGACCGTCCAACACACTAGCATCTGCTTCTCAGGATTCCTACTCCCAGGAAATCCAACACATGAACCGCACATGTGACCTGTCCGGGTGCTATTCAGGACGTCGTCCAACACCCCAGGCATGTGACCTGTCTGGGTGCTATTCAGGACGTTAGTCCAACACCCCAGGCCACCAGGTCTGAAGCCCCTCCATGTGCTCTTCAGGACTCCTACTCCCAGGAAATCCAACTCAGGCTTCCAGGACCTTGCACCATTAGCATGTGCTCTTCAGGACTCCTACTCCCATGAGATCCAACACAAACTTCCAGGACCTTCACCACTCAGGTCCAAACACTGGAACCACACAGGAACATGTGATCCACACCCTGATCACATTATATACCCTTAACCACTCCCCTGGGTGGGAGTGTGGATGTGTGGCTAGTTTGTCCCGCCTATCTCACATAACTAGCCTAGTAAGTCTCCCTTACAACTACACCATACATATACACACTCTTGAGGGACTACAGGTCCCAGAACAACAACATTGCATCAGACTTACCACGCAGACTCCCTCTGCGACACATATCGGCCTTTCTCACAATTCTGCCAATCACTGTTTCACCACCATTATAACAACAAATACGCCTCCATGCGTATCCCATGGAGCACACACAGCGCCCCCTAGCTGCCCCATCGGTCACTGCATCACAATATATGTATATATATATATATATATATATATATATATATTTATTTTTTTTAACGATATTTTTTGTTGTACCATTATGGTCCATCAATTTATTTCTGTCAATCTTAACTGCTGACTTTGCTTTATGAAGAGACCAGTGTGGATAGCCTCATGGACAGTTTCATGGACTGTCCAAAGCAAAACTGAAGGAAGGCATTTTTGTGGGTCCAGATATTTGGAAACTCATGAAGGATGATTTATTTGAAAAAAATGAAAGGGCTTGGCATTCTTTTGAAGAAGTCGAGAAGAAAATTTTGGAACTTTTTGTTACCTAGAAATTAAGTCCATCATGGAGAACATGCCGAAACGTTTCAAGGCCTTTGGTTGTGTGGTGAATTTGAAGTAATTTTTTTTTCCATTTTCATTTCAACCACTTTCCTGAAAATATTGGTGGTTTTAACGAAGAGCAAGGAGAAAGATTTCATTAGGATATTATGGAGATGGAACGACGATACCATGGTAAACATGATGGGGCACTGCTGCTGGAGGCTACACAGAGAAGATCCGCAGGACTTCTATAAGAGAAAACATATCAAGAGAAGTTTGAAGAGAAAAGGAAAAAGAGCAAGAATTATAAATATATACACTTTTATATATATTATTGTGTACATTTTTGTTCGTCTCACTTGTACGTAATTTTACACTTTTTTTTGCAAAATCCATTTGTGATGGTTAAAAATGGAAGTGTTTTTTTTAATATCAGGATATAAGAAAACATAAGAATCAGTCACTAGATTTGAAATAATTTTCATAGACCTAAATTTTACATACTTGTGTTATTAATGGTTCTTAAAGGGATGAGCAAAGCATGGCTGTGCTATTCCACCATCAGCAACTTCTTGACCATGGGCTTTGTCTCGTATGCAAATCAGCCAAATTCAAGTGATTTTGACTAAGCTGCATTACCAAGCAAGGCCCATGTACAATAGAGCTACGTTACTAGAAGGCAGATATGATTGTTTTCAGCCCTTCTTACATTAAACCAAAGGTTTATTTATGTGGCCATATAGGTCTGTTCCTATTATAAAGGATCACAGATTTCTTCACAGCTCTATAATGGCAGTATTCGTAGTTGCACTATTAGGCCGGCCTCACATTCAGCGTATGTAAATACGGTCCGTTTTTTACGGCCGTAATACGCAGAAAAGTCCCCAAAATAGTGATCCGTATGTCATCCGTAGTCAGGGTGTGTCAGCGTATTTTGCGCATGGCATCCTCCGTATGTAATCCGTATGGCATCCGTACTGCGATATTTTCTCGCAGGCTTGCAAAACCGACATCTAATGGATTTATGTGCTCAAATGTTCGGTAAAACATATATACAGTATATCTATAATATAACGCTGGGAGCGTCACTGTCCGAAGCCTTTATAGACTGCGCAAGCGCCGGCGCAGTCTGGACCCCACAGAGTGACGCTCCCAGGAGATCGCGGTATGCGTAAGCGCTGAACGCACACCGCGATCTCCAACGGAGAAGCAGGGACGAGCCAGGAGGGTGAGTATATTTACCTGTCCCGTTCCAGCGATGCGCACTGCTCCATCCTCCACCTGCGACGTTCAGTTCAGAGGGCGCGATGATGCGCTTAATGCGCGCCGCCCTCTGACTGAACAGTCACAGGCAGAGGACCCCGGAAGACAGAGGCGCGCAGCAGTGGAACGGGGGACAGGTAAATATAGCAAGTGCCGGGGGCCTGAGCTAGCGGCGACTCCGGCACCTGACCCCCACAGCGCGCCGGTGTCCCCGCTTGCTCAGGCCCCCAGCACTCGGCGCCCAGCACAGCCGCCCGCACTCTCAGCACCACCACACACAGCCGCCCGCACTCAGCACAGCCTCCCGCACTCAGCACAGCCACGCACAGCCGCCCGCACTCAGCACAGCCGCCCGCACTCAGCACAGCCGCCCGCACTCAGCACCGCCACGCACAGCCGCCCGCACTCGGCGCCCAGCACAGCCGCCCGCACTCGGCGCCCAGCACAGCCGCCCGCACTCTCAGCACCACCCCGCACTCACCACCGCCACGCACAGCCGCCCGCACTCTCAGCACCACCACGCACAGCCGCCCGCACTCACCACCGCCACGCACAGCCGCCCGCACTCAGTACAGCCGCCGGCACTCAGCACAGCTGCCGGCACTCAGCACAGCCTCCCGCACTCAGCACAGCCACGCACAGCCGCCCGCACTCAGCACAGCCGCCCGCACTCAGCACAGCCGCCCGCACTCAGCACAGCCGCCCGCACTCTGCAACGCCACGCACAGCCGCCCGCACTCGGCGCCCAGCACAGCCGCCCGCACTCTCAGCACCACCCCGCACTCACCACCACCACGCACAGCCGCCCGCACTCTCAGCACCACCACGCACAGCCGCCTGCACTCACCACCGCCACGCACAGCCGCCCGCACTCACCACCGCCCGCACTCAGCACAGCCGCCGGCACTCAGCACAGCCACGCACAGCCGCCCGCACTCAGCACAGCCGCCGGCACTCAGCACCGCCATGCACTCAGCACCGCCACGCACAGCCGCCCGCACTCAGCACCGCCACGCACAGTCGCCCGCACTCAGCACAGCTGCCGGCACTCAGCACAGCCGCCAGCACTCAGCACAGCCGCCAGCACTCAGCACAGCCGCCAGCACTCAGCACAGCCACGCACAGCCGCCCGCACTCAACACAGCCGCCGGCACTCAGCACAGCCACGCACAGCCGCCCGCACTCAGCACAGCCGCCCGCACTCAGCACAGCCGCCCGCACTCAGCACAGCCGCCCGCACTCAGCACCGCCACGCACAGCCGCCCGCACTCAGCACAGCCGCCCGCACTCAGCACAGCCGCCCGCACTCAGCACAGCCACGCACAGCCGCCCGCACTCTGCAACGCCACGCACAGCTGCCCGCACTCAGCACCGCCACGCACAGCCGCCCGCACTCGGCGCCCAGCACAGCCGCCCGCACTCTCAGCACCACCCCGCACTCACCACCACCACGCACAGCCGCCCGCACTCTCAGCACCACCACGCACAGCCGCCTGCACTCACCACCGCCACGCACAGCCGCCCGCACTCAGCACAGCCGCCGGCACTCAGCACAGCCGCCGGCACTCAGCACAGCCACGCACAGCCGCCCGCACTCAGCACAGCCGCCGGCACTCAGCACCGCCACGCACAGCCGCCCGCACTCAGCACCGCCACGCACAGCCGCCCGCACTCAGCACCGCCACGCACAGTCGCCCGCACTCAGCACAGCTGCCGGCACTCAGCACAGCCGCCAGCACTCAGCACAGCCGCCAGCACTCAGCACAGCCGCCAGCACTCAGCACAGCCACGCACAGCCGCCCGCACTCAGCACAGCCGCCGGCACTCAGCACCGCCACGCACAGCCGCCCGCACTCAGCACCGCCACGCACAGCCGCCCACACTCAGCACAGCCACGCACAGCCGCATGCACTCAGCACAGCCGCCCGCACTCAGCACAGCCGCCCGCACTCAGCACAGCCACGCACAGCCGCCCGCACTCAGCACCGCCACGCACAGCCGCCCGCACTCAGCACCGCCACGCACAGCCGCCCGCACTCAGCACAGCCGCCCGCACTCAGCACAGCCATGCACAGCCGCCCGCACTCAGCACAGCCGCCCGCACTCAGCACAGCCGCCCGCACTCAGCACAGCCGCCCGCACTCAGCACAGCCGCCCGCACTCAGCACAGCCGCCCGGAATCAGCACAGCCGCCCGGAATCAGCACAGCCGCCCGGAATCAGCACCGCCACGCACAGCCGCCCGCACTCAGCACCGCCACGCACAGCCGCCCGCACTCAGCACCGCCACGCACAGCCGCCCGCACTCAGCACAGCCGCCGACACTCAGCACAGCCGCCGGCACTCAGCACAGCCGCCGGCACTCAGCACAGCCACGCACAGCCGCACGCACTCAGCACAGCCGCCCGCACTCAGCACAGCCACGCACAGCCGCCCGCACTCAGCACCGCCACGCACAGCCGCCCGCACTCAGCACAGCCGCCCGCACTCAGCACAGGCACGCACAGCCGCCCGCACTCAGCACCGCCACGCACAGCCGCCCGCACTCAGCACAGCCGCCCGCACTCAGCACAGCTGCCCGCACTCAGCACCGCCACGCACAGCCGCCCGCACTCAGCACCGCCACGCACAGCCTCCCGCACTCAGCACAGCCACGCACAGCCGCCGGCACTCAGCACAGCCGCCGGTACTCAGCACAGCCGCCGGCACTCAGCACAGCCACGCACAGCCGCCCGCACTCAGCACAGCCGCCTGCACTCAGCACCGCCACGCACAGCCGCCGTCACTCAGCATAGCAGCCCGCACTCAGCACCGCCACGCACAGCCGCCCGCACTCAGCACCGCCACACACAGCCGCCCGCACTCAGCACCGCCATGCACAGCCGCCCGCACTCAGCACCGCCACGCACAGCCGCCCGCACTCAGCACAGCCACGCACAGCCTTCCGCACTCAGCACAGCCGCCGGCACTCAGCACAGCCACGCATAGCCGCCGGCACTCAGCACAGCCGCCCGCACTCAGCACAGCCGCCCGCTCTCAGCACAGCCGCCCGCTCTCAGCACAGCCGCCCGCTCTCAGCACAGCCGCCCGCTCTCAGCACCGCCACGCACAGCCGCCCGCACCCAGCACAGCCGCCCGCACTCAGCACAGCCGCCGGCACTCAGCACAGCCACGCACAGCCGCCCGCACTCAGCACAGCCGCCTGCACTCAGCACCGCCACGCACAGCCGCCGTCACTCAGCACCGCCACGCACAGCCGCTCGCACTCAGCACCGCCACGCACAGCCGCCCGCACTCAGCACCGCCACACTCAGCCGCCCGCACTCAGCACAGCCTCCCGCACTCAGCACAGCCGCCGGCACTCAGCACAGCCACGCATAGCCGCCCGCACTCAGCACAGCCGCCCGCTCTCAGCACAGCCGCCCGCTCTCAGCACAGCCGCCCGCTCTCAGCACAGCCGCCCGCTCTCAGCACCGACACACGCACAGCCGCCCGCACCCAGCACAGCCGCCCGCACCCAGCACAGCCGCCCGCACCCAGCACAGCCGCCCGCACCCAGCACAGCCGCCCGCACCCAGCACAGCCGCCCGCACCCAGCACAGCCGCCCGCACCCAGCACAGCCGCCCGCACCCAGCACAGCCGCCCGCACTCAGCACAGCCGCCCGCACTCAGCACAGCCGCCCGCACTCAGCACAGCCGCCCGCACTCAGCACAGCCGCCCGCACTCAGCACAGCCGCCCGCCCTCAGCACAGCCGCCCGCACTCAGCACAGCCGCCCTCGGGCAGTAGAGCCGGAGAGAGAAAGATGAGAGCAACATATGGCAGAATGGAAACAGGAACAGGCAGAATGGGTGCAGCACATTACAACAGAATGGGGGCACAGGATGGGAGCAGCACATGACAGAATGGGGGCGCAGGATGGGAGCACCACATGACAGAATGATTGCGCATGATGGCAGCAGCACATGACAGAATGGGGGCGCACACATGACAGGATGGGGGTGCAGGATGGGAGCACATGACAGAATGGGAGCAGCACATGACAGGATGGGGGCACAGGATGGGAGCAGCACATGACAGAATGGGGGCACAGGATGGGAGCAGCACATGACAGAATGGGGGCGCACACATGACAGGATGGGGGTGTAGGATGGAGCAGCATATCACAGGATGGGGGCGCAGGATGGGAGCACATGACAGGATGGAGACGCAGGATGGAGCAGCACATAATAGGATGGGGGCGCAGGATGGGAGCACATGACAGGATGGGGATGCAGGATGGAGTACCACATGACAGGATGGGGGCGCAGGATGGAGCAGCACATGACAGGATGGGAGAGCAAGATGGGAGCAGCACATAACAGGATGGAGACCATATACCAATATAAATGCTCGCCACCCGGGCGTAGAACGGGTTCAATAGCTAGTATATATACAGTATATATATATATGTCATCGAGATATATATATATATATATATATATATATATATATATATATATATATATATATATAGATTCTGTATTTATATTTAATTCAGCACGATATATGTGAAAAGCCGGCAATTCAATTGCCGGCTTTTCATTTCTCCTTCCCAAACTTGACAGGATATGAGACATGGTTTACATAAAGTAAACCATCTCATATCCCCTTTTTTTTGCATATTCCACACTACTAATGTTAGTAGTGTGTATGTGCAAAATTTGGGCGCTGTAGCTGCTAAAATAAAGGGTTAAATGGCGGAAAAAATTGGCGTGGGCTCCCGCGCAATTTTCTCCCCCAGAGTAGTAAAGCCAGTGACTGAGGGCAGATATTAATAGCCTAGAGAGGAACCATGGTTATTGCCCCCCCCCCTGGCTACAAATATCTGCCCCCAGCCACCCCAGAAAAGGCACATCTGGAAGATGCGCCTATTCTGGCACTTGGCCTCTCTCTTCCCACTCCCGTGTAGCGGTGGGATATGGGGTAATGAAGGGTTAATGTCACCTTGCTATTGTAAGGTGACATTAAGCCAGGTTAATAATGGAGAGGCGTCAATTATGACACCTATCCATTATTAATCCAATTGTATGAAAGGGTTAAAAAAAACACATTATTAAAAAGTATTTTAATGAAATAAACACACAGGTTGTTTTAATATTTTATTGCTCTCTCAATCCACCTGAAGACCCTCGCTCTGAAAAATAATAAACCAACAATATACATACCTTCAGATGATCTGTCACGTCCCACGAAGTAAATCCATCTGAAGGGGTTAAATCATTTTACAGCCAGGAGCTGTGCTAAAGCACTCGCTCGTGCCTGTAAACCCCGGGTGCTGAAAGGAAAGCAGGATGATTTGTACTTACCTTGAGTTGCGGTGAGGCGCCCTCTGCTGGGGCATCTTCAGGTGGATTTAGAGAGCAATAAAATATTAAAACAACCTGTGTGTTTATTTCATTAAAATACTTTTTAATAATGTGGTTTTTTAACCCTTTCATACAATTGGATTAATAATGGATAGGTGTCATAATTGACGCCTCTCCATTATTAACCTGGCTTAATGTCACCTTACAATAGCAAGGTGACATTAACCCTTCATTACCCCATATCCCACCGCTACACGGGAGTGGGAAGAGAGTGGCCAAGTGCCAGAATAGGCGCATCTTCCAGATGTGCCTTTTCTGGGGTGGCTGGGGGCAGATGTTTGTAGCCAGGGGGGGCCAATAACCATGGACCCTCTCTAGGCTATTAATATCTGCCCTCAGTCACTGGCTTTACCACTCTGGCGGAGAAAATTGCGCGGGAGCCCACGCCAATTTTTTCCGCCATTTAACCCTTTATTTTAGCAGCTACAGCGCCCAAATTTTGCACATACACACTACTAACATTAGTAGTGTGGAATATGCAAAAAAAAAAAAAAAAGGGATATGAGATGGTTTACTGTATGTAAACCATGTCTCATATCATGTCGGGTTTGTGAAGGAATAAACGTGAGAATAATGGTGTGCACTCAAGTCAGGGACACGGAGGTGCTGGTGAAACGGACCGTGTGGTCTTAATCAATCATGTAGAGAAATTCACCGCACACTCAATTCTGGTATGATGCAAAAAAGGTATGTGCCAAATTTATTTAAACACGATATACAGAAGATTGCCACATTGATACTTGTGAAAAGAACCCAACGTTTCGACCCTCCAGGGTCTTATTCATGGGGTTGCTAGAAAAGTAAAAACAACAGTATAAGCAACTCTTTGTCATACAACAATATTATATACAATGATAGCAAAACAACATAAGGTAAAATAAAATAACAAAACAACACCAAAAAATTAGAGGTAAGATTAAAAACAGGCAGCCAGAGGTGGTGAGGGACTAACAATGGGAAGCAACGAAAATCAGCATCTGGTAATATGCTAGGTCGGGTAAGTTATAGTAGGTAAAAAATGCATTTTCATTACCTTAGATCCTTGGTATATATATACACAAAACAGTGGCAGTGGTAAAGGATAAGTAAACGATCCCTTCCAGGCATAACCTGTCGTTATAAGATGTTAATTATATTAAACTGTATGGATGAACAGTATATACAAAAAAGAATGTTATTAATGTAATAGGGAGAAGGAAAAGAACCCCTAGTGGTCATAGGTGCCTGTAGCTGTGGAGAGTGTATTAGGTATGTTATCAGAATACCCACATATATGCGGTCATGTAAAAGGCGTTATAGGACATATAGGTAAGGTCCCATAAGGTGTGTCCCTGAATAGAGGAAACAGAAGAGGGGTCCTACTATATATGGCAGTAAGATGTCCACTAGTTCAAGACTGGTCCCATGAAGTGTGTCCATAATAGTCAAAATATAAAGTATGGTGGAATGCATAGCAGAAGGAAGGGGGAGAAAAGAGGGGAAAAGCTCCATAGAATACCTTGTTGTAGGGCCAGATATAGTTTCTGTGTCCCAGGTGGATGGAGCCTGATTATGAGGGCCGTCACAATATGGAGTGGCCTGTCAGTTGAAAGGTTATACACATAAATAGAGTGGAATGCATGGCGACTGACTAGGAAAGGAGGAGAGGGGGAAATGTAAGCGACTGCTGTACCTGTGTAGGTTCGTGTCCTGCCTGCTGTCAGCGGCGCTCCCGCGCCCTGCTGTGGGAGTGAAGTGGGGGAGAGCTGGAGTGCGGCCTAGAAATACCGCCGCACCGGAAGTGTGTACTCCCGGACCGGAAGCGGCGCGGTGTAAATCGCGCATGCGCGATCGGCGCTGCTCTGCTATTGTGGGCAAAAACCTGCCCAATGAGGGGAGTGTTAGAGCGCTGTGACCGGCGCACTGGGAAAGAAAAACAGGCTCTTATCTCATTACAAAACAATAAGTCCATTGTTATTAAGCCAGCAGATAAGGGCGGGGCTATAGTCATCATGGATCACACACTATACTCTACCGAGATACGACGCCAACTATCTGACACCGGTACCTATAGCATCATCCCTAGAGACCCTACCTCAGAAATCCGCAGAAAAATCCAGTCTGTCATTAATACCTACCTTGACAATGGCACCATTGACCAACAAACGGCTAGGTTCCTCTCTAATCCCCATCCAATAACCCCAGTATTTTATGTCCTTCCTAAAATACATAAATCCCTCTCTAATCCCCCCGGTCGCCCCATAGTGGCATCGACGGATTCTATCCTCTCCCCCTTGGCTGTTTTTCTAGAAAAAATCCTTACACCATTGATCAAGACTACTAAATCCTTTGTATTGGATACAGGCCATTTCCTCAGTCTAATTAGACAACATGACACCGTACCCCCGGATAATTTTTTGGTCACCATGGACGTCAATAGTCTGTATACATCTATTACCCATGAGAAAGGCATTACAGCATCCAAACTATTACTGGAAAATTCTGACAGACCCACCAATTCCGTACGTCTCTGTATAGATTTGCTAAAACTAGTCCTTTACGAAAACTTCTTCTTATATGAGGATACCTATTATATACAGCGCCAGGGGACTGCAATGGGCTCTAACGTCGCACCGGCGTATGCAAATGCATACATGAACTCATTTGAGGAAAGTTTTATCTACACAGACGATCGGTATAAACAGTATGTCAAACACTATCTTCGCTACATTGATGACATCTTCTTTGTTTGGACCGGACCAATTGACATACTTCAGACATTCCATCAGACCCTCAATTCCATCTACCCCGAACTTCAGTTCACTATCCAATATGACACCAAGAGGATTTCCTTTCTGGATACTCTAATACAGAAGGACAATGAGGGCCACCTCTCAACTGATCTCTACTCTAAACCAACAGACTGTAACAGCCTCCTACACTACTCTAGCAGCCATCCAAAAGCCACACGTAACAGCCTTCCCCGTTCCCAATTCACCAGGGTAGCCAGGATAGTGTCCGACCCAGCCACACTCCCTATACGTTTAGACACCATGTCAGAAAAATTCAGGGAAAGAAGCTACCCTCGGCGTCTGCTTGATCAGGAAAAATCACGAGTCCTCCAACCACAATCACCAGCTCCGAGAAACTCCACCAAAGACAGGGTACCTTTTGTTCACACTTTTCACCCCGTTATGCCCAAAATAGAAACAGTCATTAACAAACATTGGCCTCTCTTAGGGAAAGCTTACCCCCACATCGCGAGTTTTACAACACCACCCCTTATGTGTAATAGGAGGGCCCCAAACATTAAAGACAAACTAGTCCGAGCAGACATCGGCAGCATACGCTCCACTGGGAATCAGAGTGTACTAGCCCCACGCCGCCAAGGGACATTCCCCTGCCTCAACTGTGCCTCTTGTTCGAATGTAACTAAATCCGACTGTGTCACACATCCAAGAACAGGTAAATCATACCCTATCCGGGGATACCATACATGCAACTCCAACTTTGTTGTCTACGTTATAAAGTGCCCATGCGGCCTCCTATACGTAGGTGAAACAACTCAACACGTAAAGGACCGAATAGCTAGCCATAAGTCGACCATCCGCTGCAGTAAAACCTGGTTACCTATCCCTGAACATTTTATCAAAATGAGACACACAGTGGCCCAATTGAAATACCAAGTTATTGAGCAGGTACGCAGACCTAGGAGAGGGGGTAATCATGTCCGGCAATTGAAACTTAGGGAAACATTCTGGATTCACAAACTTGAGACCCTAACCCCTAAAGGTCTCAATAGGGAAATAGACTGGCTATTATAATGTTACTTTAATTCTTTTTACTTTTTCCTTCCAGACACGTTGAGTCCACAACCCAATAGGTGAGTCCTCCATATTGCGGTCTTCCCTTTTCCCCCCCCCCCCCCGTTTTTTAAATTTAGATTCAGCTTTTGACGATTTTGTACTTTTCTATTTTTATTTTTTCCTTTTTTGCCCCCTTTTTTCCTTTTTTGCCCCCTATTATACTTTTTCCAACACCTTATTTTGCTCCATATCCCATCCACATTCTGATAATAGGCTGCCCGTACATGTCCACCATTCACTTTCTGGACTTACTACAACTATTCCCATACCAGATGTCGTCCACCCTCTAGGTAGCCATCCACAAGGCAGGCGCTTCACATCCTCCCCTTATACTAGACAAGCGCTTTCCCAGTGCGCCGGTCACAGCGCTCTAACACTCCCCTCATTGGGCAGGTTTTTGCCCACAATAGCAGAGCAGCGCCGATCGCGCATGCGCGATTTACACCGCGCCGCTTCCGGTCCGGGAGTACACACTTCCGGTGCGGCGGTATTTCTAGGCCGCACTCCAGCTCTCCCCCACTTCACTCCCACAGCAGGGCGCGGGAGCGCCGCTGACAGCAGGCAGGACACGAACCTACACAGGTACAGCAGTCGCTTACATTTCCCCCTCTCCTCCTTTCCTAGTCAGTCGCCATGCATTCCACTCTATTTATGTGTATAACCTTTCAACTGACAGGCCACTCCATATTGTGACGGCCCTCATAATCAGGCTCCATCCACCTGGGACACAGAAACTATATCTGGCCCTACAACAAGGTATTCTATGGAGCTTTTCCCCTCTTTTCTCCCCCTTCCTTCTGCTATGCATTCCACCATACTTTATATTTTGACTATTATGGACACACTTCATGGGACCAGTCTTGAACTAGTGGACATCTTACTGCCATATATAGTAGGACCCCTCTTCTGTTTCCTCTATTCAGGGACACACCTTATGGGACCTTACCTATATGTCCTATAACGCCTTTTACATGACCGCATATGATATATGTGGGTATTCTGATAACATACCTAATACACTCTCCACAGCTACAGGCACCTATGACCACTAGGGGTTCTTTTCCTTCTCCCTATTACATTAATAACATTCTTTTTTGTATATACTGTTCATCCATACAGTTTAATATAATTAACATCTTATCATAACGACAGGTTATGCCTGGAAGGGATCGTTTACTTATCCTTTACCACTGCCACTGTTTTGTGTATATATATACCAAGGATCTAAGGTAATGAAAATGCATTTTTTACCTACTATAACTTACCCGACCTAGCATATTACCAGATGCTGATTTTCGTTGCTTCCCATTGTTAGTCCCTCACCACCTCTGGCTGCCTGTTTTTAATCTTACCTCTAATTTTTTGGTGTTGTTTTGTTATTTTATTTTACCTTATGTTGTTTTGCTATCATTGTATATAATATTGTTGTATGACAAAGAGTTGCTTATACTGTTGTTTTTACTTTTCTAGCAACCCCATGAATAAGACCCGGGAGGGTCGAAACGTTGGGTTCTTTTCACAAGTATCAATGTGGCAATCTTCTGTATATCGTGTTTAAATAAATTTGGCACATACCTTTTTTGCATCATACCAGAATTGAGTGTGCGGTGAATTTCTCTACATGACAGGGTTTGTGAAGGAGAAATGAAAAGCCGGCAATTGAATTACCGGCTGTTCACTAACACCGCTGCGTATTTCTCGCAAGTCACACGCATGGTCCGTGTGGAATACGTATTTTTCTCACCCCCATAGACTTTCATTGGCGATTTTTTTGCGCAATACGGTGACAAACGCAGCATGCTGCGATTTTCTCCGGCCGTACAAGACCGTATATTACGGATGCGTGATATACGGCTGATAGGAGCTGGGCCATAGAGAATCATTGGGCCGTGTGTAATGCGTATTTTACGGACGTAGTTTATGCGCTCATACATCCGTAAAACTCGCCAGTGTGAGGCCGGCCTTAGAGTAGTGAATCACAGCTGTAAAACTTGTGATTGTAGATTTTGTAGCGAACAAGGTTTTATAAAACACATCTGTAGCGGATCCTGAAAATCCTTTCTTAGCCAGGAAGAAAAATATCCAGCAGAATACATCCAAGAGCGCCATTACTGACATCACCTCACTGTCCAGGATTACATATATGCACTGAGCAGATACTGGCAGTCGTTCTCCGGTCATGCTTAGTAGCCAGAGCCCACATTACTGTATACTAATGTAACAGTGCCCCCACCTGGCAAAAAAGAATATAGCAGCCATTTCCTCATAACTCAAGCATCAATGGGCATGAATGTGACACCACATTAATACCATAATACTAATATACTTGTTCAGAATAAGTACAAAAATTGAAACCTCCGGCTACTTTTGTCTTGCGTCATGGTACTAGATATTCAGATAATAGATATTTGTGGGAAGTGGCGCCCCAGGCTTATCTCTGGTGTGCAGCTGAATGCACACAATTAGTTATCCATCAGCAACAGTTCCTGAGCGGAGAGAAGGCTATATGTTAGGGTATGTTTCCACGTGGCGTAATACATCAGGATTTGCTGCGGATTGGACGCTGCGTACAGCCACAGTGTCTAGATGTTACAGCATAGTGGAGATTTTCTGAAATCCCGTCTCCACTATGTGCGCACGGCCCCATCAGGCGACCCTGCGTTTACGCACATGCGGCTCTTCTTTATAGACTGCAGCATATCTATTTATCTTGAGGAGAAGCTCAGTTTCCGCAAGATAAATAACCCGATCTATGTATACGATGCGGTGATTCTGCATGTGTGCAATGAAGACATCCGGAATCACTGCGCGTACAAACGGGGGCGGCGTTTTGGGCGGAGCGGGGTATCCGCTGCGTCCAAAGCGCTATGGTTCCTGACCGTGGAAACATAGCCTTATAGTATAGTTACAGTGGGTACAGAAAGTATTCAGACCCCTTTACATTTTTCACGCTTTGTTTCATTGCAGCCATTTGGTAAATTCAAAAAAGTTTATTTTTTTCTCATTAATGTACACTCTGACTGGAAAAAAACAAATGTAGAAATTTTTGACGTTCGTCTCAAACTCTGATCAGTGTGAGCTGAGTGTCATCTGCATAATTTACCCAATTCACTTGCATGAAAGAATCGACAGCCGTGTGATCCTGGTCCTACGCTCAGAAATACAGGTAGATGCTTATCCATCATGCAGTACCATCAGGGAGGCATCGGACTGGTTCTAAATATATTTTGCATCAGGACAGCGACCCCAAACATACAGCCAATGTCATTAAAGGGGCTGTCAGCACAGAGTGACTGGTCACGCCAATTACAGGCGCTTGGTGCACCGCGGCGGGGCAAAACATTTAATTACACCTTCCAATCGGCTTGTTTTCCATCTCTCTCCCCCTTCTCTAGCTCTATGAAGCCAGAGCTGTCAATGAAAGAAGAGGGTGGTGTGAGGAAAATCAAGCAGGTGAGCAGGTGTGTACAAATGATTGGCTGTGCCATGATGCACAGAGCACCTGTACTTTGTGTGAACTGTCACTCTGTGCTGATAGAGTCCCTGTAAAGGGATAGACCAAAACCAAATTTGAATTTCAACCTAATTGTCATTTTACAGGAACCCTCCCATGACTTTTTTTTTCTACTAAACCAGTGCATGTAGTGTAGTGTGACTTTGTTAATATACTTGCCTGCTGCAAACTTCTCTGGTATTCAGCGCCGTTCTGCTCCTCTTCTCAGTGACATCACTGCTCTGCTGTATACAGGTCACTATGCTTTATGCATTACCCAGAAGTGACTTTTACAATGTAAATCTATGGAGCAGCGTCAGACGTTTCTGGCTCACACATAGAGTATGCAGTTAGCCAGATAGACTGCAGTGGTGACGTCACCGAGAAGAGGAGCAGAGGAGTGCGACATACTGGCAAAGTAGGGAAGTATAATAATATACACCGACCATTCACATGTACACAGGCTTATTGGAAAAAAAAAACTTCATTGAAATAATCACTTCTCGAATATAATTCAAAATTCCATACCGTTTTCTCTCTACTTTCCTGCTTACTTCTGCTCCTATGGTGATATTTTTAGCATCTTTGGTGCATACTAGAATACTCAAATGAGACGCTATCAGGTGTCAGAGGCTGCTGTCCCCTCTCCGAAGTCATCGGTGACGTCCATTTCAGGGACTGGGCCAGTTTCGCTGGAAACAGACACTGCACAGTCACAGGAATACAGCACTGTAAGCAGGGATGGCCTACCGGCCATGTTTTGGGATGGACAACCACCTCATAGTCAGTAGAACAAGTACTATCCCAGCCCCGACCCCCTGATGGCGTCACACTTGAGCACTAGGTATTCACAAAGGAAATGTCATCAAAATGGGAACAGTAGGGAATTTTTAATTGAAATATGTTAGCAGAGTGATTGATTAATAGACATTTACAATGAAATTCAAATTTGGTTTCAGACCACCGCTTTAAGAACTATTTTCAGTGTCATGAAGAAGGAGTCCTGGAAGTGATAATATGGCCCTCACAGATCCCTGATCTCAACATCAAGGCTGCCTGGGATTGCACGAAGAGACAGATCTTCTGTGATCCAGACTTGTGCGAATCCTTCTCTCGTCAGTTCTCCAAGATGTTTGTAACAATCTCCCCGCAGCGTTCTTTCAAACACGGTGTGCTGTGTACCTAGAATTGGTTTAGATTTCGGTTTCCTTTATACACTTTGCATTTTGTAAATTAATAAAAATTAAACTATTAACATTTCTAGTTTTGAAGGCGTTCTTCCTTTGCATCATTTTTTCCCATATGGCCTTCTCTCCTCTGCTGCTTATAGATAACTAGTTGTGTGGATTCAGCTGCACACCAGAGATAACACCGGGGCACCGCCTTCCAAAAATCTTAGAATACCATCACATTATATATATTCTGAAATGCAACTACAGACTGATCCGATGAGCATACGGTATATTTACAGCTCTGCGAAAATTATGCAGCAGCTATGTTGCACTTTTATGAGCTTTCAGATCTAGGTTTAGGCTCCTTTAAGGCCAATTTCACACTTCATTTTACAGTCAATGTCATATCATGCACAAGACACATAGTGCCAGGGATGACGCCAGTATCCACAGCAATTTTCTCATGCAAGTGAGTGGCTCCATCAGAGTTTCTGTTGGAGTACAATTTTTTGGGCATAGCAACAGAGATACAGAAGAGAGAGAAATTTTTCCGGTTCAAAAGTCCGGGTCCCCATTATTTTTTTAATGTGGTTTGGGTTGAAAATTCAGGTATAAAACTGAACTTTGGAGTAAAGTTCAGGTCGGTTGCCAGAACCCGAACTCCCATAGGTCCGCCCATCCCTAATCAAGCAGTATGTCTGGAGGTGGATGAACACTCTGCCTAGAGTGAAGTAAGGTGGGTGATCGGTGATTAGTCAGGGTGGTGGCTTGATGACGCTTTAGGGCAGCTTTGCTGCTGAAAACCAGCAGCATGTTGATGTGAAGACTGATTCAATAAAGTATCAGGATAACCAATGAGAAAACTTTGGGCCCAATTCATTTTTATTCAAGAATTCTGGATTAAAAAGACTTGTAAAGACACAAAATTTTGGTGCAACTTAAGGCTGGGCTAAAATTGTACAACTTTAGGTGCTCACACCATGTCAAAATGGGTAGGGCTGGGGTGGGGACATGGGTTTGGTGATCACCACTAGTGGTTCCTTATGCCGCAAAGTTTACTTCAGCAGAAGCTCAAGTAGGATTTGTTGCAAGGCACACAAAGGCCCACACCACTCGTCCAACACTCCCGATTCATAAAGAGGTCATACGTCTCTTAAGGAGCGTCTAACTTCAGCACATGTGCTCATCAAGAGCAGCATGAACAAGGCCTGTCTTGAAGAATTGGGCCTTCATGTCTTCCTTGAGGAAGCTGAAGCTTGGGCATCAATGGCCATTCCAACAGAATGATTCCAAACATACATTGAAGTCCACCAAGGCTTGGTGTGAGAAGTTCTGGAATATGCTGAAGTTGCAGTCACAATTGCTTGACTTGAACTGCATAGAAAATCTGTGATTGAGTATGAAGGAAGCCAATTTAAATTGTTCTTGTTTGATTGGTTTATTATACAGGTTCTTTTCACAAAATTAGAAAATCATCAAAAAGTTAATTTGTTTCAGTTCTTCAATACAATAAGTGAAACTCAAGTGTTTATTTCTGTTAATGTTGATGATTATGGCTTACAGCCAATTAAAACCCAAAGTCATTATCTCAGTAAATTAAAATCTATATATATATATATATATATACACAGGTCCTTCTCAAAAAATTAGCATATAGTGTTAAATTTCATTATTTACCATAATGTAATGATTACAATTAAACTTTCATATATTATAGATTCATTATCCACCAACTGAAATTTGTCAGGTCTTTTATTGTTTTAATACTGATGATTTTGGCATACAACTCCTGATAACCCAAAAAACCTGTCTCAATAAATTTGCATATCAAGAAAAGGTTCTCTAAACGACCTATTACCCTAATCTTCTGAATCAACTAATTAACTCTAAACACATGCAAAAGATACCTGAGGCTTTTAAAAACTCCCTGCCTGGTTCATTACTCAAAACCCCCATCATGGGTAAGACTAGCGACCTGACAGATGTCAAGAAGGCCATCATTGACACCCTCAAGCAAGAGGGTAAGACCCAGAAAGAAATTTCTCAACAAATGGGCTGTTCCCAGAGTGCTGTATCAAGGCACCTCAATGGTAAGTCTGTTGGAAGGCAAAAATGTGGCAGAAAACGCTGTACAACAAGAAGAGGTGACCGGACCCTGAGGAAGATTGTGGAGAAGGACCGATTCCAGACCTTGGGGAACCTGAGGAAGCAGTGGACTGAGTCTGGTGTGGAAACATCCAGAGCCACCGTGCACAGGCGTGTGCAGGAAATGGGCTACAGGTGTCGCATTCCCCAGGTAAAGCCACTTTTGAACCATAAACAGCGGCAGAAGCGCCTGACCTGGGCTACAGAGAAGCAGCACTGGACTGTTGCTAAGTGGTCCCAAGTACTTTTTTCTGATGAAAGCAAATTTTGCATGTCATTCGGAAATCAAGGTGCCAGAGTCTGGAGGAAGACTGGGGAGAAGGAAATGCCAAAATGCCTGAAGTCCAGTGTCAAGTACCCACAGTCAGTGATGGTGTGGGGTGCCATGTCAGCTGCTGGTGTTGGTCCACTGTGTTTCATCAAGGGCAGGGTCAATGCAGCTAGCTATCAGGAGATTTTGGAGCACTTCATGCTTCCATCGGCTGAAATGCTTTATGGAGATGAAGATTTCATTTTTCAGCACGACCTGGCACCTGCTCACAGTGCCAAAACCACTGGTAAATGGTTTACTGACCATGGTATTACTGTGCTCAATTGGCCTGCCAACTCTCCTGACCTGAACCCCATAGAGAATCTGTGGGATATTGTGAAGAGAAAGTTGAGAGACGCAAGACCCAACACTCTGGATGAGCTTAAGGCCGCTATTGAAGCATCCTGGGCCTCCACAACATCTCAGCAGTGTCACAGGCTGATTGCCTCCATGCCACGCCGCATTGAAGCAGTCATTTCTGCCAAAGGATTCCCGACCAAGTATTGAGTGCATAACTGAACATTATTATTTGATGGTTTTTTTGTTTGTTATTAAAAAACACTTTTATTTGATTGGACGGGTGAAATATGCTAATTTATTGAGACAGGTTTTTTGGGTTATCAGGAGTTGTATGCCAAAATCATCAGTATTAAAACAATAAAAGACCTGACAAATTTCAGTTGGTGGATAATGAATCTATAATATATGAAAGTTTAATTGTAATCATTACATTATGGTAAATAATGAAATTTAACACTATATGCTAATTTTTTGAGAAGGACCTGTAATTGTCTAAGGGGTACTTCCGCCTGTCTGTAACGGAAATCCCACGTCGCTGATTGGTCGCGGCCGCCAGGCCGCGACCAGTTAGCGACAGGCACAGTCCGGCCGAGAATTAGTCCCTCCCTACTTCCGTCCAGTCAGTGCCCGGCGCCCGCTCTATACTCCCCTCCAGTCAGAGCTGACACAGGATTAATGGTAGTGTTAACAGACCGTGTTATGCCGTGGGTAACGCACTCCTTTAACGCTGCTATTAACCCCTGTGTGACCTACTTTTTACTATTGATGCTGCCTATGCAGCATCAATAGTAAAAAGATCTAGTGTTGAAAATAATAAAAAAACAAATAACCTGCTATTCTCACCTTCCATCGTCCGCCGATGCGCGCGCGCCTGCCGCCAGCTTCCGTTCCCAGAGATGCATTGCGAAATTACCCAGAAGACTTAGCGGTCTTGCTAGACCGCTTTGTCATCTGGGTAATTTCACAATGCATTGCTGGGAACGGAAGCTAGCGGCAGCAGCACGCGCATCGGGACAGCTTCGCTGGATGCCGGCGGGTGAGTATATAATTACTTCTTATTTTAATTATATATTTTTTTTAACAGGGATATGGTGCCCACACTGCTATATACTACGTGGGCTGTTATATACTACGTGGCCAGTGTTATATACCAAGTGGGCTGTTATATACTATGTGGGCTGCTATATACTGCATGGGCTGTGCTATATATTACGTGGCTGCTATATACTACGTGGGCAGTGGTACTGTGTGGGCTGTTATATACTGCATGGGCTGTTATATACTGCGTGGGCTGTGCTATATACTGCGTGTCCACTGTTATATACTGCGTGTCCACTGTTATATACTGCGTGGGCTGTGCCATTTATTACGTGGGCTGTTATATACTACGTGGCTGTTATATACTGCGTGGGCTGTTATATACTGCGTGGCCACTGTTATATACTGCGTGGCTTGTGTTATATACTGCGTCGGCTGTTATAAACTGCGTGGCCACTGCTATATACTACGTGGGCAGTGTTATATACTGCGTGGGCTGTGTTATATACTACGTGGCTGTGTTATATACAGTCATGACCAAAAGTATTCACACCCCTGCAATTCTGTCAGATAATACTCAGTTTCTTCATGAAAATGATTGCAAACACAAATTCTTTGGTATTATTAGCTTAGTTTAATTTGTCTTAAATGAAAAAATACAAAAGAGAATGAAGCAAAAAGCAAAACATTGATCATTTCACACAAAACTCCAAAAATGGGCCAGACAAAAGTATGGGCACCCTCAGCCTAATACTTGGTTGCACAAAATAACTGCGACCAACCGCTTCCATTAACCATCAATGAGTTTCTTACAATGCTCTGCTGGAATTTTAGACCATTCTTCTTTGGCAAACTGCTCCAGGTCCCTGATATTTGAAGGGTGCCTTCTCCAAACTGCCATTTTTAGATCTCTCCACAGGTGTTCTATGGGATTCAGGTCTGGACTCATTGCTGGCCACCTTAGAAGTCTCCAGTGCTTTCTCTCAAACCATTTTCTAGTGCTTTTTGAAGTGTGTTTTGGGTCATTGTCCTGCTGGAAGACCCATGACCTCTGAGGGAGACACAGCTTTCTCACACTGGGCCCTAAATTATCCTGCAAAATTTGTTGGTAGTCTTCAGACTTCATAATGCCATGCACACAGTCAAGCAGTCCAGTGCCAGAGGCAGCAAAGCAACCCCAAAACATCAGGGAACCTCCGCCATGTTTGACTGTAGGGACCGTGTTCTTTTCTTTGAATGCCTCTTTTTTTCTCCTGTAAACTCTATGTTGATGCCTTTGACCAAAAAGCTCTACTTTTGTTTCATCTGACCAGAGAACATTCTTCCAAAATGTTTTAGGCTTTTTCAGGTAAGTTTTGGTAAACTCCAGCCTGGCTTTTTTATGTCTCGGGGTAAGAAGTGGGATCTTCCTGGGTCTCCTACCATACAGTCCCTTTTCATTCAGACGCCGACGGATAGTACGGGTTGACACTGTTGTACCCTCGGACTGCAGGGCAGCTAGAACTTGTTTGGATGTTAGGCGAGGTTCTTTATCCAACATCCGCACAATCTTGCGTTGAAATCTCTTGTCAATTTTTCTTTTCCGTCCACATCTAGGGGAGGTTAGCCACAGTGCCATGGGCTTTGAACTTCTTGATGACACTGCGCACGGTAGACACAGGAACATTCAGGTCTTTGGAGATGGACTTGTAGCCTTGAGATTGCTCATGCTTCCTCACAATTTGGTTTCTCAAGTCCTCAGACAGTTCTTTGGTCTTCTTTCTTTTCTTCATGCTCAATGTGGTACACACAAGGACACAGGACAGAGGTTGAGTCAACTTTAATCCATGTCAACTGGCTGCAAGTGTGATTTAGTTATTGCCAACACCTGTTAGGTGCCACAGGTAAGTTACAGGTGCTGTTAATTACCCAAATTAGAGAAGCATCACATGATTTATCGAACAGTGCCAATACTTTTGTCCACCCCCTTTTTTATGTTTGGTGTGGAATTATATCCAATTTGGCTTTAGGACAATTCTTTTTGTGTTTTTTTCATTTAAGACAAATTAAATGAAGATAATACCAAAGAATTTGTGTTTGCAATCATTTTCAGGAAGAAACTGAGTATTATTTGACAGAATTGCAGGGGTGTGAATACTTTTAGCCATGACTGTACTGCGTGTCTGCTATATACATGGCTTGTGCAATATACATACATATTCTATAATACCCGATGCGTTAGAATCAGGCCACCATCTAGTACTTCATAACACCAGATTGAAAAATAATTTTATAATCCGAAATGTTGGCCTACTGAAATGTATGTTCTGTAAATGCACTCAATACTTGGTCGGGGCTCTTTTTGCATCAATTACTGCATCAATGCGGCGTGGCATGGAGGTGATCAGCCTGTGGTACTGCTGAGGTGTTATGGAAGCCCAGCTTGCTTTGATAGCAGTCTTCAGCTCATCAGCATTGTTGGGTCTGGTGTCTCTCATCCTCCTCTTGACAGTACCCCATAGATTCTCTATGGACAGGCGAGTTTGCTGGCCAATCAAGCACAGTGATACTGTTGTTTTTAAACCAGGTATTGGTACTTTTGGCAGTGTGGACGGAGAATTGAATTTCCATCTCCAAAAAGCTTGTCAGCAGAGGGAAGCATGAAGTGCTCTAAACTTTCCTGGTAGATGGCTGCGCTGACGTTGGGTGTTGATAAAACACAGTGTACCTACACCAGCAGATGACATGGCTCCCAAACCATCACTGATTGTGGAAACCTCACACTAGACCTCATGCAGCTTGGATTGTGGCCTCTCCACTCTTCCTCCAGACTCTGGGACCTTGATTCCCAAATGAAATGCAACATTTACTTTCATCTGAAAACAACACCTTGGACCACTGAGCAACAGTCCAGTTATTTTTCTCCTTAAAGTACCTTCACACATAACGATTTCATTAACGATATCGTTGCAACGTCACGCTTTTGGTGACGTTAGCAACGATCCCGCTAACGATCTCGTTATGTGTGAAAGCGACCAACGATCAGGCCCCTGCTGGGAGATCGTTGGTTGTAGAAAATGATCAGGACCTTTTTTTGGTCGCTGATCACCCCCTGTCATCGCTGGATCGGCGTGTGTGACGCCGATCCAGCGATGTGTTCACTTGTAACCAGGGTAAACATCGGGTTACTAAGCGCAGGGCCGCGCTTAGTAACCCGATATTTACCCTGGTTACCATTGTAAAAGTAAAAAAAAAAAAACACTACATACTCACATTCTGATGTCTGTCACGTCCCCCGCCGTCAGCTTCCCGCACTGACTGTCAGTGCCGGCCGTAAAGAAGAGCACAGCGGTGTGGTGGCTCTTGATGCAATGACTCCTGCAGCAGTCCACTCCTTGTGAATCCCTCCCCAGTTTTTGAATGGCTTTTGAAAGGCTGCAGTTATCCCCGTTGCTTGTGCACCATTTTCTAACACACTTTTTCCTTCCACTCAACTGTACATTAATATGCATAGATTCAGCACTCTGAACAGCCAGCTTCTTTAGCAATGGCTTTTTGTGGCTTACCCTCCTTGTGTAGTGTGTCACTGACTGCCTTCTGGACATGTCAAGTCAGCAGTCTTCCTCATGATTGTGGAGCGTACAGAAACAGACTAAGGGACCTTTTTAAACGCTTAGGAAGCCTTTGCAGGCGTTTTGGGTTAATTAATCTAATTTACTTAGACAATGAGTTTTGGGTTTTCATTCGCTGTAAGCCATAATCATCAACATAAAACAGAAATAAACACTTGAAATAGATCACTCTGTTTGTAATGACTGCAGATATTCTAATTTTGTGAGCAGCACCTGTATAAAGTAGAAAGTATGTACACTTTCAGAATTCTACTTCTAATGGGGGTTAAATAATTATATTAACAGGAGCATTGTTGGTATATTGAGTGTGAGGCTATGTTCACACGGTCAATATGTGGTGAGTTTTTCACCTCAGTATTTGTAAGCCAAAATTAGGAGTGGGCAATAAATACAGAAGTGGTGACTTGTTTCTATTATACTTTTCCTACGATCATTCCTCTCCTGGTTTTGGCTTACAAGTACTGAGGTACAAAACTGACCAAATAAGAATAAAACAAAAGAGCAAACTCGTTATTTTTGTGACCTGCTCCTCTGTAATGTCAATGCTCTGGTTGACCCACATAGGCCTTTGTTTTCATTCTGAGAACTACACTGTGTTCCAAATTATTATTCAAATAATATTTCCTCATATTTTCTCTAAATTACCTATGTGAATTGCAGTCATTGTTATTTTCCAGTCATCTACTATTCTAGTATAATTGCAATGTTTTGGAACAAGCTGCCTATGAAAACAGTATCTTTTTAAAAAAAATAAACATTCAAAATGCATGTTCCAAATTATTATGCACAGCAGAGTTTTCAACCTTTTTTTTTTATTTTGAACAAAAAATGGTCAATAGTGAAGTTATAAGCATTATCAGCTTATTACAAAATGAAATCAAACAGTTTTCAAGTGAAAACTTTATTCTAGGTGATGTTACATTTGCACATAGAACCCCTTGTTCGAAAGAAGCTTCTGAACTCTCTCGTCCATTGAATTTGTCAGTTTTTGGATGGTTTCTGCTTCAATTGTTTTGCATGTGGACAGAATACCCTCCCAGAGCTGTTGCTTAGATGTGAACTGCCTCCCGCCATCATAGACACTTCTTTTGAGGATGCTCCAGAGGTTCTCAATGGGGTTGAGGTCAGGGGAAGATGGTGGCCACACCATAAGTTTGTCCTCTTTTATGCCCATAGCAGCCAGAGATGCAGATGTGTTTTTTGCAGCATGAGACGGTGCATTATGCATGAAAATGATCTTGCTGCAGAAAGCACGGTTCTTCCTCTTGAACCATGGCAGGAGGGGTTGCTTTAGAAACTCCACATAGATTATGGAGTTCATCTTTACCCCTTCAGGGATCATAAAGGGGCCGACAATCTCTCTCCCCATGATTCCAGCCCAAAACATTACTCCACCTCCTCCTTGTTGGCGCCTTAGCCGTGTTTTCATGGTGTCCATCCTCCACTCCATCCATCTGGCCATCGAACGTTGCACGGCACTCATCGGTGAACAAAACAGTTTGGAAGTCAGTCTTCATGTATCGTTTGGCCCACTGGAGCCGTTTCTGCTTGTGTGCAGTGGATAGAGGTGGTCGACAGGATGGCTTACGCACAGCTGCAAACCTCTGAAGGACCCTGCATCTTGTTGTTCTGGGGACGTTGGAGGCACCAGCAGCTTCAAAAACTTGTCTGCTGCTAGGACAAGGCATTTTTGCAGCTGCTCTTTTAAACCTTACGCAATTGCCTGTTAGAAAGAGTCCTCAATTTTTCCTTATCAGCACGCACACGTGTGTGCTGGGAATCAGCTACATACTTCTTGATTGTGCGATGATCACGATGAAGTGTCTTGGCAATGTTGATTGTAGTCATGCCTTGACCTAAATACTCCACAATTTGTTGCTTCTCAGCAGCCGACATATCCTTTTTCTTTCCCATTTTTGGCAAAAAATGTAGGCTGCTTAATAATGTGGAACAGCCTTCTTAAGTAGTCTTTCCTTTATTTGGACACACCTGCCAAACTAATTTGCACAGGTATCTGCAATTGCTTTCAGTGATATAAAGAGCCTTGACACACATCACCATCAATGAGTTTAAATGACAAACAAAAAAATTCTAACCTTATCACTCCTAAACTCTTAGTGCATAATAATTTGGAACACCGTGTATGATTTGCTGTCAATGAAACAGTCCAGTGCCCGATGTATCAGGTCATCGCTACCAGGATGTATGTTTTTTTTTTAATGAACTGAAGGCTTTATTCACGCAATGACCATTCAGCATATTTGCTGGGACGATGAACACACACGTCACCCCAAATGTAACTCAATAAAATCTAACATTTTGTATAACATATCACATGGTATACGTTGGGATGTACATACAGTATGTACAGTAAAACACAAATTAATGAAGACATTACAAATTCATTGTGAAAAAACTCGTTTCAAGCAACGTCCAGATTACAGTAGGTTCTGTAAGAACTGTCCATTATTTACACAAAGCTGCAACATGTAGGACAATGAAATGGTACAATAGTATGGAGGGTTTCATGAAACAAGTAATACCGTATAAAGCACAAGACCAGAACATACTAATGAGAGAAGACACAAGTAGTCGCAATCTACAATGACTCATTTTTACAATAAGGCAACATGTACACAGGACGGATTTTCTGATGTGGACTTGAAGAAAATCCACTGCAATATCTGCGAAACGCGTGGTACATTTTGCTCTGCATTTACCACGCATTTCCCTCTATACGTCGCAAAAATAAAATCCCCAATAAGAACCTACAGAACGAATTAACATGCTGCAGATTTCCACCCACCATGGCAATATCCACTCTGAAAAGGTTAGCAGTGTGGATGAGGTCTTAGCCGTTACAGTATTACACCATAGATCTTCCACTACAAAATCCCAAAGAATGACTGCAGCTAAAACGCTACTTGTGCATTTATTGTATTACTATAGAGCGCCATTAATTCCACAGCGCTTTACAGACATTATCGTCACTGTACCCATTTTGGGCTCACAATCTAGATTCCCTATCAGTATGTCTCTGGAGTGTGAGAGGAAACCCGAGAACCCAGGCAAACACGGGGAGAACATATAAACTCCTTGCATTTACCCAAACTACCTCAGCCGGTCAAGTAAAGGCAACCCATCAGGTCCCCCAATTGTAGGTCTAGCTGCAATCTTTAAAGGATGTAGTTTTGTTTGCAGCTTCACATATGACGCAGGACTGCAGGCTTCCAATCACACCTCCCTGGAAATGACCTGGTAGTCTGCACTCAATCCCCATTCTGGTACAAACATTATGCAACTGTCAATCACACCCAGTGAGGTGTGGTTAGAAAATATAAGACAAGTCTAGTTCAGGGCAAGAAACACCTCTACGGACTAGTCATGCCACATTAAAAGGGGGTGGCCATTACTTCATTAGTATGGGTCATCAGTATCTGATCGGTGTGGGTGCGACCCAAGTTCTGCTGCAGACAGTGGTTACCGGCAGCGGCTGGAGTTCCTCGGGTACAGGTGGAACACAACAGCTCCATTATTTCTATAGTGGCCGCAGCTGGGTACTACAGATCCTATTAAAATGATCGGCAAATGTGCAGTAGACAAAGCAGAGATACTGCACCCCCACCGATCAGATATTGATGGCCTATCCCAAGGATAGGTCAACAAGAAAAAGTAGTGGCCAACCTCTTCAATGTTTGCAACGCTGCAAACAAAGTTAATTCTTCAAAATATTGCAGAATTAGTATGGCACATAAAACACCTTATCAGATGAGGGAAAACTGCTCCCATAATGCTAGAGTAGTGGTTGGGGACTTGACAGTTTCCCTGTCATCTTGTGGGTGAAGGCAACGTGTTCAGTGGCAAACTGATGACACCCTTATGTACTCCTGACGGTCACCGAATAACACCACAGTGTAATAAGATCGGTAGTTTTGCGGTTTTATTGGTCTTATAGTAGATTATTGACACATCCGCAGTGAGGATCCTGCCAACGTTACCCACACACAAAACACAAAGAGAAGAGTGAACCCTCCAACCTGTATATATTCCACAGTGAGGCTTACACGTGGACCTGTTTAATAAAAACCGGGACAATGTGGTCTTTTTGGCTGCTACACAAGTGCAGGGACCAATTTGGCCAACGTGTGCAGTGATCAAAGCCTACAATCAGTGTCCATCATTCTTTGGAGGGGTAATCAAGTCTCAGGAAATAAAAGTTCTGTATAGTTTTAAGTTATAGATTCCCAAAGAATAACTGCAATTCAAGATCTTGAAAGCCACAATAACTGATGCAGAACGCAGATTGGAAAATCTCAGAACTTTCCATTGTATAATAAATGACCGTTAGTTGCCGAAACTGAACTTCATGTTTAATCTAAGCCCTTTACCAGAAAAGTTCTGCGCAGATTCATTTCGTAACCTATCTTATAGGGAATGCGTCATCATGACCTAATCTTTAAATCAGATTGTTAAAGCTATATATATATATATATATATATATATTAACTTTTGATGCTTTTTTTCCAAATTCTTTATCACTAGATATAAAGGTGTTCTATTAGACTCACTAGGCCGTGTACTTTTCAGCAGCCTCAATATCATCACAGGTTGATTTAGAATGAAAGGTAACACCTCTAGTTATAGTAGATAACACAGGATCTAATATTCAGATCAAGTGATGGTACAGCTCACCTCCTCCCACTTCTTTCACAGTGACCTTTGCCCAGATTAGAGCATGCTGAAATAACACTTCTATAGAAATGAATAGTGTCCTAGTGGCCAGCGTAGATACTGTCAAGACTGAAATTATTAAAAAAAAAATACATGTATAACAAAGAATCTGATTTAAACAATAGGTAATTTCGGATGACACATTCCCTTTAACGTCAGATCTCTGTTTTTCTCCTACACAGTTTCATATGCCCTTCTTCTTTCAACACTTTAATACAGTTGTCCAAGCACACTCTCCCAACAGATTACCATCGGGCACGAGGAGATGATGACACAACAATCTACCAAGTATTGTACATTGGACAATCAGAATGAGCCCCTGCGGATTTTGGCTACGGGTCATAGGCTTTGGCAACCGCCTCACCCGGAGAGGAATGGAGTGCGTCCACATCTGATATCAGATAGGGTGAGAGTGTGCCGGGACAAAATAATCTGATTTTCTGCAATCGTGGCGACGGGGGGCCTGAGCGCTTACTGCATACACATACTACATTTCATTAGTAACTTCCTAATAGGCTCTGTTCACACTGGTACTATAACACTAATAAAACCACATGCTCATAGGCACAATCAGACTTGGGATATGTTGTAGATTTTGGTGACATATTCTGCCTAATGCAATACATAGAGAAGGTCTCCTATTGCTAGATTCATGCTGCCCAAACTGTGGGCATTAATCAGAGCCTGGCTGCGTGATCGCAGTGTTTTACGTTAATGCTTTGGCATTTCAGAGAATAATAATAATAATAATTTCAGAGAAAGTATAATTTTAAAAAAGTTGGAACATGGGGGGAACATGACCAGACCGGTGGTGGCAACAGCTGCCTTCTTCCTGCCCCAGGGTTGTAATACGTGTTTACATAGGGAGAGATCAGGGGCAAAATAAGGAGTCTTTCCCTATAGGCCCCGGCTGCCTTTTTAAAACTTTCTTCTCTGAAATGTTGGCTGCAGTCATGTAGTTGGGCTCGTGTTCATGCAGCCCGTGGTTCAGGCAGTACAGATCTAGTGACGGGTTCCCTATAATGGTATTTTCACACACCTATTTCCCCTTAGTAGCAGCTACAGAGCGTTAAAAGTCTATCGTTTACCCTATATTTGTCTGTGAAAAGGAGCTGGGAATTTGGCACTCAGAAAAATAGATTTCTGTCCCATCTAGCTACATGGTGTAAGACACATTTTGATGTACTAGTACATATTTGATGAAGTTGCTGTACATTGTTAAAAGGAGAACTATTTAACTGTCTAAGAGTAATTTGTTCTAATAAAGCAGCATAGTATCAAACGTAAAACGCGTATATTCTTTTAAAGCAAACCTGTCAGCAGGATTTTGCTAAGTAAATTACAGTGTAAGCTTGGGGCTGTTATACTGATTAAAATTATACCTGGGGTGAAGAAATCAGTCTTGTGGTTCTTGTGTAATCAGTGTTAGAAGTTTTCAGTTAATGAGGTGACTGTGCTCTGTGGGCAGAATCTTATCTTCCTGCTTTAAGCCAGAGAAACCAAGGAAAGACCTGCCCACAGGCTGCCCTAAAGCACAGTCTGTCTCGAAGATGAGGAATGTTGTTGCTTCAGGGAGCCAGGTCTTTCCTTGCTTAGAGCAGGAAGATAAGACTCTGTCCACAGTCCCACCCTGGAGCACGGGCATCTCATTAACTGAAAACTTCTAACATTGATTACACAAGAACCACAAGATGGATTTCTTCACCCCAGGTATCATTTTAATCAGTATAACGGCGCCAACCTGACAATGCCTGTAGTTTACTTAGCAAAATCCTGCAGACAGGTTCACTTTGGGTGCAGCGGTAACATCACAACTATGGGGCACAGCATCACTGCAGTTAATTACTGAGCTCGGCAGATTGTGCGGTCTACGTCGGCAGAGCCGCTGAGCTCAATGATTAGCTGCAGCAATAACATGATGCGACTGCTGCAGCCAGTAACCAATCACTGGAGTAGCAGCATTGGACCTGGGGAGGATGAGTTACCAGTTGTGTTGATTACTTCATACCTATACAAGACTCTGCAAAGGTAAATGTTTATCCTGGAAACCCTTTTAAGTCTATTGCCAAGGACTGAACACTCTACATACCCAACATTTTGGTACAAGGTAGGAGACACAGCTCTCCTGGTCCTGGAAAAAGAGCTTTGGATGGCGCACTATCCCTCACATCATAATAGTATTGACTATTCGGACCATAATAATGCAAATAGGGGCATTGGTATAAATTATATTCACAATCTTTCCATTTTGATCAAGAAACCGTTCCATTCAGTAAGTGTTCTGGCTTTCTAATTCTGGTGTACTCCTGCCAGGCTTTTGTCAGTAACACCGGGCAAATGCAAACGGCAAATACATTCGATGTGAAAATCTACTCGAAACTTAAAAAGTCAGATGTGACTGCAGATAAAGCAGTGATATTCCTCCCCACTCCCTGCTGCACTAACGGGGTCTAAGTAGGTATTTAGTGTTATGCACAGCAAAGAAACTATTCCAATGATTTTTTTCTCTTCTGTATCACAAGCAAAGTAAGGACCCTGCAAACCTCTACCCTTACAGATATGTCCTCCTTTAAAAAGAACGGATCATGAGAAAATGACCTTTTCTTTAAATTAGTAACCGTTGCATTAATACATTTTTTTCAAAAATCAAATAGTACACATGAAATTAATAAACTCCGGAATACATTTTAATCAGACAAAACTGCTTCTTTCGCCGCCAGGACCAATTATTCATTCTTAAAATTCTCAATTCATGGGTAAAATCTGTATTCAGTGAAGAAAGATCATTACAGAGAAAAGAGATGACAGTTGGTACTGATAAGGTTCTATGTAGACACGAGGAGGGAGGAGCTAGAGGCAGAGCTCCACCCCCTCCACTTCCTGTCAGCTCTTATTGCAGCACTGGGAAATTGGGTCATCATGGAATACAAATATTACCCAGAAACTGACAATCTAGACCAGTGTTTTTCAACCAGTGTGCCGCGGCACACTAGTGTGCCGCGACACATGGTCGGGTGTGCCGCGGGGAACGGGAGTCAGCTGTTCTCTGTGCCGACTGTCAAGCTGACAGCCGGCACAGAGAAGCTGCAGCGCGCCGGCTCCCGGAGATCAATTGTACTCGCAGACATCTACCAGCTGCGAGTACAATTGAGGCTCTGACTGCCGGGTCAGAGCGACACCAGCAGCGTGATCAAGTCATGTGATCACGCTGCTGACGTCACTATCCGGCGCGCAGGAGAAAGAAGAGACTTGGTGGTAAGTGCTCCTGTGCTGTGGAGCTGAAGACACCGAAGATTCAGCGTGGGGTGGGTTTATGGGGAGTATGTGGGGGGATTTATTAAGTGTGTGGGGGGATTTATTCAGTGTGTGGGGGGATTTATTCAGTGTGTGGGGGGATTTATTCAGTGTGTGTGGGGGATTTATTCAGTGTGTACGTGGGGGGGGGCTGGAATTTATTTAGCATGTGTGGGGCAGGGTGCATTTATTCTGTGGAAGGGGATGGATTTATTCTATCGGAAGGGCAGTGGATATATTCTGTGGGGGTGAGTGGGGAGATGGGGGTGGACACAGTAGCGAGGGGAAAAATGTGTGCTGACAGTACTGGGAGCAACGGTGATGGGATGTGTGAGGACAGTATGGGGAGTCGGGGGAATGTGTGAGGGGGGAATGTGTGAGGAGGAAATATGGAGAGAGCAAAGGGGTATGTTAGCAGGGGGGGGATGTACAGGAGGAGGCTATTAGAAATGTGTGCAGACAGTATGGGGGGATGAAAGTGTGAGTGGGCACATAATAGATACTGAGTAGTGTGAGGGTAACAGCCAGGAGGAGACAGTATGCCAAGTAGGAGGAGTGTAATGAAGGGGCACAGTAGAGAGACTGGGCTCTCTATGAGGGACACCGTATGAGAAGGCAGTGTGAAGTATGGAAAAGAGAGAGAGGGTAGTGTGGATGGCATGTACCATAAGAGGGACAGTGAGGGTCATATTATGTGCTGGGAATAAAGTGAGGGGCAATTATTTACTCAGAGGCTCAGCCTAGGGCAGATATTGTTATTCCGGAGCATTATAATAACACTGCTATCTTTAAGGGTGTTGTGTCGGGATGTGCTGCAGAAGACAGGAGAAGATGGAAGTCTGCAGAAACGAGCTCTGCCGGTGGATGAGAAGAGTCATCATGGCATCTGGACAAGGTGAAGATGAAAAGAAAGAGGCGACTCCACAAACAACGTCATCTATCAGGTACCTGGATGTAAATGTGTTTTTTTTGTGATACTAATTCTCATTTTTATTTGTTAGGAACATTAAAGGGGATGTCCAAGGTTGTGATGAGTCTGCAGTCATACTATGTGACTGCAGACTTCTGAATTCTCACAGTGCACACTGCTATCATAATTCTCTGATGTTGGTGATTTACATACATGCGGTCACGTGCTGACTAGACATGTGTGGCCTCATTCAATGAAAATGAATTGACTGAGGCCGGACACGTCTAGTTAGAATGTGACCAGAAGTATCCAAATCACATACTTGTGCTGTCATGACCGTCCACTCTGGCCACCGGCAAGGGAGAATCCTGAAAGTGTGCAGTGCTTGCGCTGTGAGAATTCAAAAGCCTGCAGTCACATAGAATGACTGCAGACTTTCATCTCAAACCTGGACGCACCATTTTGTGCCATTTTGGTTGGTGGTGTGCCTCGGGATTTTTTAAGTATAAAAAGTGTGCCGCGGCTCAAAAAAGGTTGAAAATCACTGATCTAGACAACGATCGATCAGTCCTGATGGAAAGAAGGTTTCTCTGATAAGATATATTAGAAAGTCATTTTGATGTCCTCGATTGGTTTATAAAATGAAAATTTAAACGATGGCCACTTCTGATAACCAAAAGGCGTTTTAATATATATATATATATATATATATATATAGATAGAGAGAGATATCTCTCTCTATATCTCTATATATATATGCATACATTATATATATATATATATATATATATATATATATATATATGTGTGTGTGTGTGTGTGTGTGTGTGTGTGTGTGTGTGTGTGTGTGTGTGTGTGTGTGTGTGTGTGTGTGTGTGTGTGTGTGTGTGTGTGTGTGTGTGTGTGTGTGTGTGTATGTATGTATGTATGTATGTATGTATGTATGTATGTATGTATATATATATATATATATATATATATATATATATATATATATATATATATATATATATATATATATATATATATATATATATATATATAACCAGGGAAAAAAAGGCAGCACTCCAGTTCTTTTTAAAGATGAAAAAAAACTTGTGAAGTTTATTCAGACCCACATCTCTATACGACGTTTCGGCTCACACTCTGCTTGAGAAAAGCTCAGTGTGAGCCGAAACGTCGTATAGAGATGTGGGTCTGAAAAAAACTTCACAAGTTTTTTTTCATCTTTAAAAAGAACTGGAGTGCTGCCTTTTTTTCCCTGGTGATTATATATATATATATATATATATATATATATATATATATATATATATATATATATATATATATATATATATATATATATATATATATATATAGATAGATATATATTGTAGAATATATATATATATTCTACATCTTAAAGAAAGAAAAAAAAACAACTGGAGACAGCACACCAAGGGAGTGTACAAAAATTGATTGTCTATAAGCCCATCGTGGCGAAATGATGTGAAAGTGGTTCACATATTGGAACCGAAATGTTGCCACAATAGGCTTATAAATAAATAACAATCAACTTTTGTACGCTCATTTGGTGTGCTGCCTTCAGTTTTTCATTTTATCTAGGCGGTTTGGTACATACTAGGGAGGATTTGCACCCTCATTTCTTAAACGTGCTACTCTATTTTTCAAAATATATACAGTTGAAAACAGAAGTTTACATACACTCTATAAAAAAGACACATGTGCATGTTTTTTTAATATATGAGACGAAATCAGAATAAACCTTTCCCATTTTAGGTCAAATAGAATTACCATAATTATTAATATTTGCCAAATGCCAGAATAAGAGAGAGAGAGAGAGAGAGAGAGAATGTTTAAAGGCATTTTTATTACTTACTGCAAAGTCAAAAGTTTACATAGGTAAGATTACTATGCTTTTAAACAATTCTGGACTCTGCCCATATGATGATGTCATGTGCTTGGAAGCTTCTGATATGTTTTTTGGCAACATCTGAGTTAATTAGAGGCACACCTGTGGATGTATTTTAATGCACACCTGAAACACATTACTTCTTTGATACCTGAAGGTGCCTCATTTATTTGTACAAACAATTATATACAACTACAAACAAGATGGGAATGTCCAGCCATCATACCACTCAGAAAGGAGATGGGTTCTATGTCCCAGAGACGAACGTGCTTTGGTCCGACACATGCATTTCAACCCAAGGACAAAAGTAAAATACCTTGTGAAGATGATAGTGGAAGCAGGTAAGATTGTGTCAATATCCACAGTGAAACGATTACTGTATCAACATGGGCTGAAAGGCCACCCTGCCAGGAAGAAGCCATTACTCCAAAAGAAACATAAAAAGCTATATTAATGTTTGCAAATGCACACAGGAACACAGAACTTCATTTTTGGAGAAATGTCCTGTGGTCTGATGAAACTAAAATTTAACTTTTGGGTATAATGACCATCGTTACATTTGGAAGAAAAAGGAAAAAGCTTGGAAGCCTAAGAACACCATTCCAACTGTGAAACATGGGGGTGGCAGCATCATGTTGTGGGGTTGTTTTACTGCAGGAGGGACTGGTGCACTTCACAAAATAGATGGCACCATGAGTAAAGAAGATTATGTGGCAATACTTAAGCAATATCTCAAGACATCAGCTAGGAAGGTAACGCTTGGGTGAAATGGGTGTTCCAAATGGATAATGACCCGAAGCATACAGCCAAAATGGTAACACAATGGCTTAAGGATAACAAAGTCACTGTTTTGGAGTGGCCATCGTAAAGCCCTGATCTCAATCCTATTGAAGATTTATGGGCAAAGCTGAAAAGGCAGGTGCAAGCAAGGTGACCTACAAACCCGGATCAGTTACACCAGTTTTGTCAGGAGGAATGGGCCCAAATTCCAACCAACTATTGTGAAAAGTTTATGGCAGGATATCCCAAACGTATGACCCAAGTCATTCAGTTTAAGGGTAATGGTACCAAATACTAATGAAATGTATGGAAACTGTTGACTTTGCGGTAAGTAGCAAACATGCCTCAACAAATTCTCTCTCTCTCACTATTCTGGCGTTTGGCAAATATTAATAATTATGGTAATCCGATTTGACCTAAAACGGGAAAGGTTTATTCTGATGTCATGTCATCATGTCAGATGTTGAGAAAAACATGCAGATGTGTCTTTATATATAGTGTATGGAAACTTCTGGTTTCAACTGCACCTATACACACACGCACATAAATATCAGAATCTGTATTAAATTAAATTAGAGAACTTTAAGTTTTCACACAAGTTATTTTAGACTCACACTTTGTTTTTTCAGGAACTGCTTTCAGAAGTTTTCAGAAATCTGTCATCATTGGCGCCTCTATACACAGCTTATAACACAGGATCTACCAATTACAATGGGAGATGTCCCAGCCGACCCTGCTCCTCTGTCCTTCCCAATGACCTTTGTACATGCTCATTAGAATCTCAAAATGCAACAAATTGGATCATAGTCCATCTAATGCCCTTAACCCTTGGAGCTTTTCTTCGGTTTTGCGTTTTCCCTCCCCTTCTCTCCAGAGCTATAACTTTTTAATATTTCCCTCAATATGAGTGCTTATTTTTTGCGAGACAAATTGTATTTTTGAACGACACCATTGGCTTTACCATGTCGTGTACTAGAAAGCAGGAAAAAAATTCCAAGTGCTGTGAAATTGCAATAAAAAGTGCAATCTCAAACTTGTTTTTTGTTTGGCTTTTTTGCTACGTTCACTAAATACTAAAACTGACCTCCCATTATGATTCTCCAGGTTATTACGAGCTCATAGACGCCAAACACGTCTAGGTTCTTTATTATCTAAGTGGTGAAAAAACAAACTTTGCTTAAAAAGTCATAGTTACTCACCGATAACGGTGTTTCTCGGAGCCCATGACAGCACTACGGAGAGAGAGGGGATCCGCCCTTCGGGGACAGGAAACCTACAGATACATAAGGGCGGTACCTCTCCCTCGCATCAGTTGGTTTACAGAGCATCGGAGGACCTCCAGGTTAGTTTACAACAGAGAAAATACCATATTATAACATTTCTTAACAAAAAAAGGAACCCCGTGCCTAAATTGTAATATATACATTATATAAATCATATGTAATTAAAGGTGCTCACCGCACTCGTGATGGGAGGGAAATAAGCGAGTGCTGTCATGGGCTCCGAGAAACACCGTTATCGGTGAGTAACTATGACTTTCTCGGTCTCCCATGACAGCACTACGGAGAGAATTGCAGAGACTAAGCTTAGGGAGGGACCACCGCCTCAAGAACCCTTCGACCGAAGGTTAGGTCAGACGTAGAGGCTAGATTTAGTCTATAGTGTCTAAAAAAGGTTGACGGTGATGACCAGGTGGCCGCCTTACAGATCTGTTCTATTGAAACCTCTGACCTCTCAGCCCATGAGGTAGCAACTGCTCTTGTGGAGTGCGCTCTTATACCGTCCGGGATCGCATTTCCCGTAGATGAATATGCCAATGCTATTGCCTCTTTTATCCACCTTGCCAACGTGCCTTTAGATGCCCGGAATCCTTTTCTGGGACCCTGGAAACAAACAAACAGAGAGCCTTCCTTCCTATACTCCCTGGTGGAATCTAGGTATTGGACTAGGCATCTTCTGACATCTAAATTATGGAAGTTCTGTTCTTTCCTATTTCTAGGGTTCGGGCAGAAGGACGGAAGGGATATCTCCTGTGACCTATGGAATTTAGACGCCACTTTTGGCAGATAGGCCGGGTCAGGTCTAAGAGTAACTCTATCATCCAATATTTTTGTAAAAGGTGGGTTAGAGGATAGGGCTTGAATATCGCTTATTCTGCGCGCCGATGTTAAGGCTACTAGAAGAATGGTTTTTAGTGACAGTGTTTTTATGGAAATCGTGTCTATAGGTTCGAATGGTGGACCAGATAATGCAGAAAGGACTAAATTTAGGTCCCATGAGGGCATCTTTTGGGTAACTACAGGTTTTGATCTTGTTACCGCTTTAACGAATCTTATTATCCATGGGTTGGCTGCTATATTCTGGTTATAGAGAGCACCCAGGGTTGCTATCTGCACCTTAAGAGTACTAACCGCTAATCCTTGTTCCAGTCCTTTTTGTAGGAACTCAAGTATCTTATTAATTGAAGGACCGTCCTGGATTTTGACTTTGGATACAGACAAGAATTTTTTCCATGTTTTGCCATATATTTTGGTAGTAATAGGTTTTCTACATTTTAATAATGTTGCAACCAAGTTGTCTGAAAAGCCTCTTTTTATTAACAGTTCCCGTTCAAAAGCCAGGCTGTCAAATGCAAGTTCGTCTCCTGTGGGTGGAGGATCGGTCCTTGCTGTAATAGGTCTGGCAGATTCGGTAGAACCCATGGGTCTGAGACCGATAGCATCCTTAGCCAGGAAAACCATGTCCTTTTTGGCCAGAATGGGGCAATAAGGATCATCTTTGTTTTGTCCTCTCTGACCTTGCGGATGACCGCCGGAATTAGAATGGTTGGTGGAAAAGCGTAAGTTAGTTTGTGTGTCCATGGAATGAGAAAAGCATCCAGAGCCTGGGGATTCCCTTCTGGGCTTAGAGAACAAAATTTGTTTACTTTTTTGTTTTTGTGATTGGCGAACAGGTCTATTGTTGGGGTTCCCCACATTTCCGTGATCTGGTTGTAGACAGACTGATTCAGGGACCATTCGCCTTGTCTCAACTGAGTTCGACTCAGGTAATCCGCTTTCTCGTTTTTTGAACCTAGAATATGTAGTGCGGAAAGGGAAAGTAAATTTGTTTCTGCAAGGCGGAGAATTTTGGCGGAGGAATTCATCAGTGACCAAGACCTTGTTCCCCCCTGGTGATTTATGTAAGCTACTGTCACTATATTGTCCGAGAAAATTCGGACATGATGTCCTCGTATGTAGGGAAGAAACGACAGGAGAGCCTGATACACCGCCCAGAGTTCTTTTTGATTTGAGGATGCTGATAGTTCCTGAATTGACCAGTTGCCCTGAGTCACTCTGTTTCCCATGTGGGCCCCCCACCCCCTGGGACTCGCATCGGTTGTTATTACCCGAGATATTTTGGGTACCCAAGGAATCCCTTTTGAAATATTCTGGCTCTTTCCCCACCAGAGGAGGGAATGAATAACGGAGGAATTTAGAGTGACCCTGCTTTCCAAATTGTTTTTTAAAATTTCCTGCCATTCTAGTATGTGCCACTGAAGCTCCCTTGTGTGGAATTGTGCAAAGGGTATCGCCGGCAGGCATGAGGATAGAGACCCCAGTAGAGACATTGCCCTCCTTAGAGTCATGGAGGGGTTTTGCAGTGTTTGTGCTATCATGGCCAAAATTTTGTCTTTTTTGGGGCCCGGGAGCCGGCATTCTTGACGCCGAAAGGAGGTTCCCCGTTCAGGGACAGGAAACCAACTGATGCGAGGGAGAGGTACCGCCCTTATATATCTGTAGGTTTCCTGTCCCCGAAGGGCGGATCCCCTCTCTCTCCGTAGTGCTGTCATGGGAGACCGAGAAAAATAAATACAAATTGCGCAAATTTCTGTTACCCGTAGTGTCTCCAATTTTCGTGATCTGGGGTCGGTTGAGGGCTTATTTTTTGCATGCCGAGCTGACGTTTTTAATGATACCATTTTCGTGCAGATACGTTCTTTTGATCGCCCGTTATTGCATTTTAATGCAATGTCGCGGTAACCAAAAAAAACGTAATTCTGGCGTTTTTACTTTTTTCTCGCTATGCCACTTAGCTATCAGGTTAAGCCTTTTTTTAATTGATAGATCGGGCGATTCTGAACGCAGCAATACCAAATATGTGTATGTTTCATTTTTTTAAATTGTTTTTTTTTAATGGGGCGAAAGGGGGGTTGATTTAAACTTTCATATATTTTTATTGCCGGATGGCAGGAAGCACTTGTTAAATGCACTGTCAAGAGTTTGACAGCGGTATTTAACTAGTTAATAGGTGCGGGCGGATCGCGATTCTGCCCGCGCCTATTGTGGGCACATGTCGGCTTTTCAAAACAGCTGACATGTTCTGGCTTTGATGCGGGCTCACCGCCGGAGCCCGCATCAAAGCGGGGTTTCTGCCATAGGACATAATATTCCGTCCGATGGCAGAAAGGGGTTAATGTACATGTGAAATTCCTGAAAGAACAGAAAGTATCAGTCTAAAATATTGTCAAGTGTGATAATTGCAAGATTTTAAAAGATATGAAAAGTAGAAAAAAAAAAATTACTAAAAAAAAAAAAACATTTACAGAGATATTCCCATCTCTAAGATCCTATCCCAATATGTAGCTCGTGTACTATTAGAGAAACTATCCTACATTTCAAATTGGAGATTTTTGCTGATTCGCTATGTTTCTTTCCTCATGTGCAGGCAATGCAGGACCTTAGGTATCCATGGTTACGACCACTAATCTAGTGACAGCTAGTTGCTAGAGTCGTAACCATGGATACCTAAGGTCCTGCAATGCCTGCACATGAGGAAAGAGACATAGCGAATCAGAAAAATTATACTACATTTTTAATTGGATATATTTGGTAATATTATTATTATTACATCTACTACATATTGGGATAGGATCTTGGAGATGGGAATACCCATTTTTCATAAAAACCCGATTTAAACAATAGGTCATTTTCTCATGATCGCTTCCCTTTAAAGCGGATTTCACACCTTAGTCATTCATTAGAAAAAAACGCATACATGATAGATGTCAAATATTGATAATTAATACTGTGACTTTCCTTATTGAATTCCTGAGAAAGTCATTCAAGGAATTCTAGGTTATTGGGGTACATTGTGGTCACATCAGAAGTGGAAGGTTTTTTTTTTCAATTGCAGTTAACGTAACGCAATAATTTCCCTTATGTCTTCCATAGAAGGCCGGTCACTTTATCGGCAATCAGTGTTAGTGGGACTGTGGCACAAATCTGCATGGCAGACACAGTGCGCAGGTCATACTGCCACCATACAACGTGCTGGAGCTTCATGTTGACTTTGCAGTTACTGAACCAAGATGTCGTGGACGGGACAATTAATTATTAGGTATCTGGTCATGAATTCCCCTCTAGAACAACCTTGAATGACACGCGTCATAATAACTGGTGCTGTTCAGGGCCAAGAACATTTCTTTTTTCACAAAGTTGACAAATTTTGACAGTGAACACAAAGGCCGAGTCGAGCGCTTCTCGTGTTCTCTACAGAAAGAAGTCTGGAAAGTGACATCCTCCCCATTGTAGAGTATTCGGATGTAGTGTTCCTTCTGTTTGTCAGTGTTCTGCCACAGTTCGAAAGCTAAACGTGCGGCAAATCGAGGGAACCGAGCCTCTGTGAGACCGATGGCGCTGAGGACGGGCGAGAGAGTCACGTCATGGGCGGAGTACAAGGCGAACACTTCGGCCTTTTTGCCTTCGGAGATCCGTTGCATTCGGCTGACAGTCTGGTTTATCAGAGGGTAAATGGCTAATAGTGCATACTTATAGTACAGCTTCTTCTCATGTCTCTCTCGCTCATCTTCTATTTGATGTGCCTTAATAACCTTAAAGTGCTCCATGTCTATACAGCCATTCTTGGTGCACGGGAATGTAACATTGTGGCAAAAATGGCACAGCAATGAGTCAATGGGATTGGAGGCTCGTAATAGCCTAGTGGGCACCCCAACCACTTTGGCCATGTTAATATAGGTCTTTTCCAGCTGGGCATTCTTTATCCTATAGCCATACTGGCGCCGCTGCTCTTCTTCCAGGTAGTGGTTCCTCATAGGACAGTCACACTGACTGGAGCAGAAGATGCTGCTCCACTGGTGTCTAATGCTGATCTTCTTCCAGTCAAAGCCAGGCAGGAAGCTGTAGAGGAAGGCTAGCCCGCTCTGCAGCGTCCTGCTCTTTCCAGTGGATTCAATGTAAAGCTGCTTTGCCGTCCAGTCATTTGATAGAAGCTTATGTTTTTTCAAGTAAATTTCCCTTAGAATTTGTCCATTCAGTAAATGCTGCACAACGCCTGTAATAGAAAGGAAAATATTAGGGAAAGCTGAAAATTCAACTCACTGCTGAATATATGAATTATGTCACCTCCTCAGCCAGCCAGGCACAAAATGACACTTTTAATGTGAATTTCCCTTACAAAATGCTGCATTATGACTTAAAAGGGTATTCCCGTCTCCGGGATCCATTCACAATATGTAGTAGGTGCAATAATAATAATTGCAAATACCTCCAATTATAAATGTATGGTTCTTCTGATTCACTATGTTGCTTAGCATGTGCAGGCATTGCAGTATCTTAGGTATCCATGGTTATGACCACTCAAATAGTGACAGGTAGCTGTTAGTGGTCGTAACCATTGATACCAAAGTTACTGCAATGCCTGCACATGGTAAGCGAATTAGAAGTACTATACTACATTTCTAATAGGAAGTATTTGCAATAATAATAATTATTATTATACCTACTACAGACTAGGCTAGGACTACCCCTTTACGTTAATAAGAAAAAAAAAGAAGAAAACAAAACATCTATCTTGTATTACCGCATCAGTGTTGGTCCAAACCATTCAATTATGACCGTACACGGTTGGCGGACCACTCATGTATGGTGGTGCTCCATATTCAAAGCTGGTTGTGGATACCAGTAACTTGAACAAAATGATTTAGTATTCAAATCATCATTAGGTATAATACAGAAACTCAATACACGGGGGCCGCGTACATTGGCGGGTGGGAGGAGAAACCTTGAACAGTAGAATTTACCATCCATCTTCCTAATTGATTGGAAAACAATAGACAAAGATTCTTGTTTTTATACCTAGCATTGATGAAATGATTAAGTATTTAAGGGAACCTGTCAGGTCATGACACCCAGGAGCCGGCGGATTCCAACCATGCCGGGTGTCAGCGAGGCTACAGTCAGCACTGAACACTGGGAGCTGTGGAACGTTGAAGGACAGCCACCACTGCCATGCATCAGTGTAGAGCCAGCTGTCAGTCAAAGTGCCGGGGTGTGCTAACATTTGTCAATTCTGTAAATACTGTGCCACACCTGCTATAGAAAGTAAAATATTAGTGATAGCGGAAAACACTGAAACCATTAGTGCTTTGCTGAATATATGTATGTCACCTCCCTCACCCCGGCAGGCCCCTAATGGCACTTTTATGGCGTATTTCTCTTCTAAATGCTATCATTATAGCTTCAGTTTAATAAATGAAAAAAAATATCCTAAAGATAGAACATCAATGAAAAAGTAGCGGTCAAGATCTTTATATTTGCGAATAGCCTCTTTAGAGCAGAACAGGAACTCTAGATGTCATACAAGTTAACATCATCCCTTTAAGGGGACTTGCCACGTGACCCCTATCAGTGCTAAACAGGAGAACCCTTTAAAGGGTCGATGCTGACTTTTCGGATTGTTACTCCTAATGGCTGGCACCAGAGACTCTTTTCTTCCTCTCTGAAGCAGCTACTTGCACATGGCGGCAAAGTGTGGTGACATTACATTTATTAATTTTCCTATATATTATTATTGTTATTATTATTTATTTATATAGCACCATTGATTCCATGGTGCTGTACATGAGAAGGGGTTACATACAAGTTACAAATATCACTTACAGTAAACAAACTAACAATGACAGACTGATACAGAGGGGCGAGGACCCTGCCCTTGTGGGCTTACATTCTACAGGATGGTGGGGAAGGAGACAATAGGTTGAGGGTTGCTGCAGCTCCGGTGATGGTGAGGCGGTAGCTTCAGTAGTGATGAGGAGGCAGCGGGGTCAGTGCAGGCTGTAGGCTTTCCTGAAGAGATGGGTTTTCAGGTTCCGTCTGAAGGATCCGAATGTGGTTGATAGTCGGACGTGTTGGGGCAAAGAATTCCAGAGGATGGGGGATATTCGTGAGAAGTCTTGGAGGCGATTGGATGAGGAGCGAATAAGTGTGGAGGAGAGAAGGAGGTCTTGGGAGGACCGGAGATTACATGAGGGAAGATTTTGGGGGATTAGTTCAGAGATATATGGAGGAGACAGGTTATGGATGGCTTTGTAGGTCAGTATTAGTCATTTGAACTGGATACGCTGAGGGAATGGGAGCCAGTGAAGAGATTTGCAGAGGGGGGAAGCAGAGGAGTAGCAAGGAGAGAGAAGAATTAGTCGGGCAGCAGCGTTAAGGATGGACTGGAGAGGTGCAAGGGTGTTAGCAGGGAGGCCGCAGAAAAGGATGTTGCAGTAGTCAAGGCGGGAGATGATGAGGGCATGCACAAGCATTTTAGTAGATTGAAGGTTGAGGAAAGGACAGATTCTGGAGATGTTATTGAGCTGGACAGGAGGTGGAAAGAGCTTGGATGTGCGGTTTGAAGGACAGGGCAGAGTCGAAGGTTACTCCGAGGCAGCGGACTTCCGATACAGGGGAAAGCATGATGTCATTGATTGCGATAGATAGGTCAGGTAAGGAAGATCTATGGGATGGAAGAAAGATGATGAGTTCAGATTTGTCCTCATTGAGTTTGAGGAAGCGAGAGGAGAAGGAGGATATGGCTGATAGGCACTCTGGGATTCTGGACAGCAGAGCGGTGACGTCTGTGCCAGAGAGGTAGATCTGAGTGTAATCAGCATAGAGATGGTACTGGAATCCATGGGACTTTATGAGTTGTCCCAAGCCAAGTGTATAGATTGAGAAGAGTAGGGGTCCTAGAACAGAGCCCTGCGGGACTCCAACAGAGAGAGGATGGGATGAGGAGGTAGTGTGGGAGTGGGAGACGCTGAATGTGCGGTTGGAAAGGTACGAGGAGATCCAGGATAGTGCGAGGTCTTTGATGCCAAAGGAGGAGAGGATCTGTAGTAGGAGGCAGTGGTCAACTGTGTCGAAAGCAGAGGACAGGTCTAGAAGGAGGAGTACAGAGTATTGTCCATTAGCTTTGGCGGTAAGTAGGTCGTTAGTGATTTTGGTCAGGCCTGTCTCAGTTGAGTGATGGGGGCGGAAACCAGATTGTAGATTGTCAAAGAGCAAGTTAGATGAGAGATGGGAGGAAAGTTCAGAGTGGACGTGCTGCTCCAGGAGTTTGGAAGCGAATGGGAGCAGTGATATTGGGCGATAGCTGGACATAGCAGTTAGATCGAGGGTTGGCTTTTTAAGGATAGGCATGATTGTGGCATGTTTGAAAGCAGAAGGGAAGGTGCCAGAAGATAGTGATAGGTTGAAGAGGTGGGTTAGGGATGGGATAGGTGTGGTGGTGAGGTTGGGGAGGAGGTGGGATGGGATTGGGTCGAGCACACAGATGGTGAGGTGCGATTTGGAGAGGAGACGATTAAGCCCCCCTTCCACGTTCTGCATTTGTGAATGTCACTAAATAATAGAGAGAAGAAAATGTACCTTTTTGGGTCAATTCCCCCATCTCACACAGTGAATGGCTGGGAATACGCGGCAGGCTGCTCAATGTGCCGTCCATCTGGGCTTCTGAGCCTTTGGTCATGTGGTTGATAAAATCTTCCAGGTTTGGATGAGATGGCTTCCTACAAAACAATGTACGTAGAACCATAAGCCACAGAGAATGTGCGTCTGACCGCCGGGTGCCGTGAGATAGCGAACGCCTTTGTGTTACGTAGACCTTCTGCCTTTTTCTGCCTTCTGGGATGATGGCTTCCTCTATAGTACATTATATGCTATGGAAATGCTAAATTTACGCCATATAGGATATAGCCGAAGATAAAGACAAGCACCACAAGTTTTAAGAACATGCACGATACCTGTCGGGCTCCAGGACACAGTCAATGTCAGGTCTCTTGGTCTTCGGAATGGCATACAGTGGATACCGATCTCCATGACGGATCATCACTTGGACGGACAACAATCTGAAGTTAGGAGGTGCGTGGCCTGGAGAGGTGAAACACGGGATGACATGAAAGATATAATTTTATTGTAACAAGAAACAGAACAGTAGTTACAGTGAGTAAGGTACAGCTCTGGGTGCAGCTCAGCAACCTCTTTATTATTACAAAATTGGGGTTCAAAAGTCTCAAATATTCTTCAACACGTAGTTGCATGATATTATGCAAATTTGGCATTTTTACTTCCGCTCCACCAACTTTTTTTTTTTTTTTTAAAGTGGGCAGATCTTAGCAGAGAGCTATGGTCTAAATAAGACCCAAGAGATTCACTGTAATTAGCTCCACAAAGATGCCATAAGTTGTAGTAGAAATGTACGGCAGGCTGTGAATGATGAGGCACATGCCCCTTAATGAATTTGCCCCGTATTACTCCAGTGGTTCCTGGATTAGGACTGAAGTATAAAACTCCAATCTTGTGGAACTCTCCGCTAAATGTAAGGGTTTCATTTCCCTTAGTATATAACTTAAAGGGGTACTCCCATCTCCAAGATCCTATCCCAATATGTAGTAGGTGTAATAATATTAGCAAATACCTCCAATTAGAAATGTAGTATAGTTTTTCTGATTTGCTATGTCTCTCTCCTCATCTGCAGGCATTGCAGGACCTTAGGTATCCATGGTTATGACCGCTAACTGTCACTATATAAGTGGTCGTAGCCATGGATACCTAAGGTCCTGCAATGCCTGCAGATGAGGAGAGAGACATAGCAAATCAGAAAAACTATACTACATCTCTAATTGGAGGTATTTGCTAACATTATTATTATTACACCTACTACATATTGGGATAGGCTCTTGGAGATGGGAATACCCCTTTAACAGTCAGTGCAGAACTACTATGTATAATTCTACCAGTGATGGACATTCCTATGAACAGAGCTACAGATAAAGACCACCTTAATGGATATTCCTGTGACCAGCAGGCACATTCCCAGTCCATATCTTGCAATGTGCGGCATCACTCTTGCACTCTTGTCAGATAAGCCACTATTTGGATGACAGCTATGGTCCCCAGCTCTGTCTATGAGGCTCACACAAACATGCATGATATTCTAACAGGAGTCTGAAATAGGACTCTGGCTGCTTTATTTTGGGTGAAAGGGAACAAAGATGGAATGGTGAAAAGAAAATAATCCGATCAATGCTCTCGCCATGGGGAAGTCACAGCGGCCGTCTCCGGACATGCTGAAATGGTATCCAAGCTCATTTATGATTTGGGCAAATAGGCATAAAAAGTGTCTAAAAATACAATTTCGGGGGCATTGAGCTGAGTCCATTACTCCCAACATCACGTTACCTTCCATACTGCGCTCTGCCACTCCGGGAGTATTGCAGTACAGGAGGGCATCATACAGCGGGTCAGGTGCGGAAGGCTCCGTCAGCAGGTCAGGCATGATTCTTTTACGATTTTTGGAAGTGAGTGCTTCCTCTCTGTTTGAAACAACCGGTATAAGCCGAATTGGTGACCCTGGGAAAAAAAATAAAAATAACAGAACGATTCATGCCAAATTTGAAATAAGGCCAACACCCCAAAAACATACACATGAGCAAACTGGCACACGAAGGGTCACAGCTTTATTTGGTGCAAATTACTGTAAGAAATCTATCCAATATAATGAGGCCGGTCATGTCATAGTAACATAGTAACATAGTTAGTAAGGCCGAAAAAAGACATTTGTCCATCCAGTTCAGCCTATATTCCATCATAATAAATCCCCAGATCTACGTCCTTCTACAGAACCTAATAATTGTATGATACAATATTGTTCTGCTCCAGGAAGACATCCAGGCCTCTCTTGAACCCCTCGACTGAGTTCGCCATCACCACCTCCTCAGGCAAGCAATTCCAGATTCTCACTGCCCTAACAGTAAAGAATCCTCTTCTATGTTGGTGGAAAAACCTTCTCTCCTCCAGACGCAAAGAATGCCCCCTTGTGCCCGTCACCTTCTACCTTCCTATCATTTGGAATATACTTGGAGAAAACCTTCCTGTGAATAAATTGAACACATGACCCTATAAATAATAGTCATCATTAACATTGTAAACACTTCCACCACGTTATAGGCCAATACGCCAGGACACCTTGGCAAGCACAGGAATTTTGCCTAGATATGGAGTGAATACAGTGATGCGAGGGATACAGGTGTATTCTCATCCTAACAGCACACTGTCTGTCACTCCTGAACATGTGAATGCACATGATGGAGCTGGTATATGGAGGACCCTCATTCTGGAGAGATCGGACCTTTATCTAATCTGATAGAGAGAGAATGTTTAAGGCATTTTTATTACTTACTGCAAAGTCAAAAGTTTGCATATACTAAGATTACTATGCCTTTAAAAAATTCTGAACAGCCCATATGATGATGTCATGTGTTTGGAAGCTTCTGATAAGTTTGCTTGGCAACATCTGAGTTAGAGACACACCGGTGGATGTACATCCCCTGGCAAAAATTATGGAATCACCGGCCTTGGAGGATGTTCATTCAGTTGCTTAATTTTATAGAAAAAAAAGCAGATCACAGGCATGGCACAAAGCTAAAGTCATTTCAAATGGCAACTTTCTGGCTTTAAGAAACACTAAAAGAAATCAAGAAGAAAAAATGTGGTAGTCAGTAATGGTTACTTTTTTTTAACCAACCATAGGGGAAAAATTATGGAATCACCCTGTAAATTTTCATAACCAAAACTAACATCTGCATCAAATTAGATCTGCTCGTTAGTCTGCATCTACAAAGGAGTGATCACACCTTGGAGAGCTGTTGCACCAAGTGGACTGACATGAATCATGGCTCCAACACGAGAGATGTCAATTGAAACAAAGGAGAGGATTATCAAACTCTTGAAAGAGGGTAAATCATCACGCAATGTTGCAAACGATGTTGGTTGTTCACAGTCAGCTGTGTCTAAAATCTGGGCCAAACACAAACAACATGGGAAGGTCATTAAAGGCAAACATACTGGTAGACCAAGGAAGACATCAAAGCGTCAAGACCGGAAACTTAAAGCAATATGTCTCCAAAACAGGAAATGCACAACAAAACAAATGAGGAACGAATGGGTGGAAACTGGAGTCAACGTCTGTGACTGAACTGTAATAAACCGCCTAAAGGAAATGGGATTTACATACAGAAAAGTTAAACGAAAGCCATCATTAACACCTAAACAGAAGAAAACAAGGTTACAATGGGCTAAGGAAAAGCAATCGTGGACTGTGGATGACTGGATGAAAGTCATATTCAGTGATGAATCACGAATCTGCATTGGGCAAGGTGATGATGCTGGAACCTTTGTTTGGTGCCATTCCAATGAGATTTATAACTGCCTGAAGAGAACATGCAAATTTCCACAGTCATTGATGATATGGGGCTGCATGTCAGGTAAAGGCACTGGGGAGATGGCTGTCATTACATCTTCAATAAATGCACAAGTTTATGTTGATATTTTGGACACTTTTCTTATCCCATCAATTGAAAGGATGTTTGGAGATGATTAAATCATTTTTCAAGATGATAATGCATCCTGCCATAGAGCAAAAACTGTGCAAACATTCCTGGAAAAAAGACACCAAAGGTCAATGTCATGGCCTGCAAATAGTCCGGATCTCAATCCAATTGAAAATCTTTGGTGGAAGTTGAAGAAAATGGTCCATGACAAGGCTCCAACCTACAAAGCTGATCTGGCAACAGCAATCAGAGAAAGTTGGAGCCAGATTGATGAAGAGTACTGTGTGACACTCATTAAGTCCATGCCTCAGAGACTGCAAGCTGTAATAAAAGCCAGAGGTGGTGCAACAAAATACTAGTGATGCTTTGGAGTGGATTTTTGTTTGTTTGTTTTTCATGATTCCATAATTTTTCCCCTATGCTTGGTTAAAAAAAGTAACCACTACTGACTACCACATTTTTTGTTCTTGATTTCTCTTAGTATTTCTTAAAGCCAGAAAGTTACTACTTGAAATTACTTTAGTTTTGTGCCATGTCTGTGATCTGCTTTTATTCTACAAAATTAAACAATTGAATGAACATCCTCCAAGACTGGCGATTCCATAATTTTTGCCAGGGGTAGTATATTAATGCACACCTGAAACACACTGCTTATTTGTGTAGCATCATGGGAATGTCTAAAGAACTCAGCCAAGATATCAAGAAGAGAATTGTGGACTTGCACAAGTCTGGCCCATCCTTGGGTACAATTTCCAGATACCTGAAGGTGCCTTGTTTATCTGTACAAACAATTATACACAAGTACAAACAAGATGGGAATGTCCAGCCATCATACCGCTCAGGAAGGAGACGGGTTCTGTGTCCCAGAGATGAATGTGCATTTCAACCCAAGGGCAAAAGCAAAAGACATTGTGAAAATGATGGCGGAAGCTGGTAAGATTGTGTCAATATCCACAGAGAAACAAGTACTGTATCAACATGGGCTGAAAGACCACTCTGCCAAGAAGAAGCCATTTACTCCAAAAGAAACAAAGCCAGAATAATGTTTGCAAATGCACACTGGAACAAAGACATTCATTTTTGGAGACAGGTCCTGTGGTCTGATGAAACTAAAATTGAACTTTTTGGGCATAATGACCGCTTGAAAGCCTAAGAACACCATACTAACTATGAAACACGGGGGTGGCAGCATCATGTTGTGGGGTTGTTTTGCTGCAAGAAGGACTTGTGCACTTCACAAAATAGATGGCATCATGAGAAAAGAAGATTATGTGGCAATACTGAAGCAACATCTCAACATATCAACCAGGAATTAAAGCTTGAGTCGAAATGGGTCTTCCAAATGGACAATGACATGAAGCATACAGCCAAATGGTAAAGTAGCTTAAAGATAAAGTAAATGTTTTGGAGTGGCCATCACAAAGCCCTGATGTCAATCCTATTGAAAATTTATGGGCAAAGCTGAAAAAGGCCGATGCGAGCAAGGCGACCTACAAACCTGGATCAGTTACACCAGTTTTGTCAGGACAAGTTCCGACCAACTATTATGAGAAGCTTGTGGAAGGTTTGACCCAAGCTTCTCCCAAACGTTTGACCCAAGTCATTCAGTTTAAGGACAATGGTACCAAATACTAATGAAATGTATGTAAACTTTTAACTTTGCAGTAAGTAATAAAAATGCCTTAAAACATTCTCTCTCTGGCATTTGGCAAATGTTAATAATTATGGTAACTTCCTGGTAGACAGCTGTGCTGACTTTTGCCTTGATAAAACACAGTGGACCAACATCAGCAGATGACATGGCTCCCCAAACCATGACTGATTGCGGAAACTTCACAGTAGACCTCAAGCAGCTTTGAATTTGTGCCTCTCCACTCCTCCTCAAGACTCTGGGACCTTGATTTCCAAATGAAATGCAAAATTTACTTTCCTTATGGAGTGTGACAGTGACTGCCTTCTGCACATCTGTCAAGTCAACAGTCTTCTCCATGATTGTGATTGTGGAGCCTACTGAAACAGACTAAGGGACCTTTATATATGCTTAGGAACCCTTAGCAGGTGTTTTTGTTAATTATTCTAATTTACTGAGATAATGACTTTTGGGTTTTCATTGGCTGTAAGCCATAATCATCAACTTTAACATAAACAAACACTTGAAATAGATCACTCTGTTTGTAAAGACACCTTATACCGAATTTTTCGTACTATAAGACGCACCGGACTATAAGATGCACCCCAAATTTTCAGAAGGAAAATAGGGAAAAAAAAATAATGTGTCAAATGGGGGTCCGTCTTACAGTTCAAGTTCAGCTTACCGGAGGGAGATCGGAAGCACTGGTGGAGCGTGGTCACAGGGGGTGTTCGGTGGTCCCAAATCAGTGCGGCAGGTGTGGTGGCCTCCGGGAAATCCCATCCCAAGCTGGTGCGGCAGGTTCGGTGGTGGTGCTCTATGGTGCAGGGGGCTCCACTGGCATTTTGTGAAAGCCCGGAGGCCCCCGCACATCCATTGCTGCGATGCGGTTGATGTGCAGGGGCCTCCGTGCTTTCACAAAATGCTGGCGGAGCCCCCTGCACCACAGAGCATGACCGCCGAACCTGCTGCACCAGCCTGGGAAGGGAATGTCATTGTCGGACCGAGACCGCCGCAGAATCGCCCGACTCCTGCTGCCGCCACAGTATTTGTAAGTATATTCTGACTATAAGACCCACTCCCATTTTCCTAAAAAAAAATTTGGGAAAAAGTGCGTCTTATAGTCTGAAAAATATGGTAATATGTGAGTTTCACTTTCTGTATTGAAGAACTGAAATAAATTAACTTTTTTGAAGATATTCTAATTTTGTGAGAAGCACCCGTACAAGGGACTAACCATACTGCATTCTTTATAGCACTATAATGATGGAGAAAGTGCCATTTTATTATATAGCAGCACATGTGTCCTGGGCACTGTTTACACCAAAGTGTCCTGAGGTTTGGCCAGTAAACTACAAAATCCTCACCCCTTTATTTTTATTGGTAGATTTAGTCACTCCCCTCCCCCCCCCCTTTGCCCAGTATGGGTCCAAGACATACGCAGTGAAGCCAATGCTCATTAAGAGCCCAGTGGAGGGGAGGAGAGGAAGGTATACTAGCCAACCCTCCCAGCTTAAGCAAAGCCCAGTCGACACTTGCCAAAACAGAAGAACACTTTGGTGCTGATTCACCAAAGCTTTTGCCAGAAAACTGGAGTCGAGGCTTTAAAAAGCCTTAAAATTGTTTACGCAATGGAGAGTTGCGCAACATTTTTGCAACTTTTGTCATTTTTCACCAGATTCAGAGACTTCTGCAGAAACAGGCGGTGCATGGGCGGGACAGGGGGCGATGGCCACATCAGTCCATCAGAGTCATCAAAAATGGCGGCACTTTGTACACCAGAAATGCTACTCCGGTCTGACTAGATTAGCATTTCTGGCGCAGCGCATGTAGGTGCACGCCACTTACAAGAGGGGCTAAATTCACTAGGTGACGTGTGCTTCTTAATGAATTCGACACCTTCTATTTCAGTCTTGATGCATTAGCCCCTTCATTTTTTCCATCACTATATACAGCAACACGTTTGTTCAATCTTGCTTTTACGACAACTATCAGTGTAAATTGCATTGTGAGACTATTTATGTCAGTCACTTACACACAATACAACACAAATGGTTATACCCCATTCTCATCCACAGCTGCATTCATAATTCAGCTTTCCGGTCTCACATCTCCCATCATTCCCTACTGAAGTAGCCTTCGGATGTATAATGCTCAGCCAATATCCACTGCTTATAGTATATTCTAGGGGTTCCTCTAAGAAGTTAGTGCTGTGACTTGTATGATACCAGTAGAAACCATCAGAACTGTGAGTGCAGCTCTGGATTATAATACAAGCTGTAACTCGGGATCAGTACTGTAACATTGAGATCTGAGGCAGAGAAGAGCGACCTCCACACGATTGAGCTAAGGCTCAGGCTCTCGGGGTTCATGTACGACAGGCTGTGAAATTATGGAGTAGATAATACCAAGAAGGACAATGAAATGTGCTCAAATGCGAATCAACAATTTGTATCAATATGTTACCCCTGGGTATCTGGGAAACTATAAAGAGCCTAGAGACACACAAGAATTACCGTATACATAATTATACATATTTCTGCACAAACCCTTCTTATAAAATACATTGGAAAGACACAGCTCGCAGCTGCTCTGGATATTTATACTGTAATTTCTTGGGTGTGGAAATCCTAGAATTACAAGTCCATCTCATCCTGCGGTACGCTCTCCAATTTCTCTGGCCTCAAAGAGCCGGTCTTCTATTGCACCCTGGTGTATAAGAGTTCACCGCAAAGTATTGAGGTAGCTTGGAAACAAAATGTGTTTACTTTAATTACTATCATTAAATCATAGACAATGTTACTGCAAATGCAGAGGGTTTATTCTTACAGAAAACTAAATACATTAACTCTGTGGTTCTTATCCGCGTACATTCCACATAATGTGCCCCTCATTGGACATTACCTTGGAGAACATGGGTCTGTGCCTTAAGCTGCATGCTGACAGGTAGCCATCTGGAGACTAGACACAAAGGGAATATAGAAAACCCTGGTTATAATGGGAAAACTGTACGAATGTCATTTTACAGCCATCACCTCATTCTGGTTTTGTGACAAACTGATTGTTGAGGGGGCTACCTCCAAAAAGGGAATTCTCTGCGCTTCACATACTCAATCTTTAATGGGTTTGTGCCCAGATGTGAAAGGGGTTCTCTCCAGGAACCAAAAAAAAAAAAATAGCGTAAAGAACATGTTTTGTCTAAATAAAACAATTTGGGAATTTAATTTATACTATCTCAACAATTTCTTCTGGGGATGTAAATAAGTATAGAATTATTATCGTCTCCACCTTGTTACACTGACAGTAAGTTGTCCTAGAATATTTGGACAGATGCCTGTGAGCATGTGCAGTAGGAAGCTCCGTTGTTTTGACTTGAAGACGCCAAAACCATGTATTGTCATTCTTAAGGTACCGTCACACTAAACGATATCGCTAGCGATCCGTGACGTTGCAGCGTCCTCGCTAGCGATATCGTTTAGTTTGACACGCAGCAGCGATCAGGATCCTGCTGTGATGTCGCTGGTCGCTAAATAAAGTCCAGAACTTTATTTGGTCGTCCGATCGCCGTGTATCGTTGTGTTTGACACCAAAAGCAACGATACCAGCGATGTTTTACACTGGTAACCAGGATAAACATCGGGTTACCAAGCGCAGGGCCGCGCTTAGTAACCCGATGTTTACCCTGGTTACCAGCGTAAAAGTAAAAAAAACAAACAGTACATACTCACCCAGCGTCATACCTCCCCCAGCGTCTGCTTCCTGACACTGACTGAGCGCCGGCCCTAAAGTGAAAGTGAAAGCCGCTGTGCTGTTAGGGCCGGAGCTCAGTCAGTGTCAGGAAGCAGAAGCTGGGGGACGCTGGGTGAGTATGTACTGTTTGTTTTTTTTACTTTAACGCTGGTAACCAGGGTAAACATCGGGTTACTAAGCGCAGCCCTGCGCTTAGCAACCCGATGTTTACCCTGGTTACCCGGGGACCTCGGCATCGTTGGTCGCTGGAGAGCGGTCTGTGTGACAGCTCTCCAGCGATCAAACAGCGACGCTGCAGCGATCGGCATCGTTGTCGCTATCGCTGCAGCGTCGCTTAATGTGACGGTACCTTTAGACAGGGTAGAAAGTTGTGTGAGCAGCCTCTTCTTATCTCAGCACCCCTGGTATCTCCAGTATTAGATCAGATAGACATGGTGGACAGCAGTGTGAGCAGCCTCTTCTTATCTCAGCACCCCTGGTATCTCCAGTATTAGATCAGATAGACATGGTGGACAGCAGTGTGAGCAGCCGCCTCTTCTTATCTCAGCACCCCTGGTATCTCCAGTATTAGATCAGACAGGGAGGACAGCAGTGTGAGCAGCCTCTTCTTATCTCAGCACCCCTGGTATCTCCAGTATTAGATCAGACAGGGTGGACAGCAGTGTGAGCAGCCTCTTCTTATCTCAGCACCCCTGGTATCTCCAGTATTAGATCAGACAGGGTGGACAGCAGTGTGAGCAGGCTCTTATCTCAGCACCCCTGGTATCTCCAGTATTAGATCAGATAGACATGGTGGACAGCAGAGTGAGCAGCCTCTTATCTCAGCACCTCTGGTATCTAAAGTATTAGATCAGACAGGGTGGACAACAGTGTGAGCAGCCTCTTCTTACCATCCCTGGTATCTCCAGTGTTACATCAGAATATCATCTGGGAGCACATCTTCCTACATATGAAGGCAGAGGGTGGAGCATCCTCCTGCCCATATTCACAGGCACCCATAAAAACATCCTATGAAAGCTTTCTGTCAGTATAATAAGGTGGCATCCATTTAAATTCAATAATTAGTTCCTCTCTAGAAAAAAAACAATTGCAATTTGCAAATTAAAATTACTTAGGAATTGATTCATAGACATTTTCTCTAGTTAATTTATTTTTTCCATTCCCAGACAACCTCTTCAAGTTCCCGATCACTGAGTGTTCAACTACTAGGCCCAGCCCTCTCCAAAGCTCCCACTGATAATGAATGGAGTGGAGATATGCATGTTTGACATCGGCACCATTCAGTGCCTCTCTCTTGGAATTGGTGGGGGTCCCAACAGTTGGATCCCCCCGCAATAAGGAATGGATAGGAGATAACTTCACATCTTGGCGCAAACCCTTTAAATCTTATACATGTTGACACAATTTGGAAGACCTTATTTACTATGGATAGGATTGAACACAAATCAGAAATACATTATAGTATAGTGTAGATTGATTTTAACACTTGTCTACATTTTCTTTTGTTCACTTGCTTTAAAATTAAATCAACTTTCTAAATTTTGCTGTTTATGTCTTTTATCTAGCAGAGTGCTCTGAAAAAACGTTACCAATATATCAAAGCTCACGCTCCTGCTGGCTCTATGTGCTCCCTTCTCTTAAGGTACCTTCACACGAAACGACATTATAACGATATCGCTAGCAATCCGTGACGTTGCAGCGTCCTCGCTAGCGATATCGTTTCGTTTGACACGCAGCAGCGATCAGGATCCTGCTGTGATGTCGCTGGTCGCTGAATAAAGTCCAGAACTTTATTTGGTCGTCCGATCGCTGTGTATCGTTGTGTTTGAAAGCAAAAGCAACGATACCAGCGATATTTTACACTGGTAACCAGGGTAAACATCGGGTTACTAAGCGCAGGGCCGCGCTTAGTTACCCGATGTTTACCCTGGTTACTAGCGTAAAATGTAAAAAAAACAAACAGCACATACTCACATTGCGTCCCCTGCAGTCTGCTTCCTCCTCTGACTCAGCGCCGCAAAGTGAAAGTGAAAGCAGCACAGCGGTGACGTCACCGCTCTGCTCTCACTGTACGGCGCTCAGTCAGTCAGGAAGTGGACGCAGGGGGACGTGAATGTAAGTATGTGCTGTTTGTTTTTTTTAGATTTTACGCTGGTAACCAGGGTAAACATCGGGTTACTAAGCGCGGCCCTGCGCTTAGTTACCCGATGTTTACCCTGGTTACCAGGGGACCTCGGCATAGTTGATCGCTGGAGAGCGGTCTGTGTGACAGCTCTCCAGCGACCAAACAGCGACATCGTTGTCGCTATCGCTGCAGCGTCGCTTCGTGTGAAGGTACCTTTAGTGTTAGAGATAGCAGCAGGGAGGTATGTGTACACAGATCTCTGCATTATGGAGAGGAAAGAAACTATAGTTCAGGGAATAAACAAAAACTATAGACTATAGATAGATAGGGAGGAAAAAAGTACAGTATTAGAGATGTGCTGATAAATGAGAAGTTTAGTCAGGAGTACCCAAAATACACACAGAACTCACATTCAACCTATTTTACTGGGCGAGAAACTACAGCAAGAAAAAAAATCTGAAACTTGGATACGACTGCAAACTGCATATCAGGGGGTCTAAATAAATGAAGGAATGACAATTGTGACATAGTGAAATGTTATTAACTAAAAGGGTAACAATTATGTGAAAAAAACAACTCATTTTTCATGTCAAAGTTGTCCATAGCCTTTAAAATTCATGCACAAAGCCATAACAGATATGCTGCATGTTAAAGAATTTAAAATCACAAATACAATTAAAATAATGAACTGTAATCTGTAGCTGAACCATATGTATAGAAAATTTTGAAAATACTTTTTTTTGCCAAATTTTCCAAAATAAGCCGAAAAAGCCAACTTTGTCATTCCTATTTACAGTCTTCCATATAGATATCGCACACTTAATCACACCCGAAGGTAGCAAGGCTTATAAATAAATGCAGAGTTAGGACATTTTATTAAAGCCAGCAAATTATATATATATTTGTCTAAGGGGTACTTCCGTCTTTCTGTCGGCAACTTCCGTCACGGATATTCATTCGCTGATTGGTCTCGCCAGCTGCCTGTCATGGCTGCCGCGACCAATCAGCGACGGGTACAGTCCGATTAGTCCCTCCCTACTCCCCAGCAGTCAGTGCCCTGCGCCCGCTCCATACTCCCCGCAGTCACGGCTCGCACAGGGTTAATGCCAGCGGTAATGGACCGCGTTATGCCGCGGGTAACTCACTCCGTTACCGCCGCTATTAACCCTGTGTGACCAAGTTTTTACTATTGAGGCTGCCCATGCAGCCTCAATAGTAAAAACATCTAATGTTAAAAATAATAATACAAAAATAACAAATGATTATATACTCACCTTCCGACGCCTTTCCGACGCTCCGGTGACCGGTCCATGCAGGTTCCGGTGCTAAGGTTGGTGTGGAACAAGGACCTGCCTTGATGTCACGGTCATGTGACCGCGACGTCATCACAGGCCCTTCGCGAGAAGGACCTGCCATGACGTCACAGTCATGTGACCACGACATCATCGCAGGCCCTACGCGCCTGCGCGAGAAGGACCTGCCGTGACGTCACGGTCATGTGACTGCGACGTCATCACACCCTCGGACCGGAAGCTGCCGCCTGCACTGCACACAGGCAACAGAACTACAAGGGGCCCCTCGGAAGGTGAGTATATGTTTATTTTTTATTTTTCAACCTGTAACATACGTGGCTGGGCAATATACTACGCGGCTGGGCAATATACTACGTGGCTGGGCAATATACTACGGCGCTGGGCAATATACTACGTGGCTGGGCAATATACTACGTGGCTCTGTGCTGTATACTACGTGGCTCTGTGCTGTATACTACGTCGCTGTGCAATATACTACGTGGCTCTGTGCTGTATAGTACGTCACTGGGCAATATACTACGTCACTGGGCAATATACTACGTGGCTGTGCAATATACTACGTGGACATGCATATTCTACAATACCCAATGCGTTAGAATTGGGCCACCATCTAGTGGATATATATATATATATATATATATATATATATATATATATATATATATATATATATATATATAGATAGATAGATAGATAGATAGATAGATAGATAGATAGATAGATAGAGAGAGAGAGACACACACACACATATATTTCAGTAAAGCCCTTTAAAATGAATAATTACTACTGTATTTAAGCCAGGAAATTCTGTGTGAGTTACGTACAGGGCATACCAGTGCCAATTTATGCATTTACCATGCAGACGAGACATTTAAAAAAAAAAAAAATTTATCTTAAAAGAACATTTGAAAAAAAAAATGGTTTGAAAATTAAATAATACTACTAATAATATTATAGCACATGAATGTTTGCTCTTAGATACTCAGCCTTAAAGAAATATAGTAAACAGAGATATACGGTAATTCATTAACAATATAAAATGACTGCAAGTTATTAGATAGCATTATATTAATGGTAACTTCATAATATGATCATTTTAGGAGACAGGGCACGCACCTATTAGGAACAGAATTGGGAACACACTGCTGCTCATCTTGTAGCCTTCTAGAAGTCCACTATGGAAATGGTAGGGGTTTGCTAAAACACACTATATATTTCGTGTCTGGCGGAGAACCTCCTAGAGGGACAGGGCAACCTTTCACGGTTTTGCATACCTAACAGTTGATTCAGTTCCTTGCAAAGGAAAAAGGCAAACTTAGACCACAGAAAGAAAGGCTGTCTTGTTCTTTTAACCAACATTGACTTAAACATTTGCAAGTGAAGTTTTGTGGTCTTTGCTGCTAACTCGCTCAGTTCTCGCACAGCACTATCTAGACTGTCCGGAACAGTTACTTTTGTATCCTAAAAGCCAACTTTGCACTTTTTTGTAGGAAAATTACCGTAAACCTGACATGTAATATATTATATACAGTGACATGTAAACGTTTGGGCACACCGGGCCAAAATTACTGTTATTGGGAACAATTAAGCAAGTTAAAGATGAAATGATCTGTAAAAGGGCTAAAGTTAAAGATGACTTTTTTCCCTAAAATACAAAAGAAAAAAGTCAATTTTTTACATTTTAAAAATTAAAAAATGGAAAATGCAAAAGTTTGGAGATTTGGGTGCACAGATAAATTTGACCAAGGTTTCAGACCTTAATTAGCCTGTTTGGGTTATGGCTTGCTCACCATCATAGTTAGGAGAGGCCAGGTGATGAAAATTAGCCAGCTTTGTAAAAGCCTCCTCCAACCTCGTGCCAAAAAACAGCAGCAATGGATTCTTCTAAGAAGCTGCCTAGCACTCTGAAAATGAAAATGGTGGAGGCCCACAAAGCAGAAGACTATAAGAAGATAGCAAAGGGGTTTCAAGTTGCCCTTTCCTCAGTCTGAAATGAAATTAACAAATTGCAGTTATCAGGAACAATGGAGGTCAAGATAAGGTTTGGAAGACCCAAACAAAATTTCAGTGAGAGCTGCTTGTAGGATTGCTAAAGAGGCAAATCAGAACCCCAGCTTGACTGCAAAAGACTTTCAGAAAGATTTAGCAGACTGAAGTTGTGGTACATTGTTCTATTGTTCAGAGACACATGCACAAACATGGCCTTCATGTTAGGTCACTGACAGCTCTCCAACGACCAACGATGCCGAAGTCCCCGAGTAACCAGAGTAAACATCGGGTTACTAAGAGCAGGGCCACGCTTAGTAACCCGATGTTTACCATGGTTACCATCGTAAATGTAAAAACAAAAAAAACACTACATACTCACATTCCGATGACTGTCACGTCCCCCGCCGTCAGCTTCCCGCACTGACTGTGTCAGTGCCGGCCGTAAAGCACAGCACAGCGGTGACGTCACTGCTGTGCTCTGCTTTTACTTTACGGCCGGCGCTCACAGTTAGTGCGGGAAGCTGACGGCGAGGGACGTGACAGACATCGGAATGTGAATATGTAGTGTTTTTTTTTTTTTTTACATTTACAATGGTAACCAGGGTAAACATCGGGTTACTAAGCGCGGCCCTGCGCTTAGTAACCCGATGTTTACCCTGGTTACAAGCGAACACATCGCTGGATCGGTGTCACACACACCGATCCAGCGATGACAGTGGGTGATCCAGCGACGAAAGAAAGTTTAAAACGATCTGCTACGACGTACGATTCTCAGCGGGGTCCCTGATCGCAGTAGCGTATCAGACACAGCGAGATCGTAAGTATATCGCTGGAACGTCACGGATCGTGCCGTCGTAGCGACCAAAGTGCCACTGTGAGACGGTACCCTTAGAGTCATCAGAAGAAAACCTCCCCTGCGTCCTCACCATAAAATTCAGCACCAGAAGTATGCAAAAGAACATCTAAACAAGCCAGATACATTTTGTAAATAAGTCCTGTGGACCGATGAGGTTATAATAGAACTCTTTGGCCACAATGATCAAAAGTATGTGTGAAGAATAAAAGGCACAGAATTTCAGGAAAAGACCATCTCACTAACCATTAAAAATGGGAGTGGATCAATTATGCTTTGGGGTGAGAAACATTTCATGAGTAGAGGGAAGAATGGATTCAATGAAATTTCAACAAATTGTTGATGTAAAACATAACACCATCTGTAAAGACGCTGAAGTTGAAAAGAAGATGGCTTCTACAAATGAATAATGATCCTAAGCACATGTCAAAATCCACAACAGACTAATTCAAAAGGCGCAAGCTGAAGGATTTACAATGGCCCTCACAGTCCCCTGATCTGATCATCATTGAAAATCCGTTGCTAGACCTCCAAACAGACGGCATGCAAAATAACCCGGTAATCTCATAGAACTGGAAGAATGGCCAAAAATCCCTCAAACAAGAATTGAAAGACCCTTGGCTGGCTACAAAAAAAAATTTACAAGTGGTAATACTTGCAAAAGGGGATGCAACTAGGTACTAACTATGTAGGCTGCCCCAACTTTTGCATCGGCCGATTTTCCTTTTTGTAATTTTTAAAGTGTAAAAGATGAAAATATATTATATACATATTTTGCCTAAAATACATAAGGAAATGTGTCATCTTTAACTTTAGCCCTTTTAGAGATCATATCATCTTTAGTGTGCATAAATTGGCACCCCTGGTCAAAATGACTGGTTTTGTGAACAAAGTTTCACATGCCACTGCATGTGTATACATTTATGTATTATACAAGAAATAGAAAAGCAGGAGCAGACCCAGAGTAAGGTGGGTGCAGAGCCTCCCTGGCAAAAGCCAATACCTTCCGGATTTTTCTAAAAGACTGGTACTACCTAGAAGACTTGGTGCTGTCATTAATTGTGGAAGGGGGCTAACTAATTGTGGAACAAACTACTAGCTGTAGTACTTTATGATTTGGGGTGTATTCATTTTTGCATCAATTAATTTAAGGAGCAAAAACACTGATGCAGCAAAACTTTGTGAACACCAAAAATTGTGTCAGTCACAAAGCTTTCGGTCAGGACTGTACACTATTAAATACATCTTTTAGACCGGATGAGGCTGCTGTACCATGTTGGAGTTATAGTTTTTTTCTGAAAGTTTCCATGCTTATATTAAAATGAGCTATTAATATGCAGCCTTTCTGAAATGGAATTTTTAACGCAAGTATACCAGGCCCATCAGGTCTAAGATCTATTTAATAATGTCTACATTTTTTTATTGTGAAACCAGACTTTTATTTTCCTGTGTGCAGGCATATTTTTGTGAATTCCGCCTTTTGTATTCATGACATCCACCTTTGTTCGGCTTCTGTCAGCCAATATGGCACCTGTGCGTCTGGGGGATACCTGATGTAAGCTGCTAGACATCGATTTGTCCATTATGGCCAGGTCAAGAGCCTTTACTCATTATAAAGTATCGCTTATAAGGGTACAAGGTATGTGCTCTTCCCCCTTGTTCTTGTGCTTAATTTCTTATTAACCCCTTCATGACCAGGCAATTTTTCTTTTCGTTTTTCGTAGTTCTTTCCCTCTCCTTCTTCCAGAGCCACATTTTTTTCTCTTTTCGCCAACTGCTGCTGTGCCAGGTAATTGTCAGATGTATAACACAGTCGGCATCTACCGGGTATAGTGTGCGCTCAGTTCCCGAATATCCTTATGGCCGAATTTTCACCTGAGCGAGTCTATTTTTGCTAGGGATTGGCTAAACGAGAGGGGCTTAAAAGGGTTTTCCCCACAAACTAAGTTAATCTCAATCAATAGATCTTGTTATAAAAATAAGCTCTACAATTGGATGGGTTTAAAAAAACAAAAATGCAGAGCAGGGGCACATTTATAGGATTATCTCGGCACAGGAACCATTTTTTTAAATTCACAAAGATCTATTGATTAAAATTAACTGTTTGTGGGAAAAATTAATTTTTATTATACTTCAGTGTCATTTTTATTATGCTTCTCAACTCTATAGTCCGCAATTATATATAAACTAGGTGGAGGCCCGATGCTATCGCGTCGGGAGGGCGGTAATGTCACGATGGGGGCAGGCTCTGCAGCGTTGAGAATCTCTCCCCCCCCCATGTGCTCACCCACCTATCCACTCTCTCTTTCCCCATGTGCTGACTTTCTCCCGTCTGTGCTCTCTTCTTTGACCCATCTACCCCTTGTGCTATGCGCTCCTCCTGTACAAAGATGGCGGCAGTCAGTGGATCATTTGGCTGATCCCGGTGGCGGCGACTTCGCGATGGTGTTCTGATGGTGGTACCGCGCAAGAGGCTGCTTATGTTACATGACAGGGAGCATTATCTGTGTGAGTAAAGTAATAATTGTCAGTCTGCTCTCTTGATTGTTCACGCTGGTCTTAACGAATTGGGGCCATCATGTAAGATAGTCTAAAAATGCCCCAAAATTGATCAAACAGCACAAGTCACTTTCATGCATTTGGTGCATTTTAAAGACTTTTTAGTCGAGTGGCTCCACACTTGTTAAAGACGTCCAATCTGCCAACTTTATAAGCACTTTTTCCCCATTTGAGAAGACAAGAATATTCCTTTAACAATCATTAACTTTTAGAAAAGGTTTCATTGAGAGTCATACTCACAGGACTGAAGGCTGATACTCAGAAAAGCCAGAAGGGCAGCCAAGGCCAGCAGTAAGAGAAAGCGATTTCGGAGAAGCATTCTTCAATTCCTTCTACTTAGTCTTCATGATTTCTTTGTTTCAGCCATTAAACATCCCTGAGAATGAAAAAGAAAAATATTAATTCTCCATAAGCAGCCGCATTTGTGAAATAATGTTATTTACAGTGGTGGTAACAGGGATAACAGTGCTATGATTTGCATAAACGTACCGATTTCACAGTAGATTTGACCACAGATTTCACATTTTGTAAATGACAATGTAAAATTCTCATCAACTTAAAACTAAGCCCCCGACTTTTCACTATTGCTCTTCTTCTTCTTCTTCCAAGAGCCATTACTTTTGTAATTTTGTTAAAAATGACACCTTTCAATTTATCCATGTGATGTACTGGAAAGCAGGAAAAAAAATTCCAAGTGCGCGAAATAGTGAAAAAAGTGCAATTCCACCATTGTTTTTGGGGTTTGTTATTTATCGTGTTCACAATACAGTAAAAAATACCTGGCAATATGATTCTCTAGGTCAGTATCATTATGTAGATATTGGACATATATTGCTTTTTTTCATGTAAGTGGTTGAAAAAGATTGGGATATTTGTGAAAAAAAAAAAATTCCCCATGTCGCCATTTTCCAAGACCCATAACGTTTTCAATTTTTGGTTGATGGGGCTGGGTGATAGCTTATTTTTTTGCACCCTGAGCTGATGTTTTTATTAATACCATTTTGGGGTAGATACAATGTTTTTATTGCCTTACTGCATTTTTTTGCAGTGTTGCGACATTTGAAAAAACGTAATTCTGGTAAAAAAACATTTCTCATTACACCATTTACAGATTGGGTTAATTTTATATTTTGAAAGATCGGACTTTTACAAAAAGGTAACAATACTACAGGACTGCTGTATATACAGTGCCTTGCGAAAGTATTCAGCTCCCTGGAACTTTTCAACCATTTCCCACATATCATGCTTCAAACATAAAGATACCAAATGTAAATTTTTGGTGAAGAATCAACAACAAGTGGAACACAATTGTGAAGTTGAACAAAATTTATTGGTTATTTTAAATTTTTGTGGAAATTCAAACTACTGAGTAGATGGCTTGAGCTTGAACTTGTAAGAACAAGAACTTATGTGTAAAATATGATGGAAATCTTGGGGCGTGCAATATTATTCAGATCCTTTACTTTCAGTGCAGCAAACTCCCTCCAGAAGTTCATTGTGGATCTCTGAATGATCCAATGTTGTCCTAAATGCCTAATGATGATAAATATAATCCACCTGTGTGTAATCAAGTCTCCGTATAAATGCACCTGCTCTGTGATAATCTCAGGGTTCTGTTTGGAGAACAGAGAGCATCATGAAAACCAAGAAACACAACAGGCAGGTCCGTGATACTGTTGTGGAGAAGTTTAAAGCCAGATTTGGATACAAAACGATTTTCAAAACTTTAAACATCCCAAGGAGCACTATGCAAGCGATCATGTTGAAACAGAAGGAGTATCATACCACTGCAAATCTACTAAGACTCAGCCATCCCTCTAAACTCATCTCAAACAAGGAGAAGACTGATCAGAGATGCAGCCAAGAGGCCCATGATCACTGTGGGTGAACTGCAGAGATCTAGGCTACTTTCACACTAGCGTCGTGCACTGCACGTCGCTATGCGTCGTTTTGTAGAAAAAAAGCATCCTGCATAAAGTGCTTGCAGGATGCGCTTTTTCTCCATTGACTTGCATTAGCGACGCAGTGCGATGCATTGTCACACGTCGCAACCGTTGTGCGACGGTTGCGTCGGACCGTCGCCACCAAAAAACGTTGCATGTGACGTTTTTTGGTGCGTCGTCTGCAGCATTTCCGACCGCGCATGCGTGGCCGGAACTCCGCCCCCGCCTCCCCACACCTCACAATGGGGCAGCGGATGCGTTGGAAAACAGCATCCGCTGCCCCCGTTGTGCGGCGCTTTCACTGCTAGCGTCGGTGCGCCGCAACGTCGCATAGCGACGTGCAGTGCACGACGCTAGTGTGAAAGTAGCCCTACAGCTGAGGTGGGACAGTCTGTCCATAGGACAACAAATCTGTCCATTATGGAAGAGTGGCTAGGAGAAAGCCATTTCTCAAACATATCCATAAAAAGTGTTGTTTAAAGTTTGCAACAAGCCACCTGGGAGACACACCAAACATGTGAAAGAAGGTGCTTTGGTCAGATGAAACCAAAATCGAACTTTTTGGCAACAATGCCAAACTATATGCTTGGCATAAAGGCAACACATCTCATCACTCTGAACACACCATCCCCACTGTCAAACATGGTGGTGGCAGCATCATGGTTTGGGCCTGCTTTTCTTCAGCAGTGACAGGGAAGAGGGTTAAAATTGATGGGAAGATGGATGGAGCTAAATACAGGACCATTCCTGAAGAAAACCTGTTGGAGTCTGCAAAAGACCCGAGACTGGGACGGAGATTTGTCTTCCAACAAGACAATGATCCCAAACATAAAGCAAAATCTACAATGCAATGGTTCACAAATAAACGTATCCAGGTGTTAGAATGGCCAAGTCAAAGTCCAGACCTCAATCCAATCGAGAATCTGTGGAAAGAGCTGAAAACTGCAGTTCACAAACGATCTCCATCAAACCTCACTGAGCTCGAGCTGTTTGCCAAGGAAGAATGGGCAAGAATTTCAGTCTCTCGATGTACAGAACTGATAGAGACATACCCCAAGTGACTTGTAGCTGTAATCGCAGCACAAGGTGGCGCAACAAAGTATTAAGTTAAAGGGGCCGAATAATATTGCACGCCCCACTTTACAGTTTTTGATTTTCCACAAAAATTTAAAATAACCAATAAATTTCGTTCAACTTCACAATTGTGTTCCACTTGTTGTTGATTCTTCACCAAAAATTTACATTTGGTATCTTTATGTTTGAAGCATGATATGTGGGAAAAGGTTGAAAAGTTCCAGGGAGCTGAATACTTTCGCAAGGCACCGTAATTTATTTCAGTTCTTCAATGCAAAAAGTGAAACTCATATTATATATAGTCATTACAAACAGAGTGATCTATTTCAAGTGTTTATTTCTGTTAATGTTGATGATTATGGCTTACAGCCAATAAAAACTCAAAAGTCATTACCTCAGTAAACTAGAATACTTTATAACACCAGCTTGAAAAAAAAAAAAAAAAAAAAAGATTTTAAAATCCAAAATGTTGATCTACTTAAATGTATCTTCAGTAAATGCACTCAATACTTGGCCATTGGCATCAATTACTGCATCAATGTGGCGTGGCGGTGATCAGTCTGTGGCACTGCTGAGGTGTTATGGACGCCCAGGTTGCTTTGATAGCAGCCTTTAGCTTCTCTGCATTGTTGGGTCTGGTGTCTCATCTTCCTCTTGACAATACCCCTTAAGGTACCTTCACACGAAGCGACGCTGCAGCGATAGCGACAACGATGCCGATCGCTGCAGCGTCGCTGTTTGATCGCTGGGGAGCTGTCACACAGACCTCTCTCCAGCGACCAACGATGCCGAGGTCCCCGGGTAACCAGGGTAAACATCGGGTTGCTAGGCGCAGGGCCGCGCTTAGTAACCCGATGTTTACCCTGGTTACCAGCGTAAAAGTAAAAAAAACAAACAGTACATGCTCACCTGCGCGTCCCCCAGCGTCTGCTTCCTGACACTGACTGAGCTCTGGCCCTACAGCGGTGACGTCACCGCTGTGCTTTCACTTTCACTTTAGGGCCGGCGCTCAGTAAGTGTCAGGAAGCAGACGCTGGGGGACGCGCAGGTGAGCATGTACTGTTTGTTTTTTTTACTTTTACGCTGGTAACCAGGGTAAACATCGGGTTACTAAGCGCGGCCCTGCACTTGGTAACCCGATATTTACCCTGGTTACCAGTGTAAAACATCGCTGGTATCGTTGCTTTTGCTTTCAAACACAACGATACACGGCGATCGGACGACCAAATAAAGTTCTGGACTTTATTCAGCGACCAGCGACATCACAGCAGGATCCTGATCGCTGCTGCGTGTCAAACGAAACGATATCGCTAGCGAGGACGCTGCAACGTCACGGATCGCTAGCGATATCGTTACAAAGTCGTTTCGTGTGAAGGTACCTATAGATTCTCTATGAGGTTAAGGTCAGGCGAGTTTGTTGGCCAATCAAGCACAGGGATACTGTCATTTTTAAACCAGGTATTGGTACTTTTGGCAGTGTGGACAGGCGCCAAGTCCTGCTGGAGAATAAAATTTCCATCTCCAAAAAGCTTGTCCGCAGAGGGAAGCATGAAGTGCTTTAAAATTTGCTCTAATAGTGATGAGCAAACGTGCCCAGACAAGACATTATCCGAGCATGCTGGGGTGACAACCAAGTGACTTCGGCATGTTTAGAAAATTTGAGTCCACGCGCCTGCTAACAGGCAATCCCTGCATGTGTTGTGGCTGTCAAACAGCCGTGAGACATGCAGGTTTGAGGACTCAAACATATTTTTCGAGCACGCCCAAGTCACTAGGTTAGCACTCAAGCATGCTCAGATAACACCTTATCCGAGCACGTTTGCTCATCACTAGTAACTAACCATTGCATACTGGGAACAACTCAACAAGATGTGACGTTTTGAAGATTCTCTGATCAAGTTTCCAGCCATCACAATTTGGCCCTTGTCAAAGTCACTGAAATCTTAACACCTGCCCATTCTTCCTGCTTCTGAAACAACCTTTGAGAACAGAGTGTTCATTTGCTGCCTATGACAGGTGCTAGGGTACGTGCCCACGATCCGGAGTAGCTGCGGGTTTGACGCTGTGTACTTCTGCAGCGTCAAACCCGCAGCGGCCTGCTGTGACATCATGGTGGATGGGATTTCAAGAAATCCAATGTCGACAATACGTCCACAGATGCCAACGGCTCTCCCGAGGAGACGGACATGCGACGCGTCTTTCCAGACTGCAGTAAGTTAACTTTTCTTGCAGAGACGCAAGTCTCCACAAGAGAAATTTCCCCAATAGAAAGTATTGAACATTGTGAATTTGCACGCTTCAGTGAACACATCAACAGACGGCAGCGCTTTGGACGCAGTGAACATACCCCAAACCACTGCTACTTCTGGATCATGGGCACCCGTCTCTATTGTAACAAGATAATGAATGCTGTTTACTGTCTTGTCACTTCAAGGGCTTGTTCACACCACTGTATTTTTGGTCTGAGTACTCAGTGAAAAAAAATGGACAGAAACTAAATAAATGTTATGCAATGGGGCTGTGCAGATGACCAAATCAGTGTGTGAAAAAATCATCACAGAATGCATTAGTTTCTTCGGTAAATCGGATGAGACTCTCCCATTCTATGGCTGCGTAAAATAAAACAAACCGCAGTATAGCAGCTGTTTTTCTTCTACTATATTATAATTCTGTAACAAACTAACTGAATGAATCTGAACGATTTTTTTAACACTAGTGTGACCTTACCTTTAAGGTACCTTCACACTAAACGACACTGCAGCGATATCGACAACGATGCCGATCACTGCAGCGTCGCTGGAGAGCTGTCACACAGACAGCTCTCCAGCGACCAACGATGCCGAAGTCCCCGGGTAACCAGGGTAAACATCGGGTTACTAAGCGCAGGGCCGCGCTTAGTAACCCGATGTTTACCCTGGTTACCAGTGTAAATGTAAAAAAAAAAAAAAACACTACATACTTACATTGCCGTGTCTGTCGCGTCCCTCGCCTTCAGCTTCCCTGCACTGTGTAAGCGCCGGCCCTAAGCACAGTGGTGACGTCACCGCTGTGCTTTTACTTTACGGCCGGCACTGACAGTCAGTGCAGGAAGCTCTGAGCAGCAGCGCGGACGCCAGGGGACGTGACAGACATCAGAAGGTGAGTATGTACTGTTTTTTTTTTTTACTCTTACAATGGTAACCAGGGTAAATATCGGGTTACTAAGCGCGGCCCTGTGCTTAGTAACCCGATATTTACCCTGGTTACCATTGTAAAACATCGCTGGTATCGTTGCTTTTGCTGTCAAACACAACGATACATGCCGATCTGACGACCAAATAAAGTTCTGGACTTTCAGCAACGACCAGCGATATCACAGCAGGATCCAGATCGCTGCTGCGTGTCAAACACGACGAGATCGCTAACCAGGACGCTGCAACGCCACGGATCGTTGTCGTTATCGTTGCAAAGTCGTTTAGTGTGAAGGTACCTTTAATGTTATTATTATTATTGGTGTATATAAAACTTTTCGTGATGAGGTGATCACCTTCCACTAATGTGTCCTTGTTTACAATAAGAAAGGCGAGAGTTGTTCTTATCTGTCAGGTATTGGGGCCAGGACAATTCTATCTGGTTCTCTTCAATCATCCGGCATGTTTCTCTCATTGAAAGGCATTGTTTATAAAGGTACCTTCACACTAAACGACTTTGCAACGATAACGACAACGATCCGTGGCGTTGCAGCGTCCTGGATAGCCATATCGTTGTGTTTGACACGCAGCAGCGATCTGGATCCTGCTGTGATATCGCTGGTCGTTGCTGAAAGTCCAGAACTTTATTTGGTCGTCAGATCGGCGTGTATCGTTGTGTTTGACAGCAAAAGCAACGATGCCAGCGATGTTTTACAATGGTAACCAGGGTAAATATTGGGTTACTAAGCGCAGGGCCACGCTTAGTAACCCGATATTTACCCTGGTTACCATTGTAAAAGTAAAAAAAAAAAAAACAGTACATACTCACCCTCTGATGTCTGTCACGTCCCTCGGCGTCCGCGCTGCTGCTCAAAGCTTCCCGCACTGACTGAGTGCCGGCCGTAAAGTAAAAGCAGAGCACAGCGGTGACGTCACCGCTGCTCTCTGCTTTTACTTTACGGCCGGCACTCACAGTCAGTGCGGGAAGCAGACGGCGAGGGACGTGACACCGGAATGTGAGTATGTAGTGTTTGTTTTTTTACATTTACAATGGTAACCAGGGTAAACAATGGGTTACTAAGCGCGGCCCTGCGCTTAGTAACCTGATGTTTACCCTGGTTACCCGGGGACTTCGGCATCGTTGGTCGCTGGAGAGCTGTCTGTGTGACAGCTCCCCAGCGACCACACAACGACTTACCAACGATCACGGTCAGGTCGTATCGCTGGTCGTGATCGTTGGTAAATCGTTTAGTGTGAAGGTACCTTTAGCTCAAGGAGGCAGACGATCAATCAGTGAAGGAGACTTCTTGAAGGTAACAGCTTATGATGATGACCTTATGGCACACACAGGTCACAGGTCCTGGGATATAATCCTATTGTCAACATGCTTTATTGTACTGATAAGAGCAGGAAAGTAAAAAATCCTGGGTCTGAGTGCAGGTTAAATCACAGGTCATGTCACTTCAAGAAACCTGTCATTGGAGAAGCTCATCTTTAATGGCAGCCTGATCTGCCAAATAGAGGAAAGAAATCCATAGATGTTTTAGAACCAAGAACGTTAACCTCTTAATGGGATTTCTTTCCCCTTTAGATAATTTGTACCAGGCACAACATCAGATTGCTTTTTTACCCTTTGTATTTGAGATCTATTTTTTATTTTCTATAGAAGATGACTGCAGTGGTTATCTTTGTTCAAGCTATTGCTATGCAGGGGTATCATTAAAAGGACATGCGCGTGCGTTCCCCGCAGGCCACTGTGCGTTCCCCGCAGGCCACTGTGCGTTCCCCGCAGGCCATTGTGCGGTCCCCCCGCAGGCCATTGTGCGGTCCCCCCGCAGGCCATTGTGCGGTCCCCCCGCAGGCCATTGTGCGGTCCCCCCGCAGGCCATTGTGCGGTCCCCCCGCAGGCCATTGTGCGGTCCCCCCGCAGGCCATTGTGCGGTCCCCCCGCAGGCCATTGTGCAATCTCCCCGCAGGCCATTGTGCGGTCCCCCCGCAGGCCATTGTGCGGTCCCCCCGCAGGCCATTGTGCGGTCCCCCCGCAGGCCATTGTGCGGTCCCCGCGCAGGCCATTCTGTGTTCCCCGCAGGCCATTCTGCGTTCCACACAGGCCATTGTGCCCTCTGCGCAGCCTTGTGTGATCTTTGCACAGGTCATTGTGTAAGGTGTCCATACCACCTGCTCTCAATTCTGGATGTTATTTGCCTCTGGGTTTAGAATATATGCACGCATGGAGTATTTGCTGATTTTTCTGCAGCAAAAACGCTGCATGTTTGGTGTGCATTTTATAATGCCTTTGACCTGTTTTTTCTGGATTCATTCGAATGGGAAAAAATGCTAAAAGAATTGACACGTCGCAGATCTGAAAAAAAAAAAAAAAACGCCTTGATGGATCAAATCTGCAAACAAAAAGTAAGCAGCAAGTTCAGATTTCAGAAATCTCATTCACTTTGCTGGTACAAAAAAACACTGCATTGTTTCGCAGCAAAAATGCAGCATGTGAATAGGCCTCTAATAAAAGTTGTAGGCTAGTTTCTTACTTGCGTTTAGGATCCAACACAAGTGAGGACATTTTTTCAGAAATCAAAAGAGCATCGTAGTGTGGGGGGTTTCTGGACACGCATGTTCATACATAGCATTTTTGCTGCGTTTTTTTTCCCTGTGCCAAAAGTGTTGACAGAAAAACCGCTACATACAATACACTTTTTTAATGTGTTTTTAGATGCCATTTTCCCCCATTTATTTGAATGGATGAACAACATTGCAAACACGTTGAAAGAATTGACATGCTGCAGATAGAAAAACGCCCAGCAGCTAAAAAAAAAGAATGAAATAAAAAAGTGCAGCATGTCAATGAGATTTTAGAAATCCCATTTATTTTGCTGGTACTGAAAGACAGTGTTCACACAAACAAACCAAATGACAACCATTACAGTCACTGGGCCATTTTTCATGTCCTTTATGAAAAAGGTCCATTTCTATACAGTTTCTCAGTTCCTAGTACAGAGAAAAAAAATTGAAAACGCCAGTGTAAGCCTGGCCTTACCAGTCATGGTAATCCTGCCTGTGATGATGACTACTGAAAAGTGATCTCTACAGAACGTGTCCGCTTAGGAGGAGGCTCAGGTCACATACAAGTACGGACCGCAATGTACAGACTTGTCGCACTCAACATCCTCACAGTCATGTATAAAGCTGTCTAAAGGAAAGCACCGGGCAACATCTGCAGACTGCAGGCTGTACTCTGATGCAGGCATCCGCATGAAAACTGCACAATATAGGAACATTTTAAAGCACAAATATAAAGTGTCATAAACCCCACTACCGCTGCCACAAATTTATCACAAACACCACTGACTTGCTCATGACACATGTGCCACGGATGCTACTGTACGAGCCAGAGAGACATCTGCACTAGCCCCACACTAGTTCACATCCACACCCAGCTCTTCCAAGCTATTGAACAGTTCACTACGTGCACAGGGTGACACAAGCAAGTCATTTCCGCTCTTCGAGATGGTGGGTAAGTTAGAGCAATGAGGGAGAAACCTATTAATATTTTTGATTTAATATACAAAGTACAGAGCTTTAAAAAAGTTACAAAAGATGGAATAATACAAAAACAGAATAAAATACAGATATGTTTTATGAATTGGATCTATGCGCGCTTCTGGAGGCTTAGAACACTGTAGGATCTGCAATACACATTGCTTCTCCTGGGGTCTGACACAGATATTCCCTAGATGACATGTTATAAAGGGTCTCACCAGACCGCCCCCTCACTCCTCCCGCTGAGGAGCAACTTATTAGATTTGATTCTAATCCAGTTTTGCCCTCATTTCTGCTGTGGTTCATATTTTCCCCCAGAACAATATGGCCATCATCATAATGAACATCCTTCAAGCATTCTATGCATACCAAACATGAATATGATATATCCATAACTCAAGAAAGATATTGCATTTTTGTGGGGTGCCAGCTACCAAGATTGTTTGCAATTTTACCCCCCAAAGAGAAAATCATGGATATATGCATGGATTCTGTAAAGATAGAATTATAATTTAAAAAAAATAAAAAATATTGTTTTACCTTGTGCGGTCTATGGCGTTCAGACGGAACGACTAGGCAAGATAAAAGCACTGATGTCCGGCATTTAACACATACCTGCCATTGCGGCATACAGGACACCTCTACTGGGACAGATTGTTATCCAACACTGACAGCTACTTATTAATTACTCGAACAGTGTCAAACAGTACTCTTCATCAATCTGGCTCCAACTTTCTCTGATTGCTGTTGCCAGATCAGCTTTGCAGGTTGGAGCCTTGTCATGGACCATTTTCTTCAACTTCCACCAAAGATTTTCAATTGGATTGAGATGCGGACTATTTGCATTGCATTGGAACGGTACCAAACAAAAGTTCCAGCATCATCACCGTGCCCAATGCAGATTCGCGATTCATCACTGAATATGACTTTTCATCATTCATTTCTGTTTAGGTGATAATGATGGCTTTCGTTTACCTTTACTGTATGTAAATTCCATTTCCTTTAGGCGGTTTCTTACAGTTCGGTCACAGACATTGACTCCAGTTTCCTCCCATTCGTTCCTCATTTGTTTTGTTGTACATTTCCTGATTTGGAGACATATTGCTTTAAGTTTCGGGTCTTGACGCTTTGATGTCTTCCTTGGTCTACCAGTATTTTTTCCTTTAACAACCTTCCCAGGTTGTTTGTATTTGGTCCAGATTTTAGACACAGCTGACTGTGAACAACCAACATCTTTTGCAACATTGAGTGATGATTTAACCTCTTTAAGAGTTTGATAATCTTCTCCTTTGTTTCAATTGACATCTCTCGTGTTGGAGCCATGATTCATGTCAGTCCACTTGGTGCAACAGCTCTGCAAGGTGTGATCACTCCTTTTTAGATGCAGAATAATGAGCAGAGCTAATTTAGTTTTGGGAATTGAAATTTAGAGGGTGATTCCACAATTTTTTCCCACATAATTGACTGACTTCATAATTTTTCCCCTCTGCTTGTTCTAAAAAAAGTAACCATTACTGACTACCACATTTTTTGGTCTTGATTTCTTTTAGTGTTTCTTAAAGCCAGAAAGATGCCATTTGAAATGACTTTAGTTTTGTGCCATGTCTGTGATCTGCTTTTTTTTAATAAAAAATTAACAACTGAATGAACATCCTCCAAGGCCGGTGATTACATAAATTTTGCCAGGGGTTGTATATTCCTTTTATTATAATAGTTCACTTGTGCAAAGAAGTGAAAAGTCTTAGGGTACGTGTCCACGTTCAGGATGGCCGGCGGTTTGGACGGAGCGGCAAACCCGCTCCACCCTAAGCTCTGCCCCCTTCTGTAGACGCGATGATGCCGGATCATCGTACCCCACACATAGGGCCCATGCTGCGATCTAAAAAGACGATCTGCATGTCCGGAATCGCAGGGCCGCCGGATGCGTGTTACCACGCATAGTGCAGACGGGATTTGATAAAATCCCCTCCACTATGCTGTAACATCTGGACGCTGCGTGTTTGACGCTGCGGCTCTACGCAGCGTTTCCTGAACGTGGAAACAAACCCTTACACAGATTCAGAATTATTTTTCTATATTAAAACCAGAGAAATGAGCCAGAGCATACGTTTTTTATTTTTCTATATTGTGCACCTAAAGGACTGCAGTGGGAACTGATGGTAGGAGGTGGGTACAACTTGTGTTATTAAAGTGGTCAGCGAAAATTCATCATGCAAAAAATTCATGAAAATAATAAAAACTTGGAAGTCAACACCCGAAGTACAGTTTCATTCTAGATGAAAGGTCTGACGGCATGCTACACTCTGCCACCCTCGCAGTACTTCTCTTCCCCAGTAATGGATGCAGCTTGCACTATGCCATGCATGTAAAGTGCATCCTATCCTCGGGTTACCTTTGGTCACATCTGCCTTTTTTTTCTTTATTTAGAAATGTTCCCTGTAAAGATTAGGAGAGTGTAAAACATCTGGCTCCAGCAACAATCAATAGCGGCTTCTGTGTCTGTCTCCAGTAAAGTACGGACCTAATTCTATCAGATGGCTCCAGACATTCACCATTAAAAAAGTAGACTGCACTTACCGAACACTCGTGTGTGTATTAAAAAGGCTCTCGGCAAGAACCAGGAGATCCATTATCAAGCCCTGCCCTATTTCCAGTCATTGGTTCAAGACTCCTGATAAAAGGTCGTCTCCCTTCTGCAACACTAATCATAAGAAAAAATGAAAAATCTTACCATATTCTTAAGTGATTGTATGTCTGGATGGCCAAGGCAAAATAGGCTTGAAGGTGGTTGAAGGAGCTGGACCCAGTGTGTTTGATGTATTGGTGCGGATTGTTTATTTTTCGCTGTGTCAATATTGTATATAGATTTTATGTATTTAAATAAATAATGCTATAAAAAAATAAATAAATAATATATGACATGAAAAAAAAAAATTGAACACTAAATCTAGGATTATATATATAGAGCTCTATATAAATGATATATAGAGAGATAGACAGGGATACAGACATCACTGAAAGTGAAAGCACTTTCGCATCTTTGTTTATAAACGTTCATTTCTTTTACATGTATTAGACCAACAACAAAAAAAAAGGCAAATCGGACATCATTTCACACAACCTCAAATGTGCCAGTTTCCACATTTCAAAAATGCGGGTAAACAACTTTGTTTCCAGCATGTGATGCTCGATCAAATTCACCTGTGGCAAGTAGCAGGTGTGGGTAATATGAAAATCGCACCTGAAACCAGATAGACCTTGACTCAATTTTTCTATTCTTTGTCTGTATGTGCTACACTAAGCATGGAGAACAGAAAGAGAAAAGAGAACTTTCTGAGGACTCGAGAACCAAAATTGTTAAACAATATCAACACTCTTGTAACAGGCCATCTCCAGAGATCTTGATGTTCCTTCGTCCACAGGGTGCAATATAAATCAAGAAGATTACAACCCATGGTATTGTAGCTGGGACAGCAAAGAAAAAAAAAGATGAAAGTTTGCAACGCAGGATAGCCTGAATGGTGGATAAGCAGCCCCAATCAAGTTCCAAAGAAATTCAAGCTGTCCTGAGGGAGCGTCAGTCTTGGCACGAACTATCCGTCGACATTTCAATGAAATGAAACGCTATGGCAGGAGACCCAGGAGGACCCCACTGCTGAACAGACATAAAAAAGCTAGACTGAAGTTTGCTAAAATCTACGCAAGACAAAATGCAAGGCATCATGAAATCTGAAGACTACCAAAGGATTTGGGTCACAATGTAGTGCCCAGTGTCAGAAAGCTGGGTTTGTGTCTTAGATCATGTGTCTTCCAGCAGGACAATACTTCAGGAATCATCCAGAAATGGATGTAAAAGTGCTGGAGAGCTCTGAAGCGGCCGGCAATGAGTCCGGATCTAAGGGCTTGCTCACAAAGAGCAAATAACACGATAAAACATGTTTATAGCATAGCTCTCAAACCAGTGTTATTGTATGGGGCAGCTCAGATCTGTGATTATTTTGTAATGCTGATTCGGCATAAGAGAACAATCTCAGCATGCTACTATTGCATCCGAGAATCGGATCGCACTCACCCATGCAAGTCTATGGGTGCATGTGAAACATCGGACTGCACTCGGATGTCATCTGAGTGCAGTCAGATTATCAAGGATGCTGGCAATGGAGGAGATGGAGAAATTACTTACTCAAGTCTCCTCTGCACCTGTGCTGTGATGCTCTCATGCGAGAGGAACAGAGCACAGTGCACTGACACTAGGCTCACGCTCGTAGCAGAGCTGGAGTGGAGAGTCATTAGCACTTGTGTAATCCCAGCCCAAGTCCCATTGAATGTCTGTGCAAAGATCTTAAAACAGCTGTTAGGAGAAGGCATCCTTCAAATATGAGAGACCTGGAGTAATTTGAAAAAGAAGAGTGATCAAAAATCCCAGTTATATATTGCAAAGAGTGTGTAACCAAATATTAAGTTAAGAGTACCAACAATTTTGTTCAGCCCACTGTTGTGGTCTTGCGTCAAATTATGTCCAATTTGCCTTTGTGTCTTAGTTTTTTTTGTGCTGTTCCAATACACAAAAAGGAAAAACATGTGTAACAAAACGTGCAACTGCAATAATTTTCTAAGAGAAATACTTTATTGTGCAGAAAAATTTCAAGGGCGCCGACACTTTCAGCCATGACTGTAGAAAGAGTGAGAGTGATAGAGAGATATTATTGCGGGGATCCTCGCTTTCTAGGCCGCTGGTAGCATTCACACAGACACAAAGCTTCCCGGTGCAAACTTGAAAGTTTATTAACTTTAATAAACTTCCCAAATGAAAACAAAACAACCTTTTCCCTGCAAAAATAGGAAACAGAAAACAAGCAGTCCGTATCGCAGTTATGGCTTCACCGTGCAGGCTCGCTCAGGAGTATGTCCAGGCTTAGCCACTAGCAGGGGCTGACAGTATACCGCATGTATACCACTTCATCACACAGACACAAGTCCCAGAAAAGTTCCATCTCCAGACACTAAGGCTATGTGCACACGTTGCGGATTTCCTGCGGACCCGCAGCGTTTTTTCCATGCAGACACGCTGCAGATCCGCAAGTGATTTACAGTACAATGTAAATCAATGGGAAAAAAAATTGCTGTGCTGATGGTACGGAAAATTCCGCACGGAAAACGCTGCAGATCAAAAGAATGAGCATGTCACTTGTGCGGATCTGCAGCGTTTTTGTACCCATTCCATTTTAGAAATCCACAGGGGTAAAAACGCATGAAATCCGCTCAAAATCCACACAAAATCCGCACAGGCGTTTTCTGCCAAGAGATGTAGAATCTGCACAAAACATTCCAGAGGCTAATCCGCAACGTGGGCACATAGCCTATATGAGGAAGGTGAACTACCTTTTATAACCTGTTCCTAGACCTGGAACTAAAGGTAAGGGAGCCGCTGATCCTACTCAGCTCTTTCAGCTGCTTGTAAAACCCGGATTCAAAAATCTGGACATGTAGAAAAAAAAAAAACTGTCAGCACTATATGCGCTGGAGCCTGCTTCTCTGGGTCCTACATCACCGAGGCTTGGCACCTTGGGGACACATACCTTCTGTCCAGATGCCATACATATATATCTATCGTGCACATTTCACAGTTATTATAAGGCTACTGGGCATTAAAATATACACTTCCTGTCCTGTACAAATCACTTTTCGGGAGTCATGTCATTGTCACCACCGGCAGGATTACAATGAAAGGTTACACCTATATATTGACCACACATAGGTGATGGTCACAGTTTACCTCCTCCATGCAGAATGACAACTGCACAGGTCATGAACATACCTAGATCCATGAAAAGTCAGTCTTCTCCACACTAGCGGTCTCTATGGTCTTTACTGCTGTAAAGCATACTTCAATGGCATTTTAGGCAAGAGGGCCGCCCCCAGAATCATGAAATTCTCAACATTGAAATTGGAACAGCAAGAATGAAAAGTTGTGAAATTATGGAAATCACAGAAACAACAGACATGCGACCTGGCATTGTAGTGGTGAAACTTCTGGAACACGTTGGAGAAATGACCGTACCACCACCAAATCTATGTAACACTGAGCCGTTAGTGCACCTGGAATGAAGGCCAAAGGGGTCCGGCTACCATACATCTCCCCTCACCATGAGTCTTGGAGGAGGACTGGCATGATGTTCCTTTGTCTCCAGATTTGTGTCCCGTCAAGCAAATCTAGGATGTCATTGGTCGGCAGTTGCCAAGAGAGCTGCCAACGCAAGATCTAGAGGATTTGCCCGAGTGCGTTTAGTATGGCAGAATTTTCCTTAGGCCGGGGTCACACTAGACCGTAATACGGACGAGTGCTATGCGATAAAAAAATCGCATAGCACTCGGCCCAATGTTAATCTATGGTCTAGCTCCCATCATCCGATTTTTTCTCCACCGTATTTCGGATCCGAGGGAACTCGCAGCATGCTGCGATTGTCAGCGTATCTCGGCCGAGACTCGCCAATGCAAGTCTATGGGTGCGAGAAAAAATCGGATTCCACACGGACCATGCGTGTGCATTGCGAGAAATACGCAGCGGTGTTCTATTGAAAAGCCGGTAATTCAATTGCCGGCTTTTCATTTCTCCTGCACAAACCCGACAGGATATGAGACATGGTTTACATACAGTAAACCATCTCATATCCCCCTTTTTTTGGCATATTCCACACTACTGTTAGTAGTGTGTATGTGCAAAATTTCAGCGCTGTAGCTGCTGAAATAAAGGGTTAAATGGCGGAAAAAATTGGCGTGGGCTCCCGCGCAATTTTCTCCGCCAGAATGGTAAAGCCAGTGACTGAGGGCAGATATTAATAGCCAGGAGAGGGTCCATGGTTATTGGCCCCCCCGTGGCTAAAAACATCTGCCCCCAGCCACCCCAGAAAAGGCACATCTGGAAGATGCGCCTATTCTGGCACTTGGCCACTCTCTTCCCACTCCCTGTAGCGGTGGGATATGGGGTAATGAAGGGTTAATGCCACCTTGCTATTGGAAGGTGACATTAAGCCAGATTAATAATGGAGAGGCGTCAATTATGACACATCCATTATTAATCCAATTGTATGAAAGGGTTAAAAAACACACACACACATGATTTAAAAGGATTTTAATTAAATAAACACAGCGGTTTTTTAAATATTTTATTGTTCTCTCAATCCATTTGCAATCCCTCGCTTGGATAAAATAATAAAAGCACAAGATACATACCCTCAGGTGAACAGTCACGTCCCACGCGGTAATCCATCTGAAGGGGTTAATTATTTTACAGCCATGAGCTGCGCTAATGCACTCGCTCGTGGTTGTAATCCCCGAGTTAATGAAGGAAAGCTGAGTGATCTGTACTCACATTGAGTTGCGGTGAGGCGCCCTCTGGTGGATGAACTCATGAACTGCAGCCTTGGAAAAGTTCCCACGCTCGAGTTCATATGAGTTCATCACCGCTCTGCTTTACGGCCGGCGCTTACAGTGCAGGGAAGCAGAACGCCGGGGGACCCGACAGACACCGGAATGTAACTATGTAGTGTTTTTTTTTTTTTTTTACATTTACACTGGTAACCAGGGTAAACATCGGGTTACTAAGCGCAGCCCTGCGCTTAGTAACCCGATGTTTACCCTGGTTACCCGGGGACTTCGGCATCGTTGGTCGCTGGAGAGCTGTCTGTGTGACAGCTCTCCAGCGACGCTGCAGCGATCGGCATCGTTGTCTAAATCGCTGCAGCGTCGCTGAATGTGACGGTACCTTAAGAGATGAAAGGGAATGATCACATACTCAAAACCTATCAACAGTCACAGATAAATCCACCAAACGCCTTCTCCAATAATAACAACCAACACTCTCCGCCATGCAGCAAAAGCTAGCTCTGACAATGAATGCTAGCCAGGACCAGTTTATATATGAGATGGGAGTGGCTAACAGCTCACAGCTGAGAGCCTTAATGCAGGGAAGCTTCCAGGGGCTCTCAATTTAGCAGTTTAGCCACTGCACTGCTAAAATAAATTTACACCATTTAATATGAAGTTGAAGTGCTTCTAATCAGTGCAGAAGTAGAAGAAATCAGACGCTGTAGTCTTCTTGCTCCTCTCTGTTGTGGTAAACCCGTGACACAAACTTTATAAATTCTGTGTGCTCTGGATTCTAAAGCCGCTCAAGTATTTTATGCCAATGCATAATACTGAGGTTTAGATCCTTATAGTATCTGGTGACAACAAAGTAATAATCTCTCTTTCAGTAATATCACCTGTGAGTCATGTCATTACTAATTCATTCAGTGCTTTATTTTTCCGAGAACTCTGCATTGTAATTGCAGAACTGACATTTTAAAGAGAATGAAACGCCTATATTTTTTAAGTAATTAAATCCACATCAAAAGATATTCCTTTTTATATTATCTTTATCTGTTATTGTTTTATGATTGTAGATTTTTTTTTTTTTGTTCCACATTCCTCAAGATTAAAAATGCAACACCAAGTAGTAACAGTCATGGAATTATGGAAATCACATGATCGATAGACAGGGTAATGATATGCAAATGATTGAAAGAAAACAACACTTTCTAAACCTCCCAGTTTAGTCAGTAATGAGAGCGCCATGAGCAGAAATAAGCGCGCTTTCACGCTTTCGCATGCTATTAATGATGTTATGAATCGTTGCCTAAGGCCAGGGACACACTTAACGTATAAAAATACGGTCCGTTTTTCACGGACGAGAATCGCACAAATGTTTCAAAATCAGTGATCCGTGTGCAGTGCGAGTATGCGATTTCCTCGCATCAAATGATCCGTGTGACATCCGTATGTAATCCGTATGGCATCCGTACGGCGAGATTTCTCACAGGCTTGCAAAACCGACATCTAATGGATTTATGTGCTCAAATGTTCGGGAAAACATATATACAGTATATATATAGAGAGATATGTCATTGAGACACATATATATATATTCTGTATTTATATTTACTTCAGCGCGATCTATGTGAAAAGCCGGTAATTCAATTGCCGGCTTTTCATTTCTCCTGCACAAACCCGACGGGATATGAGATGGTTTACTGTATGTAAACCATGTCTCATATCCTCTTTTTTTTTTTGCATATTCCACACTACTAATGTTAGTAGTGTGTATGTGCAAAATTTGGCCGCTGTAGCTGCTCAAATAAAGGGTTAAATGGCGAAAAAAATTGGCGTGGGCTCCCGCGCAATTTTCTCCGCCAGAATGGTAAAGCCAGTGACTGAGGGCAGATATTAATAGCCAGGAGAGGGTCCATGGTTATTGGCCCCCCCTGGCTACAAACATCTGCCCCCAGCCACCCCAGAAAAGGCACATCGCCGGCCGGCGCTGACACAGTGCAGGGAAGCGGACGCGACAGACACCGGAATGTAAGTATGTTGTGTTTGTTTTTTTTTACATTTACACTGGTAACCAGGGTAAATATCGGGTTACTAAGCGCGGCCCTGCGCTTAGTAACCCGATGTTTACCCTAGTTACCAGTGAAGACATCGCTGAATCAGCCTCACACACGCCGACTCAGCGATGTCTGCGGGAGATCCAGCGACGAAATAAGGTGCTGGCCTTCTAGCTCCGACCAACGATGTCACAGCAGGATCCTGATCGCTGCTGCGTGTCAAACACAACGATATCGCTATCCAGGACGCTGCAACGTCACAGATCGCTAGTGATATCGTTGTTAAGTTGTTCAGTGTGAAGGTACCTTTACTTTGGTTTAAGCCAATCCTCCACTCCCCGGTGTTTACCTCTGTGTGTGAGTATATTTGTATGATTGGTATTTTCCTTTATCCCTGTTCGAATTACCTTGTTAGTCTTGGTATACTATGGTACACTACTACTCCCCTCTTCCCTGTGTGGGGGAAGGGTACAAACTGAGGGAGGATTCAGGCGCTAAGACAAGGTATGTTGCCCTGGCATTTTCACCATTGGAAGTAATCCAGGGAACAGGGTGAGCTATGATGCCCCTAGCGTTAGGGACAGGGAAGGAGCCCCTGGTCTTGGGACACCTGACAACACAGTCGTGACGGTCTGTTTAGTTGCAGCATTAGCATAACGGAGGTTGTTATGTCATGTAAGCTCTTTGCCCAATCAGCGCTGGCATCACTGTTCTCACCTTAGGACATATAAGTAATCAGGAGGAAGTGAGCAGCCAGCTGCAGCTCTCGCTACCTTTTGATTACCGTATACACTCGAGTAAAAGCAGACCCGAGTATAAGCTGAGGCACCAAATTTTACCACAAAAAATACTGGGAAAACTTATTGACTTGAGCATAAGCCTGGTCTGCATGGCCCCTCCATCCCCATCCTCATCTGCACCCGCAGTGAATATTCATTTCTCTTCAATAGCGGGCACAGTAGTCGCAGCCGCCAGCTTCCTGCAGCTGCTGGGCGATCACCTGTGCCCGCTACTTAAGTGAATGAATATTCACAGCACTTCACAACCATGGGCCTAAGAATACCAGCCCCCAGCTGTCTGCTTTAGCCTGGCTGGTTGTCAAAAATGGGGGTGATCCCACTTTTTTTTTTTAATTATTTAAAATAACTAAAAAATAAGAAGTGGGGACCATTCTGTCTTTGATAACAATCCATGCTGAAGCCGACAACTAAGGGTCGCAACCCGCAGCTGGCAGTTATGTCTGGCTGTTTATCAAAACTACAGGGGAATCCCAAATCTTTTTTTCAAAAAATGGAATTTATTTATAGCACAGGCAGCGTCTGATGAATACTCCCATCAGTCGTCGCCTACTCTCACTGTTACCAGTTGAATACAACTCAACATTGTGATCAGCGCTAGCAGGGGAGAATGATGAGAGTTGTCTTCAGCATTCAGCACTGGGGAACAGCTCAAAATGTACCACTGATTTCCAGGCGCTGGTACGTGTGATACTGATTCAGCACACAGTCCACATGTGGAGAAGCGTGTGCCATAGTGCAACTCATACAGATTCTGTTGTGCATTCGTCTAATATTTCTAAAGGGCCCTACATTACAATTAAGAGGGGTCACAAAAGAGACACCACGTGTAATCTCTGGAGATGCAGAAAAGCGTTGACTAAACCTTCTAATTATAGGGAAAATCATCCCAGCTGTGCCCCCGCGCCTCTCTGAAACAAGCTTTGGATCTGAAGAGATAACTTCAGAAGCTCCTGAGGAGATCCTGCAACTAATGTATATGAAACTATAGCCTCTGCTGAAGGCAGCTTTTTGAGGTGAATTGTGCATTATTGCGCCTCAGATAACTGAGGTCAGTGAATAAACACAGAGACTCCTAAAACAGACTTTTCAGGGAGCAGAGGTCATAAACACCATAAAGGGGTAACACCCCATTTCTTAATGTGTTTCTTAACACATCCTGTCTGGATTACTTTAAGGCTGCATAGTTTGCATAATTGGAAAGTTGTGATATTACTTTTCTTTTTTCAAGGTGCATCATACTCTCGTCTATATTACTTTCTACGGCAAGTACACATTTCACCATATTGTTCAGTTATACATTGCTCTGCAGTTTTTGTTTAGCTCATTTTAAAGGAAACAAGGGTAAAAATATATTCTGCAAATGAAAAAACTAAAAACAAACCCAGGGCTTTCTCAAAATCTTATAATGATGTCCCTAACTTAATAAGCCCTACCAAATGCAGGTCACCGCTTAAAGAAGACGAACCTAAACAGAAAACTAACAAATAAAATTGATGTGGGGTTTAAAATATTAAAGACAAATCTAACTCCCATAATAACTCCCACTACTTCCAAAAGTGAACCTATAAAAACCACTAAACTAGACCCATCTTCTGCGACACAAATAGAAGATATGGACACAACCAAATCAGATAAAAGGTACTAGTGACAAAGAGGAAAATAGCAACCCAATTACAGATGATTCTGACTCCTGTTCGAATGACTATACACCCAATACTAGCCCTGAGAAAGAGAGGGCCAAAAAGGATCACACATCTCCTGAGGTAGTCTCGGTTATCCCAGTTAATCTGGACGAAGACCTAGACTCCAACAAACAAATTACAGAAGACTTTTTGGCGGGGCTATTTAAATCCTTTAACGAATCGATGAGGTTGGGGGTTTGAGATGCAAACAAAAGCTTTACAAGAGGTGTGTAGAGGCTTCAATCAAAGATTCAATAAAATTGAAAAAGAAAAAAAAATCAATCTCATGGAAAAGGATGCCATTTACCTTTCTAAACAAAACTCTAATCTTCACGCGGAAGTCATGCTTCTAAAAAACAAGCTGAGTGACCTGGAGGACCGCAACAGGAGAAACAATCTAAAAATAAGAGGTACACCAGAATAGGTTCTCCAGGAGGATCTTTCAGGTTATACGATAAACCTCTCTAAAAAAATAATTCCCAACTTATCGGAGTTGGAATTAAACACAGACTGGATCCATCGCCTTCCTCGCCCCCGTGGGATCTTCCAAGACAAACCCAGGGACACTATTCTCAGGGTTCAATTTTTTTGAGACAAAAGAGAGGGTACTAAGAGGCATAAGGGAAAAAGGATCCTTCCCAGAACCATTTAAAAATATTAAAATTTTTTCTGATTTTTCAAAAGCCATCATGGATGCCCGCAGGTCCTTCAAAGAGATAATTACAAAACAGAGAGCTCAGGATTCCATACAGATGAAGTTTTCCAACAAAACTGCTAGTATGGCACAACAATAACAAATGTACAGTATTAACCCCTCAAGAATACTCAAGGTTTATAAAATTCCTTATGAATGACCCAGAGTTTAAGGATAAAGACTAGGAGGACAATATACTACATCATTACTATTTAGAACTCTAAATATTGTGGTCTTGGTGGGAGCTAAAGGTACCTTCACACTCAGCAACTTTGCAAAGAGAACGACAACAATCCGTGACATTGCAGCGTCCTGGTTAGCGATCTCGTTGTGTTTGACACGCAGCAGCGATCTTTATCCCGCTGTGCCATCGCTGGTCGGAGCTAGAAGTCCAGAACTTTATTTCGTCGCCAGGTCGGCGTGTATCGTCATGTTTGACATCAAAAGCAACTACGCCAGCAACGAGCATAGGGGGCGTCACAGCGTCTCCTTCTAGCCAGTCGGTACACTCCGGCTGTTTGACATGGAGCTAACAACCTGCGAGAACGAGAAGTGAGTCGCCGTTACGTCACTGGATCGCTCTCGCTCCTGCATCGTTCTGGAGTTGCTGTGTTTGACGTCTCTACAGCGACCTAAACAGCGACGCTCCAGCGATCTAGTTTAGGTCGGCTCGTTGTCTATATCGCTGCAGCTTCGCTGAGTGTGACGGTACCTTTAGGGTACTGTCTCACAGTGGCACTTTTGTCGCTACGACGGTACGATCCGTGACGTTCTAGCGATATCGTTACGATATCGCTGTGTCTGACACGCAGCAGCGATCAGGGACCCTGCTGAGAATCGTACGTCGTAGCAGATCGTTTGGAACTTTCTTTCGTCGCTGGATCTCCCGCTGTCATCGTTGGATCGGTGTGTGTGACACCGATCCAAAGATGCATTCGCTTGTAACCAGGGTAAACATCGGGTTACTAAGCGCAGGGGCGCGCATAGTAACCCGATGTTTACCCTGGTTACCATCGTAAAAGTAAAAAAAAACAAAAACGTACATACTCACATTCCGGTGTCCGTCAGGTCCCTTGCAGTCTGCTTCTCTCTCTGACTGACTCCCGGCCGTAAGGCAGTACAGAGCACAGCGGTGACGTCACCGCTGTGATCTGCTTTCACTTTACGGCGGCACTCAGTCAGAGCGGGAAGCAGACTGCAAGGGACCTGACGGACACCGGAATGTGAGTATGTACGGTTTTTTTTTTTTTACTTTTACGATGGTAACCAGGGTAAACATCGGGTTACTAAGCGCGGCCCTGCGCTTAGTAACCCGATGTTTACCCTGGTTACCCGGGGCCTTCGGCATCGTTGGTCGCTGGAGAACTGTCTGTGTGACAGCTCCCCAGCAACCACACAACGACTTTCCAACGATCACGCCCAGGTCGTATCGCTGGTCGTGATCGTTGGAAAGTTGCAGAGTGTGACAGTACCCTTAGGCCATGTGCACACGTTCAGGATTTTTAGCGTTTTTTTCGCGTTTTTTCGCTATAAAAACGTGATAAAAACGCGAAAAAAACGCTAACATATGCCTCCTATTATTTTAAGTGTATTCCGCATTTTTTGTGCAAATGTAGCCTTTTTTTCCGCGAAAAAATCGCATCGCGGAAAAAAAATCAACATGTTCATTAAAATGCGGAATTGCAGGGGATTCCGCACACCTAGGGGTCCATTGATCTGCTTACTTCCTGCACGGGGCTGTGCCCACGATGCGGGAAGTAAGCAGATTATGTGCGGTTGGTACCCAGGGTGGAGGAGAGGAGACTCTCCTCCACGCACTGGGAACCATATAAGTGGTCAAAAAATAAGAATTAAAATAAAAAATAGTGATATACTCACCCTCGATGTCCCTCGCAGTGTTCCCGCCTTACCGCTGCACGCTGCCGTTCGGTTCCTGTAGCTGGTGTGCGGTGAAGGACCCTGCCGATGACGTCACTGTCCTGTGATTGGTCGTGAGCGGTCATGTGACCGCTCACGTGACCGTGACGTCACGGAAGGTCCTGTGCGCACAGACCAGCTATAGGAAGAGGAACGGACGCCGCTGAGGAGATGTCTGGGTGAGTATAAGCATTTTTTTATTTTTTTAATTATTTTTAAACATTCTATCTTTTACTATAGATGCTGCATAAGCTGCATCTATAGTAAAAAGTTGGTCACACTTGTCAAACGCTATGTTTGACAAGTGTGACCAACCTGTCAGTCAGTTTTCCAAGCGATGCTACAGATTGCTTGGAAAACTTTAGCATTCTGCAAGCTAATTACGCTTGCAGAATGCTAAAAAAACGCAAAAAAAACGGAAAAAAAACGCAAAAAAAAAAATGCGGATTTCTTGCAGAAAATTTCCGGTTTTCTTCAGGAAATTTCTGCAAGAAATCCTGAACGTGTGCACATGGCCTTAGTCACAAATGTGTTGTCTTTTTTTCCCCACAAATAGGTGAGACATCAATTAATTTGGAGTCCACCAGGAGAACTCCTGGCTTCTGACATTTGTTTTTTCTATTTTTGCTGATTGTTTCTTTTCTCTTGGTATCTTGTTTAAGGTTGATATGAAAGTTTTATCTTACAAATGTTAGGGGCCTTAACAGCCCAAACAAAAGATTTTTCATTTGGAAGGAGATAAACCGCATTCATGCTGATATTGTCTGTTTGCAGGAGGTTAAGATGGTGCTGGTATTGTCTATTTGCAGGTGGTTAAGATGGCACTGGAACACCAACCTACCTTCCAACATAGAAATTTCCTGCACATTAAATCGTTGTGCTCCACAAAAAAGGCCGGAGTTATAACAACGGTATTAGCGCTGTCCCATTCCAGCTGATCAGGGAAATTACGGACCCTATGGGAAGATACCACATTCTAGTGTGCTCAATAGATACCATGGTCTGCACAGTGGTGAATGTTTATGTCCCATATACAAAACATATATCATTTCTGAATAAACTACAAAAAAAAAAAAATCACGTCCAATCCGGAAACCTAGTAATGTTAGGTGATTTCAACATAGTACCTGACAGTGCCATAGACTCATCCTCATCTGCTCACGGTAGAGCACCAATGTTGAAAAATTGGCTACTTCAAAACAAACTATATGACACCTATCGCTGAATAAACACCAAATCTCGTGAATATTCCCATTATTCAGACGTACATAAATCAGCTTCCCGCATTGATTTGATCCTTACGAACTTATTTACTATTACCAAATTTAAAAAAGATCGAATTTCTGAAAAAAACGGTTTCTGATCACAACCCGGTGTTGGCAGAGCTTGCTCGGGGCCCCTCTTTCGAATACAATCGTTTATGGAAAAACAACATAACCCTACTCCAAATCCCAGAATATAAATTAAAGTAGAAATCTCAAACAACTGCTTCAAAGAAAACACATCTGAGGGAATAGACGCATTCACACTATGGAACGCACATAAAGCGGTTCTTAGAGGGGGCCTCATTCAATTATCATCAAGATACAATAAAAAGAATAGGGAAAAAATTATGTAATTGCAAGACCAGATTACCAAAAAAGAAGAAATTCAAAATAATTTAACCCCTTCATGACCTGGCCATTTTTTGCAATTCTGACCAGTGTCCCTTTATGAGGTAATAACTCAGGAACGCTTCAACGGATCCTAGCGGTTCTGAGATTGTTTTTTGCGACATATTGGGCTTCATGTTAGTGGTAAATTTAGGTCGATAAGATAATTTCTGAGTTTATTTGTGAAAAAAACGGAAATTTGGCAAAAAGTTTGAAAATTGAGCAATTTTCACATTTTGAATTTATATTCTGTTAAACCAGAGAGTTATGTGACACAAAATAGTTAATAAATAACATTACCCACATGTCTACTTTACATCTAGAGGCATATTGAGCACTTTAAACCCCCAGGTGCTTCACAAATTGATCCGTAAAAATGAAAAAGTACTTTTTTTTTTTTCACAAAAAAATTCTTTTAGCCTCAATTTTTTCATTTTCACATGGGCAACAGGATAAAATGGATCCTAAAATTTTTTGGGCAATTTCTCCTGAGTACAACGATACCTCATATGTGGGGGTAAACCACTGTTTGGGTGCACGGCAAGGCTCGGAAGGGGAGGCGTGCCATTTGACTTTTTGAATGGAAAATTAGCTCCAATCATTAGCGGACACCATGTCGCGTTTGGAGAGCCCCTGTGTGCCTAAACATTGGAGCTCCCCTACAAGTGACCCCATTTTGGAAACTAGACCCCCCAAGGAACTTATCTAGAAGCATAGTGAGCACTTTAAACCCCCAGGTGCTTCACAGAAGTTTATAACGCAGAGCCGTGAAAATAAAAAATAATTTTTCTTTCCTCAAAAATGATTTTTAGCCCGGAATTTTTTTTCTCCAAGGGTAACAGGAGAAATTGGACTCCAAATGTTGTTGTCCAGTTTGTCCTGAGTACGATGATACCCCATATGTGGGGGTAAACCACTGTTTGGGCGCACGGCAGGGCTCGGAAGGGAAGGCACACCATTTGGCTTTTTGAATGGAAAATTAGCTCCAATCATTAGCGGACACCATGTCGCGTTTGGAGAGCCCCTGTGTGCCTAATCATTGGAGCTCCCCCACAAGTTACCCCATTTTGGAAACTAGACCCCCCAAGGAACTTATCTAGATGTGTGGTGAGCACTTTGAACCCCCAAGTGCTTCACAGAAGTTTATAACGCAGAGCCATGAAAATAAAAAATAATTTTTCTTTTCTCAAAAATGATTTTTTCGCCCACAATTTTTTATTTTCACAAGGGTAACAGGAGAAATTGGACCCCAAACGTTGTTGTCCAGTTTCTCCTGAGTATGCCGATAACCCATATGTGGGGGTAAACCACTGTTTGGGCACACGTCGGGATTCGGAAGGGAAGTAGTGACGTTTTGAAATGCAGACTTTGATGGAATGCTCTGCGGGCGTCACGTTGCGTTTGCAGAGCCCCTGATATGCCTAAACAGCAGAAACTCCCCACAAGTGACCCCATTTTGGAAACTAGACCCCCAAGGGAACTTATCTAGATGTGTGGTGAGCACTTTGAACCCCCAAGTGCATCACAGAAGTTTATAACGCAGAGCCGTGAAAATAAAAAATAATTTTTGATTCCTCTAAAATTCCTCTAAAATTATGTTTTAGCAAGCAATTTTTTATTTTCGCGAGGGTAACAGGAAAAATTGGATGCCAATAATTGTTGCCCAGTTTGTCCTGAGTATGCTGGTACACCGTATGTGGGGGTAAACCACTGTTTGGGCGCACGTCGGGGCTCGGAAGGGAGGGAGCACCATTTGACTTTTTGAACGCAAGATTGGCTGGAATCAATGGTGGCACCATGTTGCGTTTGGAGACCCCTGATGTGCCTAAACAGTGGAAACCCCCCTCAATTCTAACTCCAACACTAACCCCAACACACCCCAAACCCTAATCCCAACTCTAGATATAACCCTAACCCAACACACCCCTAACCCTAATCCCAACCCTAACCCCAACACACCCCTAACCCTAACCACAAGCCTAATTCTTAACCCTATTTCCAACCCTAGCCCTCATTCCAACCCTAACTCTAATTCCAACCCTAAGGCTATGTGACCACATTGCTAATTCGAGTGAGATTTTTCCACACCATTTTTTTAAAATCCGCAGGTAAAAGGCACTGCGCATACCTGCGCATTTACCGCGGATTTCCAGTGTTTTTTGTGCGGATTTCACCTGCGGATTCCTATTGAGGAGCAGGTGTAAAACGGAATCCGCACAAAGAATTGACATGCTGCGGAAAATACAACAGCGTTTCCGCGCTGTATTTTCCGCACCATGGGCACAGCGGATTTGGTTTTCAGTAGGTTTACATGGTACTGTAAACCTGATGGAAAACTGCTACAAATCCGCAGCGGCCAATCCGCTGCGGATCCACAGCCAAATCCGCACCATGTGTAACTCTAGTTCTAACCCTAGCCCTAACCCTAACCCTAGCCCTAACCCTATCCCTATTGGGGGGGGGGGGGGGGGGGAAGAAAAAAAATATATATTTTCTTTATTTTTATTGTTGTCCCTACCTATGGGGGTGATAAAGGGGGGGTTCATTTACTATTTTTTTTATTTTGATCACTGTGATAAAACCTATCACAGTGATCAAAATGTACCTGGAACGAATCCGGCCGGCAGATTCAGCGGTTGCACTGAGCATGCGCCCGCCATTTTGGAAGATGGCGGCGCCCATGAAGAAGACGGACGGACACAGCGAGGCTCAGTAAGTATGAGGGGGGGGAGATCGGAGCACGGGGGGGGGGTTGATCGAAGCACGGGGGAAGCGGACAGGAGGATGGGGAGCGGACCACAGTACGGGGCAGAAAGGAGGACTGGGGAGGAGATCGGTGGGGGTGGGGGGGGGCAGATTAGGTTTTCCAGCCATGGCCGATGATATTGCAGCATCGGCCATGGCTGGATTGTAATATTTCACCATTTTCATAGGTGAAATATTACAAATCGCTCTGATTGGCTGTTTCACTTTCAACAGCCAATCAGAGCGATCTTAGCCACGGGGGTGGTGAAGCCACCCCCCCCTGGGCTGAAGTACCACTCCCCCTGTCCCTGTAGAACGGGTGAAATTGGAGTTAACCCTTTCACCCGATCTGCAGGGACGCAATCATTCCATGACGCCACATAGGCGTCACAGGTCGGATTGGCACCGACTTTCATGACGCCTACGTGGCGTCAAAGGTCGGGAAGGGGTTAATCACTCCCTCACCATAAATCCAGGCAGAGATTATGAAGCTTAGAAAAGATCTAAAATCAGAAATTACTCAAGAATATGAAAAGTTTATTAAAAACTCCAAATTTAAGGTTTACTCATCAGTAAATAAACCGACTAAATACATGATGCCGAAATTAAAAAGGGAAAGAGTGAACAGAAGAATATACAAAATTACATCCCTTTCGGGGCAAACCAAGTATCATCCAAGAGATATAGTAAATTCCTTCGGGGAGTTTTTCAATAATCTTTATAACTTGAAAGATGATCCCTCAACCCCTACCGTTCATTTAGATTCCATTAATTCTTATCTGGCAGATATTAATCTCCCATTGATAGACAGAGTAGATCTGAAATATATCATTAACCCATTCTCTGAGAAAGAAATTGTTGACACAATCAACAAGTTAAAGGTGCAAAAAGCACCAGGGCCAGATGGGTTTTCTAATGGGTATTTCAAATCCTTTTCAAAACAACTAGCATCCCATTTAGCTTCTGTTTTCAACCTGGCATCTTCTAGGAGCACTTTTCCCCAAAGATGTTGGAAGCGGTAATTATTATGATCTCTGAAGGGGGGGGGGGGGGAACCAGAGAAGATACAGAACTACAGGCCCATATCGCTAATCAATAACAATATTAAAATGTACTCAAAAAATCCTTGCGGACCGCCTGGCGAACATTCTTCCTAACTTGTTGTCGGACAATCAAATTGGCTTTACTAAGGGACGGCAAGCATCCGATGGGACAAGAAGGGTGGTGAACCTGATCAACATAACTAAAACTTCTAATCTGAAAGAGGCCTTTTTGGCGCTTGATGCCGAAAAGGCTTTTGACAGACTGAACTGGTCTTACCCAAAAGCGACGCTTAGCAAATTTGGCTTTGATCATAAATGTATGTCATCAGTTTTAGCACTATACTCGGCTCCCAGCGATAGGATTCTTGATAACAACTAGCTGTCGGATCCATTCTGTATATCTAATGGAACCAGACAGGGTTGTCCCTTGTCACCCTTACTATTTGCTCTCGCTATAGAGCCTTTGGCCGAAAGGATCAGGACTAATAAGGAGATACAGGGAATTAATTTGCCATCTCGTAACTTCAAGTTAGTAATGTACAACATTTTCCTTACTCTACTTAACCCCATTACTTCAATCAACGCTCTTTCATGCGAATAAGATCTATTCTCTAAAGCATCATATTTTAAAATTAATTCCAACAAATCCAAATTTATAACATTTAACATGAATAAAAAGGAAATTGAAGATTTAAGGTAACTTACTGAGTTTACTTGGGAGGGGGAAGGACTTACCTATTTGGGAATAGTTGTAACAAACTATCCATACCACTGTCAAAATCAATAATATTCTTAAAACTGTCTCCAACGACATATTATATTTCAAACAATCTTATCTCTCTCTATTTGGGAGAATAATGACCATTAAGTCCTTCATCCTTCCCAAGATCCTCTATATTTTTAGAACCCTCCCCGTAACTTTTCCTCACAAAGTCATCCACAAAATTAAAAAACTATTGTACCTTTTTATTTGGAACGGTAGAAGAGCTAGAGTTTCGTTAGATATACTCTACAAAAACAAACGTAATGGAGGCGCAGGGTTGCCTAACATACATGGCTACTATATGGCCTCATTGATAAAACACAGCTAGTACTGGTTTAGCAATGGCAAAACTCAGCCTGCATGGCTCTGTCTAGAAAGGGATGTTAGCCTCACTGATTCGGTGCAGGAGTTCCTCTTTAATTTCCTTTTCCATGAGCCATCAAAAGAGCCATCTCATCCTATTTTTCAAGCCATATTCTGTGCCTGGAAAAATCTGCTTAAACCAAATAAAACTATAAATAAATCAGAATGGATTACAAAATTCCCCCTTCATTTACTCGCCCGAATATTCAAACTTCACCTGCCTGAAACTTGGAGTAAATCAGTACTAAAAAAAAAAATCGGAACATCTATAATGGATCTATTTCTCACATGCAGTGAGATAAAATCTAACTATAATTTTCCTTCATCCGAGTTAATCGCCTTTATTATGCTAAGAGATGCTATACAAAAACTTTTACTAGGGAAAACTTTGAATTTGGAAATCTTCTCTTCATGAGTTAAACGGGCTGCATTAACGCAAGTGCAGAAATGTGATCGCGCTAGTGCAGATAGAGCTAGCAGATGCTATCTGCGCTAGCGGTGACGGACTCGGAAATGCTGCAGCCCGCGTCCCAGGGTCCGTCACTCAATGACGGCACATTGCTAGCGCACGCCCATTGTGGGCATGCGCTAGCGATGTGTCCGACATAGGGCTTAATGGCGGCGTTAACGGACTGCGTTACACCACGTTATTCCACGGTGTAACGTAGTCCGTCTAACGGACTGCCTATAACGTAATGTGAACCCAGCCTAACTCTCACTGCTATGTCTTGACGGGGTTCGTGGTTTAACAGTGCCATCAATATCTCCTTCCACGAATATAAAAATTCCCGTATTTGAAAAATGAATAACTATCTTTAATCAAAAGTTAGTATTGATTGTTTGAACTGTGAAATGTGAGGTCTCTAATTTTTAATTACCTTTCCTGTTTCATACCCTCCCCTTTCCCCCCCCCATTTTCCCTTTCCCAGTTATAATATTAAAATTCAATAAAAATACGTTAAAAAGATTTTTTAATCCATTTGGTAGTGTGCCATTTTTAAAAATTTTAATCATACACACACTGAAACATAAAAGCCAACTTAAAATGGATTCAAGTCATGGTGCATTAACATAACTCAGCATCTTACTAACAAGAAACAGTAGACACAAAATCACATGAATCTAATAAAATTTAAATACGCTTTACTGGAACGAAAGAAGTGCGATTTAATTTTCCCAAATCCGACTGGTCATGAACTTTCTGAAGCCGCGTGATACAAGATCTATGATGTAAGGTTCCAAATACAGTATGTATTCAAGATTAGCATTGGGGAACGTGTATACTTCAAATATGTGAATCTCAAGAGAATGCTGAGGAAGGGATCATTTTAGACCAACTCACTTTCTGAGGCTCATTTGGCTCAGTATGAGTAAATCTCACCGGATAGTTGTATTTTTATCTCTGATGGTATAGTTAACTATTGTAGGCTTGATATATGGGAAATTAACGTGTACAGCATTGTTATTGATCCTGTGCCACATCCCATTCAAGCCTTCTGCTAGACATATGTTGGGAGAATTTCCCAACGTGTATCTTCAACAAAAAGCAGCGAAGTCACACTATAGCCATACAGCGATATACCTTTGTTATTGGCCACGAATGGTCTGTGCAAAATTGCAGAGACATATTTGGCATTGATCAAAGCGCTGGATCAAACACGGCGATGCAAGTCTATGCATAGGTGAAAAAATAAAATAAAAATTAAAAAAAATTGGACAGCACACAGATGCCATCCGTGTGTCGTCAGTTCTTTCACTGACTAACAGAAAAAAAAAAAAAGTTTCTTCTACCTATGAAATAAAACTTGATGAAAGTTAGATGTTACTCGGATGGAAATTCGGTGATAATCACTGATGAAGCTCTAAGTTTTTCACAGTCGTGAAAAAACCTGACATCTGAATGAGGCCTTAATGTAATACATACCACACTCAGTGCTTGAATTGACAGAACAGTATTCAGGATTGCTGCCCTTTTAACTGCCTAACCAACAGTGTAGGGTTAAAAGTGAAGCACGCATTAGAAGCATCCCCTCCATGTGTTTCACCACAACAGCGGCTTCATCAGGGGATGGGATAAGATGTAAAAGACATGGACAAAATGGATGGTAACTTTCTGTTAGAATAAGGAAAACACAAAATTGTCACTGAAATTACGTCAAATTGATAGAAATAGTTTTCAATTTAAAGTTACTGAATATCAACTACTGAAAATCTGACATTGCTTTTGAATTGTGGTTTAACAGAATAACAAAATAAATGAAAATGGCCTCGACAAAGTGAGGATACGCAATTTTTTTGTACAACCTTTTAAGGCAATCACTGCAAACAAACGATTTCTGTAACTCTCAATGAGACTTCTGCACTTGTTCACAGGTATTTTGTCCCACTCATCGTGAGCAAACTGCTCCAGCTGTCTTAGGTGTGTTCTCCAGACTGCTGGTTTAAGCTCCTTCTACAGATGTTCAATAGGATTTAGATCATGGAAGCCATATCAGAATAGTCCAATGATCTGCTCTTAGCTATTATTGGATGTTTTTAGCTGTGTATTTTGGATCATTATCCTCTTGGAGGACCCATGACCAGCGACTCAAGCCATGCTTTTTGACAATGGGCTGGACATTTTGCTCCAGAAACCCTTGACAGTCTTGAGATTTCATTGTACTCTGCACAGATTTAAGACACCTTGTGCCAGATACAGCAAACCAACCCCAAAACATAACAGAGCCTCCTCCATGTTTCACAGTAAGTACAGTGTTCTTTTCTTTGTATGCTTCATTAGTAGGTCTTTGAACATGGAGCTGATGTGACTTGCCAAAAAGCTTGTTTTGTCGCATATGACCAAATGACATTCTCTGAGAAGACTTGTGGCTTGTCAATATGAAATTTGCCATTTCAGAAAATTCCAGTCTGAATTGTCATTGATTTTCCCCTTGTAGCCTCATTCAGGTAGGTTGGCTATAGATGCATAGACAAACTTCTGAATATAAGTGCAACTGTATTAACAGGAACATCAAGCTGTTTGGAGATGGCCTTTTAGTCTTTACTATCTATAATTTTCTTTATAATCTCATGAAACAACTCTTTCTTTGGTAAAAGTTCAGTGTGGTACATACCATACCAAATGGTCCAGTGACTAGTTTTAACCCTTCAAACTACGTACACCTGACTGATTCCAAGTTTGTAGACATGTGTGATGCCAGTTACAGGACACCTTAGTTTATGTCCACATGGTCACATTATTTACAATCTTTTCTAAGGGAACTATCATTTTCATCCAGGCCACTTTCATTTCTTTGTTTTTTTTTCACATTTTTCTGCGGAACAACAATTGGAAAGCAATGTCTGATCATTAGTTGCTATTCAATAAATTTACATTGAAAATTACTTTTGTCAGTTTTAAGTTATTTCTGTGATCATTGTGGATTTTTCTTACTATAACAGAAGGGTACCAATAATTTTGTCCATGTCTGTAGATGTCACTGAATGTGGTGAATATTGCATTAATGATGAGGAAACCGACCAAATGTTTGGCCTTTTAATTCCTATAGTAGCTCTAAAATCACACAATGTTTAAATGCATAAATAATACAAGTTACGTTTTAATGATCTGTTACACAATGGCTGGCCTTAATAGAGGAAACTAAGACCTTTTACTATTGAATTTTAACATTTGTTGATTTAAAGGGGTTGTCTACTACTATAACATTGATGACCTATATATACGATTAGTTGTTCTGTGTCTTTGGCAGCCGGAACGGCTCAGTTGCGGAGCTGCACATCGCACCTCAGTCTACTGTATAGTGGCTGCGGCCGAGTACTACATGTCCGCCACTACTGATCTGCGTAGTACTTGGCTGCTATACAGTAGACAGAGCAGTCCCGGACACTACAGACAAGAACAGCTGATCGGCGGGGGGTTCCAGGTGTCGCACCCCCAACAATAAGGCATTAATTACCTATTCTGAGGATAGATCTTCAATGTTAAAGTAGTGGACAACCTCTGTTTCCTCTCCCAGATCAGCCATTTCCTTTCCTGGTTACTTTTGTATTCCAACTAATCTAGGACATAATCCGATACGGAGAAGAAATTCAAACATAGGCAGAACATACAAACTCCATGTAAATATTACCCCGATTAGATTCTAATCTAGGAGCCCAGAGAAGGAAGACAACAGCGCCAACCACAGAGCCACCATGGTGCCCATCACAGAATGCCACCTTTTCCAACAGTCAGTCCTTTACATTCACTCACTGCTGGAGCTAGTCCGTTATTGGTGTTTAATTATGAATATGTAGCGGAAATTTATATTTATAATTATGGACCATATAATTTATATACAAAATGATCTACAATTATAGACCATGCGCCTCACAAATGCATACACACAGCACTTATACATAAGAATTACAGTCTCATATTGTCACTTCCATTCACGTCCAGCAATTGTAGTCAGATCCGCTCACAATTCCTATTCTGCCGTAATCAGATTAAATTGCAGAGTATGGCGTGTAGCAATAAAGAATTAATAGGTGCCGGAGCCCTTGAAATGCATCCAGCTATTTAACATTCTCTGTCCGAAAATCAACTTTATACCAGTTACTTGGAAAGCAAATATTAAAGCAGAGAAAACTGTGGAGGGAAAATTCTCTCATGTGTAACACTGCATGACACGGCGTTCAATGATTATTTACCGTTTCATTATTTTCAGTGATTACTGCTGACATATATCTTGTTCAGAGCTGGGAACACATGGGAATATGAAAAGAAGAGTTTAACGAAGATTTCTCTTATGCCATTTAATGAGTCTCTCTAAAAGAAAAACTGATGGTCCGGTAGAAAGGCATAAAGGCTTATTGAAGGACTGTACGAACCCTCATTTTACCCGATCCCTTAGAGAAAGGAGGACACTGAATATATTGATGTACAATTATTACGTTTCCATAGATATGAAACATGGCATCCATCGGTCCGATATTAAGTTAGAGGGGTTAGAATGGCCTTACGTTGATGTGTTATGTTCGTGCCTTTGCTAAAACGCCGAAGATATATCTCCAATAAATATCAGATCAATGCAAACCCCAAAATTCATCACTGACCACTGGCACTAAAACGTCTGCGATCAGTGATTTGAACAGAGGAAGCTCTTGCCTTGGAAGTGCACTTCTACGCCTCGGAATAAATGAATCCCAATCTTGGCGGCTGGTTCTCAGAGAAGATCTCATGTTCTGATTAACTGGTCACCGCAGGAGGTCCTTACTCCAATGAAGGTTGAACTGTCAGTTCTCTCTCATTTCTCTCAATTAATCCCATATGTTCAGTGTGAGGGTGATATGTCCCATCTTGGGAGATGACTTTATGAATTTTAATTTTTCTATGACAAATTCTGATGGTAATTTATTGTTTAGCTGCCCTAATATAACTGACAGCCTCACCTGTATACATCCTCCTCGTGTGTGTAAGGTCACGTTGAGGATATATGGGGTTTGCTTGATTATGCTTTTATTATACATGTGGTTTTGATTTTCTCTCATTATCATCTCCCAGAAGAGATCAGTATTGGAAATATTTAGCTTGTACTTTACCATAACAAGTTCAGCAGACTTCTTAACAGACTTCATGTCAAGGAACCTCCATTGATGAGAAAACATTAAAGATGTTCTCTAGGACTGGTTTCCGCTCTTTACACTCTACTGAAACTGTCCTCACTAAAGTCTCTAATGACCTACTAACAGCTAAATCTAATGGAAACTACTCCATGCTAATTCTCTTGGATCTCTCCGCAGCATTTGATACTGTGGATCATCAGCTCCTCCTCACTATGCTCCGATCCATTGGCCTCAAGGACACCGTTCTCTCCTGGTTCCCCTCCTATCTCTGTGACTGCTCCTTCACTGTCTGTATCTTTTGCTGGTTCCTCCTCCTCTCACCTTCTCCTTAGGCTGCTTTCACACATCAGGTTTTTTGTTTCAGGCTAAATCCGGCGAGTGTTGAAAAAACTGGATCCGGCGCAGATTGTGAAAAACTGATGCGACGGATCCGTTTTTTTGACGGATCCAGCTAGCCTATCTATAGTATTGGCTAAAAAAAAAAAATTTGGAGCATGCTCAGTTTAAAAACCGGATCAGGCCGCCGGATCCGCCTTTTTCCGGATCCGTCACCTTCCAGCTCCCATAGGCCTTCATAGCAGCAAACAGCCGGAAGCGCCGGATCCGGCGCTTCAGACTTTTTCGCCGGAGACAAAAAATGTTGCAGTAGACGTTTTTTTCAGAAGCCGGAATCGGCAGATTTGCCTGATCCGGCGAAAACCGGACGAAACGCAATGTCACCGGTGCAATCTGGCACTAATACAAGTCTATGGGAAAAAAACCTGATCCGGCGGCAACATTCGCCTGATCCGGTTTTTTGAAAATTAGCCGGATTTAGCCTGACGGCGAAAACCTGATGTGTGAAAGTAGCCTTACTGTTGGGGTTCCTCAAGGATCAGTCCTAGGCCCCCTACTCTTCTCTTTGTATACTGCCCCTATTGGTCAAACAATAAGTAGATTTGGTTTCCAGTACCATCTCTATGCTGACGACACCCAATTATACACCTCACCTGATATCACGCCGGCCTTTCTAGAAAACACCAGTGATAGTCTTACCGCTGTCTCTAACGTCATGTTCTCCCTCTATCTGAAACTGAACCTGTCACAAACTGAACTCCTTGTGTTCTCTCCCTCTATTAACCTACCTTTGCCCAACATTGCCATCTCGTGTGTGGTTCCACAATTACTCCCCAGCAACATGCCCGCTGTCTCAGTGTCATACTTGATTCCGAGCTTTCATTCACCCCCCACATCCGCTCACTGGATCGCTCTTGTTATCTGCACCACAGAAACATTTTAAGAATTCGGCCTTTTCTGACTTTCGATTCTGCAAAAACTCTCACTATTTCACTTATTCATTCTTGTCTGGACTATTGTAACTCTCTACTAATCTGCCTCCCTCTTACCAAACTCTCCCCTCTCCAATCTGTCCTGAATGCTGCAGCCAGGATCATATTTCTCACCAATCGTTATACCGGTGCCTCTACCTTGTGTCAGTCATTACACTGGCTACCCATCCACTCCAGAATCCAGTACAAAACTATTACCCTCATCCACAAAGCACTCCATGGCTCAGCACCACCCTACATCGCCTCCCTGGTCTCAGTCTACCACCCTACCCGTGCCGCCCGCTCCGCTAATGACCTCAGGTTAGCATCCTCAATAATCAGAACCTCCCACTCCCGTCTCCAAGACTTTACACGTGCTTCGCCAATTCTTTGGAATGCACTACCTAGGTTAATACAATTAATCCCCAATCCCCACAGTTTTAAGCGTGCCCTAAAAACTCATTTGTTCAGACTGGCCTACCGCCTCAATGCATTAACCTAACTATCCCAGTGTGGCCTATTAAAAAAAACTTTAACCATAATCAGATTCCTCACATTGTGTTCTCATACACTTTATGCATTTAATAGCCCTCTGTGTCTGTACTGTTACATATTTAGGCTGTTCACCGGTTCATGCAGCTTTACATGAACACCCAATCCTTACACTATGGCTGGTCCAAATAACTAAAGCAATTGTTACCATCCACCTCTTGTGTCTCCCCTTTTTCCTCTTAGATTGTAAGCTTGCGAGCAGGGCCCTTATTCCTCTTGGTATCTGTTTTGATCTGTGATTATTGTTATGCTGTAATGTCTTATGTCTGTACAAATCCCCTCTATAATGTAAAGCGCTGTGGAATATGTTGGTGCTATAGAAATAAAATTATTATTATTGATAGTGATGGTCTAACCTTAGGACAGGTTGTTGTTATTTTGTTGGGGGTCCAATACCCCCATGATGAGCTATTAGTAGATACCATGGCAGCCAGAGGTAGGCAGCTCCGTACACTGAGCAGTGGTCATTCTTGGCTACTACATGCCAGCGTCAATTAATATGGGGGTCTGGGCTGGAGGACACTTGGCTGCCCCCATACACATTAGACCATCGGGAAATCCTCCAACCTCCAATCTCTAGCTTCAGATTATCATCTACTATTTATGGCTTTCTTTAGTCTAATAATTTTATATAGATGATGCAGCTAGGTGAGCATGGATGAAAAGTACCAAAGCAAGGTACCGTACATTTTTTAAGGCTTTCATAGTCACTATATTTTCCTAAAAATGAAACATTCTGTTTAAGAGTTTGTAAGACCCTCGGCTGCAATTAAATCAGGTGAGAACTTTATTTGAAGGATATGGAATCCCCATTCTCGAGACTGGCGAGGGTCCCAGTACACGGCATCCCATCTATTAAACAAAAGCAGACAGTAGGGTGCATACACGTGAATAAATCTGTATACTGTAAAGTAGAAGAGTCAGCGCTGAAGGCCGAGCACTCAGGTGCATCCCCCATTAACAATCATTCCTGCAGAAGGTCTCACTGGTGGTGGCCTGGAGACCCCTATAACATCAGAAAGATGAGACTATAATGATCTGCAGAGATGTTTTTCCCTTCTACTTCCTTTGGTTGAGCCGAAAGCCTAAAAAAAAGACTTTGATTTCACAACCTGCATGAATACATAAGTTTCCTTAGTCTTTCTTCCTCCAGAATATGACAAAGTCGTCTATTATTTTCTACGAAACAAACAACCTCGTATTCCAAACTAAACACAGTGCTGTCAAGTAAAGCTGGAGAAAAGCCGCATCGAGCTACTATGTCCGCAAACAGATCATTCCCTGGGAAGCAAATCACTTTTTCCATTTGCCACCACCGGAGATCTGCAGTGGGAGGCTGCAGTCAGACATAATTGGCATGATACAAGGCAAATGTTGGAAGCTGAGCAGATGGATTGAAAAACTGTTAGCTAAATAAATAATCAATAGACGTATTGAGGCTGGAAAACAAAGTGGGCGGAATGAATTATTAAACTCCCCCGTGTTTTCAGTAATAACTATTAAAAGGCTTTTCGCAGTAATCACTATATATGCACAGAGGGATTAGGAAGAGACAAGCGATTGATTTCTAATTGAGCAGAGTCTCTGGGAGTTATTGCTAATGATTTGTGGTTTACAGAATGATCACCGTCTAATAGTTACAGGGTACAAAGTATGTTATTATGGAAAGAGACAAAAAGTTCTCGTGTAACTTACTCATTCATATAGTACAGCACCATCCATGCAAAGAACAGATGGAGGAACCCTGACAATGAAGCTCCTACAGGGATTGTTCCATTAGGAAAGGCCTTGGACGTGTGACTGTTACTGCGACCCTCACAGATCAGCACAATGAATGAGACAATGTTCCTGCATATCCGTTTGGTGGCAGCACCTGGTCTTATCCACATGGACGGACGGTGCTGCTAACACTTTGCTTTAGGTTGATTGGCGGAGGTTGAAGAGTTCAGACTCCCACTGATCAAGCACGGATTGTCTTTTCCAAGGATGGGCCATCTATGTTTATGTTCTGGAGAACCCCTTTAAAATAAATCACCATCACTATATCTTTTTAAAAGTAAATTAAAAAAAAAAAAAGGATGTCACATACAACCATATTCTCATGTTAAATTGCAATAGAGTGAGCATTTTACTGAAGACCTAAGGGCCTCCATACACACTACAGTCATCAAAACTGCTGATCGGCTGAATAATCTAGTGTAAGAGTGTAGAAGAAAAACAAGGAACCTCTGGGCGCTGCGAGAAATGGTGACGGCTCATAGGTAGTGGTGTGGTACTGTCATTTTTTTGAGGTTAAACATTTCGGCACTGAACAGGTGCTTTCACCAGGTACAAGGGCTTTTTGGTGCTGAAATACGTTGCCTCAATATAGTGACCATACTGCTACCTACGAGCCATCATCTTATCCAGTAGTTCCTTGCTTCTCTCGTCCGCTCTACTGTACTTATTGCCGTTGCCATCGTGTATGACCGGCACAAGGAGGAGCACCAGCTGGTCCACTCTACAAGTTTTTGGGCAGAGTTTTGCATGTTATAAGCACACCTCGCTAAAGGTGAGCAGATCTGGCCACTCTCCTTTACCCCAAACCTCAACACTATAGAGCAACTCTTATGGTTTTTCCTTTAAAATAATGTCATATGTATGGGGGTCTCCCAACTCTTCCCCCTACAGGTGGTGTTTGGGGAGAAAGGTATGGACAGTTTGAAGTCTAACACCCATTAATTTTGCTTCCTCAAGATGTAGGCAGCTGCCTGAGGTGTCTGGAAGTGACCCATTAGATGGGCGTCGGTTGAACTATGCTTTGGCCGAATATTTGGCCAACACCCATCTCGGCCGACTCTTGCATACACAGGAATGCTTGTTTTGTGAGTGCTCCTCTGCTCTCTATGTGAAAGTAGAAAACTAATACTGTACATTGACTGGTAGCTTGTCTCCAGAACAATGCAATGGGCAGTCCGAAATCGGACATGCCTGATCAAATCTCCCCCAACCATCAGCCGAAAGGTTTCCCCATACACATTAGGTTGCTGGCTGAGCCCATTGGTATCAGCCACTATGGCCGATATTAGCCTAAAGGCTTTTACTCGGATCTTCCCATAGAGAACACCGAGCGGTCATGTATATGGGGGAGTCGTGAGGGAGAACTGTCGAATGAGCGTTCAGTCCTCAGCTATCTAAGGTGTGTGCGCACACTAAGGCACGTAGAGACCTCCAAGGAAAAGGATGGCTGTGAATAAGTAAAGTGCCTCATGTACAGAATTCCACTACGGATCAGTAATACTGCACAGAGCCTGGTACAGGTCCATATACCCTGAAGCACCATTGATTTTATTCTAAGACCTAACAAGTATTTTTCTTATGGATTCCTCTATAATAAGGTGGAGGAGACACTATTGTTGGGATTCGGTGAACACAACACTGCCATGTAAGTGAGCCCGAAGAATTTACAGAACTTGACCACAGATCAGAAAGTCTCGTCCCTGGTCCCAGGCAGCAGTTTCTCCGCATGATTCAGGATGGATGTGGCTCAGGACAGAACAATATGCTCACCAGAATTTGCCCTTTCAAATGAGCATTGAATTCTATGGATTTTGTGGGCACCGGCTGACAGATCTGCCTGCTGTATCTACACGTTGTACAGGTGAAGGTGTTCCTGTGTGTTACACTACAGAAACTAGACAGACCGTCCCTAAATTCACAGTTTTTAGTTTCCCGGCCATAAGGACGCATGGACATCAATAGAAAACAATGGCAAAATACAAGTGTCAGGGGCAGATATATGATACAACTGACAGTAATACTCCCGATTCCATACTATTTAGTTATGGTGATGACATGAAGGGCGAGAGGCCAAGTTTTATCACCCACATATCAATTACACATGTGCCTCTGGTCGCAAAATAACCTACAATATTGTATCATTTTTTCAATGGAAGCAGATTGTCATATTCTTGTGTTGTGAACTCTATTTCTGGGCTTCCTCTTGTGGTCACAAGTGGTACTGTGTGAGTGCTGTCTTTCTGCAGGTTTGTGACTGGCATCAGCTGTCTCGTTATCTGCGGGCTGGTTTTCTATTTAAGCTCACTTGGAATCTCAGTCTATGCCTGCTGTCGTTGTATTCAGTGCTATTCTGTTTGCTCCTGTCTACATCCGTTACCAGTCTCTTCAAGAGAAGCTAAGTTCTGTTTGCTTATTCTTGCTCATCTGTGTTCAATATGTTCCTAGAATATTATGAGTTTTGTCCAGCTTGCTAATATGTGATTTCTCTGCTTGCTGGTAGCTCTGGGGTGCTGAGTTGCTCCCCCCACATCGTTAGTTGGTGTGGGGGTTCTCGCATTCTCTGCGTGGATATTTTTGTATAGGGTTTTTTACTGACCGCACAGATCCCTTGCTATTTTCTGCTATCTAGTGTTAGCGGGCCTCATTTGCTTAACCTGTTTCATCTCTGCGTTTGTCTTTTCCTCTTAACTCACCGTTATTATTTGTGGGGGGCTTCTATATCTCTGGGGTTATTTCTCTGAGGCAAGTGAGGTCTTACTTTATCTCTAGGGGTAGTCAGTTTCTCAGGCCGTGAAGAGACGTCTAGGATTTCAGGAAACGTTCCACGGCTACCTTTAGTGTGTTTGGTTAGGATCAGCTTTGCGGTCAGTCCAGTTACCACATCCCCAGAGCTCGTCCTATTGTCTCTGACTTAGCTGGTTAGATTTGTGATCCTAAGCCACTGGGATCATAACAGTACAGCAGGCCTGAAAAGTGTTTAATGCATCGCAGAAGTGGGATAAGAGAAGTCCTGAGTACAATTTTTTTTTTTTTTCCTCTCCCTTTGCTGCAGTCTGTCCAGCTTCTCTCATCCCCTTAATCTCTGGGTGGCTTTGAGTTCAGCTGCAGACATGGATATTCAGAGTCTGACTTCTAGTGTGGATCATCTTGCTGCAAGGGTGCAAAGCATTCAGGATTTTGTTGTTCACAGTCCTATGTCTGAGCCAAAAGTACCTATTCCTGAGTTGTTTTCTGGAGATAGATCTGGGTTTCTGAATTTTAAGAATAATTGTAAGTTATTTCTATCTCTGAGACCTCGTTCCTCTGGTGATTCCGCTCAGCAAGTTAAAATTGTTATCTCCTTGTTACGCGGCGACCCTCAAGATTGGGCTTTCTCCCTGGCGCCAGGAGATCCTGCATTGCTGAATGTGGATGCGTTTTTTCTGGCGCTTGGATTGCTTTATGAGGAACCTAATCTTGAGAACCAGGCAGAAAAGGCCTTGCTGGCTCTCTCTCAGGGCCAGGATGAAGCTGAGGTGTATTGTCAAAAATTTCGGAAATGGTCGGTGCTTACTCAATGGAATGAGTGTGCCCTGGCTGCAAATTTCAGAGAAGGTCTTTCTGAAGCCATTAAGAATGTTATGGTGGGGTTCCCTACGCCTGCAAGTCTGAATGACTCAATGGCTTTGGCCATTCAGATTGATCGGCGTTTGCGGGAGCGCAAATCTATGCACCATCTGGCGGTGTTTTCTGAACAGAGACCCGAGTCTGTGCAATGTGACCGAATTCTGACCAGAATTGAGCGGCAAAATCATAGACGTCAAAATGGGTTGTGCTTTTACTGTGGTGATTCAACTCATGTTATCTCAGCATGCTCGAAGCGCGTAAAAAAAAAAAAAAAAAATCGTTAAATCTGTCACCGTTGGTACTATACAGCCTAAATTCATTTTGTCTGTTACTTTAATTTGTTCTTTGTCATCCTACTCGGTTATGGCTTTTGTGGATTCGGGTGCTGCCCTGAACCTGATGGATGTGTCGTTTGCCAGGCGCTGTGGTTTTGTCCTGGAGCCTTTGGAATTCCCTATTCCACTGAGGGGTATTGATGCTACACCATTGGCTGAGAATAAGCCTCAGTATTGGACTCAAGTGACCATGTGCATGACTCCTGTACATCAGGAGGTGATTCGCTTTCTTGTGCTGCATAATCTGCATGATGTTGTCGTTTTGGGTCTGCCATGGCTGCAGGCCCATAATCCAGTTCTGGATTGGAAAGCTATGTCTGTTTCAAGTTGGGGTTGCCAGGGGATTCATGGCGATGCTCCTTTGGTGTCAATTGCTTCTTCCACTCCTTCTGAGGTCCCTGAGTTTTTGTCGGACTACCAGGATGTATTTGATGAGCCCAGATCCGGTGCCCTGCCTCCTCACAGGGATTGTGATTGTGCTATAAATTTGATTCCTGGTAGTAAGTTCCCCAAGGGACGACTTTTTAATTTGTCTGTACCAGAACATGCCGCAATGCGGAGTTATATACAGGAGTCTTTAGAGAAGGGACATAGTCGCCCGTCCTCCTCCCCTCTTGGTGCTGGATTCTTTTTTGTGGCCAAGAAGGATGGTTCTCTGAGACCTTGTATAGATTATCGTCTTCTAAATAAAATCACGGTCAAATTTCAGTATCCTTTGCCATTATTATCTGATCTGTTTGCTCGGATTAAGGGGTCCAGTTGGTTCACCAAGATAGATCTTCGTGGTGCGTATAACCTTGTGCGTATTAAGCAGGGGGATGAATGGAAAACAGCATTTAATACGCCCGAGGGCCATTTTGAGTACTTGGTGATGCCTTTTGGACTCTCTAATGCTCCTTCTGTGTTCCAGTCCTTCATGCATGACATCTTCCGAGAATATCTGGATAAATTTATGATTGTGTATCTGGATGACATTTTGGTCTTTTCTGAGGACTGGGAGTCCCATGTGAAGCAGGTCAGGATGGTATTTCAGGTCCTGCGTGCTAATGCCTTATTTGTGAAGGGCTCAAAATGTCTCTTCGGAGTACAGAAGGTTTCTTTTTTGGGTTTTATTTTTTCTCCTTCTACTATTGAGATGGACCCAGTCAAGGTCCAGGCTATTCATGACTGGACTCAGCCCACGTCTGTTAAGAGTCTTCAGAAGTTCTTGGGTTTTGCTAATTTTTACCGTCGCTTCATTGCTAATTTTTCTGGCGTGGTTAAACCCTTGACGGATTTGACCAAGAAGGGTTCTGATGTGACTAATTGGTCTCCTGCGGCCGTGGAAGCCTTTCGGGAGCTGAAGCGCCGGTTTTCTTCGGCTCCAGTTTTGTGTCAGCCTGATGTCTCTCTTCCTTTTCAGGTCGAGGTTGATGCTTCTGAGATTGGAGCAGGGGCTGTTTTGTCACAGAGAAGCTCTGATGGCTCTGTGATGAAGCCTTGTGCTTTCTTTTCAAGAAAGTTTTCGCCTGCCGAGCGGAATTATGATGTTGGTAATCGGGAGTTTTTGGCTATGAAGTGGGCATTTGAGGAGTGGCGACATTGGCTCGAGGGAGCTAAGCATCGTGTGGTGGTCTTGACTGATCACAAAAATCTGATTTATCTCGAGTCTGCCAAGCGGCTGAATCCTAGACAGGCTCGTTGGTCGTTGTTTTTCTCTCGTTTTGATTTTGTGGTCTCGTACCTGCCTGGTTCGAAGAACGTGAAGGCTGATGCTCTTTCTAGGAGTTTTGTGCCTGACTCTCCGGGAGTTTCAGAGCCGGCTGGTATCCTCAGAGAGGGAGTGATTTTGTCTTCCATTTCCCCAGATTTGCGACGAGTGCTACAGAAATTTCAGGTGGATAAACCTGACCGTTGCCCACCAGAGAGACTGTTTGTCCCAGATAGATGGACCAGCAGAGTTATTTCCGAGGTTAATTCTTCGGTGTTGGCAGGCCATCCTGCGATTTTTGGTACCAGGGATTTGGTGGCTAGGTCCTTCTGGTGGCCTTCCTTGTCGCGGGATGTGCGTTCCTTTGTGCAGTCCTGTGGGATTTGTGCTCGGGCTAAGCCTTGCTGTTCTCGTGCCAGCGGTTTGCTTTTGCCTTTGCCTGTCCCGAAGAGGCCTTGGACGCACATTTCCATGGATTTTATTTCGGATCTTCCAGTCTCTCAGAGAATGTCTGTCATCTGGGTGGTGTGTGATCGTTTATCTAAAATGGTCCATTTGGTGCCCTTGCCTAAGTTGCCTTCCTCCTCCGATTTGGTTCCTCTATTTTTTCAGAATGTGGTTCGCTTGCACGGCATCCCTGAAAATATTGTGTCTGACAGAGGATCCCAGTTTGTGTCCAGATTTTGGCGGATCTTTTGTGCTAAGATGGGCATTGATTTGTCTTTTTCGTCGGCCTTCCATCCTCAGACGAATGGCCAAACCGAGCGAACTAATCAGACCTTGGAAACTTATTTAAGATGTTTTGTTTCTGCTGATCAGGATGATTGGGTGACTTTTTTGCCATTGGCCGAGTTTGCCCTTAATAATCGGGCTAGTTCTGCTACTTTGGTTTCGCCTTTTTTCTGCAATTCTGGTTTTCATCCTCGTTTTTCCTCGGGTCAGGTTGAACCTTCTGACTATCCTGGGGTGGATTCTGTGGTGGATAGGTTGCAGCAGATTTGGAACCATGTGGTGGACAATTTGAAGTTGTCACAGGAGAAGGCTCAGCGCTTTGCCAATTGCCGTCGCGGTGTGGGTCCCCGACTTCGTGTTGGGGATTTGGTATGGCTGTCTTCTCGGTATGTTCCTATGAAGGTTTCCTCTCCTAAATTCAAGCCTCGCTTCATCGGTCCTTATAAGATTTTGGAAATCCTTAACCCGGTGTCATTTCGATTGGACCTCCCAGCGTCGTTTGCCATTCATAACGTGTTCCATAGGTCGTTGTTGCGGAGGTATGTGGTGCCTGTGGTTCCTTCTGTTGAGCCCCCTGCCCCGGTGCTGGTGGAGGGCGAATTGGAGTACGTGGTGGAGAAGATCTTGGATTCTCGTATTTCTAGACGGAGGCTTCAGTATTTGGTTAAGTGGAAGGGCTATGGTCAGGAGGATAATTCCTGGGTTGTCGCCTCTGATGTTCATGCGGCCGATTTGGTTTGTGCCTTCCATGTGGCTCGTCCTGATCGCCCTGGGGGTTTTGATGAGGGTTCGGTGACCCCTCCTCAAGGGGGGGGTACTGTTGTGAACTCTATTTCTGGGCTTCCTCTTGTGGTCACAAGTGGTACTGTGTGAGTGCTGTCTTTCTGCAGGTTTGTGACTGGCATCAGCTGTCTCGTTATCTGTGGGCTGGTTTTCTATTTAAGCTCACTTGGAATCTCAGTCTATGCCTGCTGTCGTTGTATTCAGTGCTATTCTGTTTGTTCCTGTCTACATCCATTACCAGTCTCTTCAAGAGAAGCTAAGTTCTGTTTGCTTATTCTTGCTCATCTGTGTTCAATATGTTCCTAGATTATGAGTTTTGTCCAGCTTGCTAATATGTGATTTCTCTGCTTGCTGGTAGCTCTGGGGTGCTGAGTTGCTCCCCCCACATCGTTAGTTGGTGTGGGGGTTCTCGCATTCTCTGCGTGGATATTTTTGTATAGGGTTTTTTACTGACCGCACAGATCCCTTGCTATTTTCTGCTATCTAGTGTTAGCGGGCCTCATTTGCTTAACCTGTTTCATCTCTGCGTTTGTCTTTTCCTCTTAACTCACCGTTATTATTTGTGGGGGGCTGTTCTATTTCTTTGGGGTTATTTCTCTGAGGCAAGTGAGGCCTTACTTTATCTCTAGGGGTAGTCAGTTTCTCAGGCCGTGAAGAGACGTCTAGGATTTCAGGAAACGTTCCACGGCTACCTTTAGTGTGTTTGGTTAGGATCAGCTTTGCGGTCAGTCCAGTTACCACATCCCCAGAGCTCGTCCTATTGTCTCTGACTTAGCTGGTTAGATTTGTGATCCTAAGCCACTGGGATCATAAAACATTCTTGTAGTTTTAGATCCAAACAGGAATTAAGGCATTTTCTGGTTGCCTAAAGGCATTACTTGGGTAACTGCACATGCAGCCCTAGAATGCCAGATGTTCGGTCTCCAGGAGTAGGCCATTTCCTATAGCACAGCATTACTTATTATTCAGGTCAAGTTATTGTGTTACATGAATTTTTTCTCATAAACACGATGACAGGTTGCCAATCTGACAGCGGCATTAAACACGTTTCGGGGGTGCGTGGAGTCCAATCGCGTGCCCGTGATGGATCTTTGGGCACCAATGGGTTGCCATGAGAGCCTGGGGTCTGCTGTAGACCTACATGCATGTCAAGGCGATTCTACTATGAAAGCCGGCATCTAGCTAGCGTTCATAGGAGACCATGATTTTCGCTATACATAGCAGTACTGAAGCACTGTTATGCACAGCACAAGCGATCAGATGATCGCATCTTCAAGTCACCTAAGGGGACGAAGTTAAAAATTTAAAAAAAAAAAAAAGTTTTTAAAAATATGAAAGTGGAGAAAAAATGAAAAAAAAATAAAAAATAAAAAAGTTCAAACCACACTCAATTAAAAATAAAATTAAAATAAAGGTACGCATATTTGTCAAAACATAAAATTAATAGGTCAACGGCATAATGATAAAAAATAGAAACGCTAGAATTATGTTTTTTTGGCTGCTACAACATTGTTATAAGAGGCGATCAAAACATCGTATCTATGCCAAAATGCTATAAACCTGCTCATGGAGCAAATAATAAGCCCTCATAAAGCCACATATCTTCAAAATTAAAATAGTTACGGGCCTAACAAAATGGTGATGTAACCAAAAAATAATAATGTTTCCACACACGTTTGGTATCTCCATACTAGAACAGACCTGTAGAACCATATTGCCTGGTCGGATTTACCATATCGTGAACATGAGAAATAAACGACAAATTGCATTTTCTTTTTGCTATTTCAATGCACTTGCAATTTTTTCCCTACTTTCCAATGGATCGCATTGAGTGAGGGCTCAGTGAGGTGACCTCACCTTCCTCAGTCGGTAGGCCTGCAGGCTCAGTGAGGTGACCTCACCTTCCTCAGTCGGTAGGACTGCAGGCTCAGTGAGGTGACCTCACCTTCCTCAGTCGGTAGGCCTGCAGGCTCAGTGAGGTGACCTCACCTTCCTCAGTCGGTAGGCCTGCAGGCTCAGTGAGGTGACCTCACCTTCCTCAGTCGGTAGGCCTGCAGGCTCAGTGAGGGGTCCTCACCTTCCTCAGCCGGTAGGCCTGCAGGCTCAGTGAGGTGACCTCACCTTTTAATCAGTTAAGAACAAGTTTGAGAAAGGAAGGAAACAAGACTGAGAAGAGCTGAGAACCTGTGATAAATGAACTACTAGAAGAAATAAGCCTAGCGATATATGGAGATGCATCTGTGATCCATGACCGCTGTATGTGAAATGTATCCTCCTTATCAAACATATGGAAAGAGAGCAGCTCTGGAATTTCCTGCCCTTGCTTGCTCAATGTGTGAACAGGTTACATACACTGAAGGGACTGAAAGCAGTTTGACATTTATTCCAGTTTTCTGGCAAGAAACTGCTTGAAATATAGGAACAGTTTTGGCACAACTTGTATGCTGAGGTGTTTGGCAGTTTAACAGGGTTTTTTTTGTGCGTTTTGAAAATAGGTGAAGCTCAATAGGAACAGGGCATAGTCAAGGGTGCCTGTCAAATTCTTCAGAAAAATTTACGGCATGGCTCAGTCAGATGTCTGTGCAAATCTGTCCAAGGGCGTACCACGAGGTACAGACTGGCCGCGGGTCTCCCGACCCAAGAGTGACCAACTCATAGAAATGCATGAAGCGGTCATGGTTTTGAGATTCGTGGCCAGTCCAAGCGTTAATAGTCCATGCTCGGAAATCTGAAGGAGCCTAAAACAGTGCTTTCCATCAAGCACTACATGGGGGCTTCTGCTTAAATCCCCGAAAAACTGTATTCCTGCAGGAACCCCGACGGAGTCACTGTGGACACTAACTGGCCTCCATCCTAGCAGTATTCCTCTTTTTCATACATGCAGAAAAACAGTGCCAGACCGCTGCCAGGGTCCACAGTAACTCCATCAACTTCATCCAAGTAAAAGGCTATGTTGAAGTTTTGTCATGGCTCCCACTAGGATACTGGTCTTTGGGGATTCCATCAGAAAACTATATATGTGGTCCTAGCCTTATACCAATTCTGACACTTTTCTTTGTTTTTTAAGAAATGAAATTTTAATCTAAATTCACACGAAGATTTTAATTCACTTTCTGGTGTGTGTTTTTTTTTTTTTAACCAAAAACAGGACTAGTTAAAAGGGAGAAAAGACATCTTTGGGGATGTGCACATGACATTGTTTTTCAAGCAAAGGGTCCTTAATGAAAATGCAGGCTGTGCGTCTCTGAACGGTCTTCGTGCTTGCAATTCTTGGCAACTTTGCCAAGTGCATTATTTTGTATCGATTTTTTTTTTTACTTCTACATATACAATAGTGAGAGACACCTTCCAAACAGAATCTTCCTGAAGAATAGTTAGATTTTTTTTTTTTTAACCGCTTTGCGACATTACAAACGTGACGCCCAAACCCTTAGGCTAACATTATAGTCTCTACACTGAGGCCGGTATCACACCCATGAAGCACAGACCCCCTTACCCCCAGACTGCAGGGTCTCCCGGCCTGAGCTTATGGCTACCTAGGCATATATGACACCAATAGCCCAGACCAGGAGATCTGGTGGTCGGGCCGTTCTGCCAATCCAGGCACAGTCTGTGCTTCACGGATGAATGAAACTGTCATTACCAAGAATCAGGACAATCATTTATTATTAGCGTCGCCATCAGCATTGATGGAAATTATCATTGTGGCCATTTACATAAAATGGTAATTTGCACAAACTGCAGTCATTGTTCCAACAATCGCTGGGTGTGAACACTCCCTAAGGAGGTTTTACTGATAAGCGCCTTGTAGAGGACGCTCCCAGGATGAGCTTGTGACCCTGCAGGATTTCTGCACCTATCATTTATATTAGGTTACTTGAGGTTTTTCATTACATTTTTGTGGCCAGAAGTCAGAAGCTACGTCCCAAGCCCTCAATGGGAGGGAAGCTCTCATAGACTTGTATTGTACTGGACAGTCGGCAGGTCGCTTTTTGCTGGGGACGAAAACAGATAAAGACAACAGAAGGCGAGTACAAAACCAGCGGCCGGGGGACTTACTGACATACCTGGGTGAGGTTTACATGCATTTCTGATTATTTTCCATTGCAGAAACACACTAATAACGAATGTGGCGTTTTTTACCTGTGGATTTTCCACATCTAATACAAGTCTATGTAGAAAATCTCCAAAGAAAACTCAGTGAACCCAGAAGAGAACTTGACAAGTTGTGGATTTGAAACGCGCGTCGCAGGTCAGTTTACGCAGTGCTAAAAAGAAGAACAGTGGGAACGAGAGCTCCATACATCATATCCACTTTGCTGGGATTGTAAGATGCTGCGTTATTGATGCAGCAAAAATACCCAGTATGAAAAACCCATTGCAGGCACAAAGCCTAAGGCCATTAGCACACAATGCAGATTTAGTGCGGATTCGCAGTGGATTTTTTCCGCACAGAAATGCTGCAGATCCGCACTGTGATTTACAGTACAATGTAAATCAATGTGAGAAAAAAAAAAGCTGTGCAGATGGTGCGGAAAAATCTGCGCGGAAACGCTGCGGATTTAAAAGAAGTGCATGTCACTTCTTTTGTGCGGATCTGCAGCGTTTCTGCACCCCTCCATTATAGAAATCCGCAGTGGTGAAAACCACACAAAATCCGCATCAATTCCGTGGCAAATCTGCACGTGCGGATTCTGCAAGGAGATGCGGATTTTGTGCAGAAAATTCTGCACCCAATTCCGCAACGTGTGCACATAGCCTTAAAGGCAATAACATTCAACCCCTTTAAGAAATGGGTCCACAATAGCAAAAGAAACTACTGTTATATTTTGGATGCAATTCTTACACTTGCTTATCCTAAATCAATTCAGGAAAACCAGGAGAGAATGAATGCACCTGTTATTTCCTCCGGAGGGAAGGTCACAGCCCGCACCCTCACAGATGGGTGCACCGATTTACAAGAGCTCATCTGTGAGTATCACCCTCCTAGATAAGACCCCTGCAGCACTGCTCTGCATGCCAGGATCTGATGGGGGGAGTGGTCAAAAATGCAGAAGTAGTTTTTTCCCTATATCACAGGAAAAGGTCGCACAAGATTAACCATTTGATTTGGTAATGTAAATATCACAAACCGCCAAGTCACCTGATGCCCGACATCTCTGGACTGTTCACACGGAGCTTTCTGGTGAGGATTACTGAGAGGCTTCTGCTCCAAATCCACATGAAAGAAGTCGAGCACTGAGAGAAGATACTCGTTTTCAATAGGAAAATATTACAATCCTGAATGCGGTGCTATTTTTTCTCAGGTGGAAAAAGTCGTTTTTAAAGGTGAATTTCGCAAAATGACAATTCCAAGTAAACAAAAGTGAAGTGGGCGTTTTTTCCTCCTTCAATTGATCAAAAAGTCTACTTTGGAGAGGTTTTCTGTAGGCAGAATCAGCCTCAGTGTGCGCTCACGGTGAGTGATTTTTTTTTTTTAAGAGAGTTTTAGGACCAGAAAGTCTCCAAATTATATAAAAGTTATAATAAATTGGAGTTTCTGCTCGTTTCCACCCCAAAATCTCCGGGCCCGATGCATCGAAGCTTTCTGGACACAATTCTGGAGTAAACGTTTCGTACAGTCATCATAGTAACTCGCCCCCAACTCTCCCATGACATGTCATTTCCACGCACCGTGTGCACTACAGGCAGGTTTTCCCCACTTTACAGAATAACAGTTTATTCAAAGAGAATGTGAAAAGTTTTCTAATGCGGATTGTGGAGCAGAATCTTTCACAGCACGGAAAATGTTTTTCGGAAGCTTTTTTTCTAGTGTTGATTCTTAAAGGGAATCTTTCAGCAGGTTTTTGCAATGTAATCTGGGGACAACATGAGGTAGGGGTTAAACCACAGCAATGTGTCACCTATCAGGCTATGGGCTGCTGTTCAATTACAAAGAAGGTTTCATCACCAGGACATTATCATTGTCCGACTCTGCCTCTCCTGTGATCAGCAGCTCACTGTCAATAGACTATGTACCTAGAGAGCCTGGTGTGGGCGGGGCTAGCTGTGGGCGGGGCTAGCTTCCTCAGCTCTGCTACATCTATAAGCTCTGATTGTATCAGAACGGCGGCACCCAGTAATGTAAGTGACACATCGCTGGAATCAGGGTCCCTTTTCCTATATTATGCTGCTCGCAGATTAAGGAGCAAAAACCTGCTGACAGATTCCCTTTAAGCTACAAAAATCCATGTGTGAAAAAGTGCGGCCATTCTCTAACACGTCATTTCATAAGGAGCTTCTGCGAAAAAGAAAAAACAAAACGCTCCAAATTTAGCTTCCAAATCAACCGGAGCAGAAATCAAAAAAAGTCCATGCACAAAAATTCCAAAAAAAAGCATCAAACCTTTTTATAGCAGGAAACACTGACATCCCAGTAAGTTGTTATCCCGGTCTGTGGCCCCGATGTCCTCCAGATGGGGGGAATCAGGACCCCCGGAATAGGGCGGCCACCACAGGAGGGTCACACACCAGCCAGCTGCTCGGACACGGGACACAGACCACCCAGAGGGTCCTGGGGACGTCACGGGGGTCCCCGAGCCCTCCTGCCCGCAGAGCTGTGGTGGGTGCAGGAGCCTGGAGGTGACGGACCCCGCTGAGGGGAGGTGACGGACCCCGCGGAGGGGAGGAGGGGGCGGCAGGGGTGAAGGTGAGCAGCCGAGCACAGCGCCTACCTGGCAGCCTGGTCACCGAGCCGGAGGGTCGCACAGACGAGCAGGAGGGCGCACAGCACCGAGCACAGGCAGGCAGGAGGCGGGGGCAGAGCGATGAATGAGAGAAAGTGGAGGGAGGAAGAGGCGGAGACAGCGGAGGACCGGAGCGGGGCCACAATGGAGGGCACCGGGGGCGGCACACGGCCGGGCGGACAGCCTGTGTCCTCGGCTGCACTATACGTGAGGTCTGTGAGTGGCGGCGCCGCCCACGGCTCACCTTGGCGGACTCTTGTCGCTGCTTAGCAACCGTTGCTATGTAAACGTCACTTGTCTGCCACTGGCACTTTACGTGTCCCCAGGTGGATAAGAAGGGAGCTCCGCCGCCATCTTTTTCTTGGGCAGATGGGTTTCCAGGTGACCGGTACACGGCTGAAACTTTCATGGACACTGATGAGAAGTGATGCAGACGTGACGTGGACACAGAGCTGACAATCGGAGCAAAGAGCTGGCTGGTTGCTATAGGCAACAGAACCACAGTGATCACACAAGTTATAATATAGCAGAATACTGGAGGGACATAGTATAGGGATATAGAATAGTATAGGAATGTATAGTATAGCGGCATATAGTATAGGAATATATAGTATAGGGATATAGAATAGTATAGGGGCATATAATATAGGGATATAGAATAGTATAGGGGCATATAATATAGGGATATAGAATAGTATAGAAGCATGTAGTATAGGAATGTATATTATAGGGGCATGTAGTATAGGAATATATAGTATAGGGATATAGAATAGTATAGGGGCATATACTGTAGGGGCATATAATATAGGGATACAGAATAGTATAGAAGCATGTAGTATAGGAATGTATAGTATAGGGGTATATAGTATAGGAATATATAGTATAGGGGCATATAGTATAGGAATATATAGTAAGGGATACAGAATAGTATAGGGGCATGTAGTATAGGGAGGCACATAGTATAGGGGCATATAATATAGGGATATAGAATAGTATAGGGGAATCTAGTATAGGAATATATAGTACTAGATGGTGGCCCGATTCTAACGTATCGGGTATTCTAGAATATGTAGGTAGTATATAGCACAGGCTACGTACTATATTGCACAGTGACGTAGTATATAACATAACCAACGTAGTATATAACATAGCTAAATAGTATATAACAGAGCTACGTAGTATGTAACACAGCCACATAGTATATAACATAGCCACGTAGTGTACTGCACAGCTACGTAGTGTATAGCACAGGCCACGTATATAGCAGAGCCACGTAGTATATAACATAGTCACGTAGTATATTGCACAGTCACGTAGTGTATTGCACAGCTACGTAGTGTATTGCACAGCTATGTAGTATATTGGTCAGTGACGTAGTATATAGCAGAGCCACGTAGTATATAACATAGCCACATAGTATATTGTAGAGGCACGTAGTATATTGCATAGCTACGTAGTATATTGCACAGCCACATAGTATATAACAGAGCCACGTAGTATATTGTAGAGGTACGTAGTATATTGCATAGCTACGTAGTATATTGCGCAGCCACATAGTATATAACAGAGCCATGTAGTATATTGCACAGTCGACGTATATAACAGAACCGACACAGCCACATAGTATATTGCACAGCTACGTAGTATATAACAGAGCATGTAGTATATTGGACAGTCACGTTGTATATTGCACAGTCACGTTGTATAGTATAGGGGCATATAGTATAGGAATATATAGGGATATAGTATATGGGCATGTAGTATAGGAATATATAGTATAGGGATATAGAATAGTATAGAAGCATGTAGTATAGGAATGTATAGCATAGGGGCATGTAGTATAGGAATATATCGTATAGGGATATAGAATAGTATGGAGAATGTAGTATAGGGGCATATAGTATAGGAATATATAGTATAAGGATATGGAATAATATAGAAGCATGTAGTATAGGAATGTATAGTATAGGGGCATATAGTATAGGAATATACAGTATAGGGATATAGAATAGTATAGGGGCATGTAGTATAGGAATATATAGTATAGGGGCATATAGTATAGGAATATATAGTATAGGGATATACTGTAGAATAGTATAGGGGCATATAGTATAGGGAGGGACATAGTATAGGGCAGTGATGGGCAACCTTTTGAGCTTGGTGTGTCAAAATTCGCCAAAAAACCGAACATAACTTGGGTGGTGTGTCACCTTGATAAAAAAACCATAATTTTGCGACATGTATAGTTTAAATAACAAATATGTATAATTATAATTAACTTACTTGCTTAGTGACTTCTTTGTTCATCTGTCAGTTGGTTTCTTTTGTTGGTCTTGCTATTACACTGGTCAATAGCATTTTTGGTGCCAAAGATATTTCATCGAATTTAGGGTATTTTTGGGGTGCTGATTCTGAATATGTCATCAGTTTTGCCAGATTGGCTCAAGTTTTTGAGATTTTTGGTATCTTATTTATAGCACTTGTTGGTAAATGCGACGCATCATCTCATTAATTTCTTTGGATTAGTACTTGAACTGAGCAGTTCTCAATATAGTTTTGTGTTAATTAGTGTTCTAAAAGTTTGTTCATAGCTTGATTTTTGCACTAACTTTATGTTGTTGTCTGTTTTCCAGTGAAAAGCATGAACTCATCAAGAAGAAGTTGTCTTAACGATCCAGACTCATTCTGTTACATTTGTGGTGAATACACACTGCCAAAACATAGAAGAAACATAACAGACTTCGTAAAAAAAGTGTATTTTGCCTATTTTGGGGTTATGCTTGGGGACCAAGACAAGTTTTGGGCACCACACATAGTGTGCAAAGCATGTATCGAATTATTACGAAAATGGAGCAAAGGACAAAGAAAAAGCTTCAAATTTGGTGTTCCAATGGTGTGGAGAGAGCCAAAAAATCATCATGATGACTGTTATTTCTGTGCAGTGCAAGTGCAAGGATTCAATAAGCATAAGAAACGAAAATGGGAGTAACATGGAATCTGCAAGAAGGCCTGTCCCTCATTGTGAAGATGTGCCTGTACCTGTGTTTACCATAAATAACAGTCATCATGATGATTTTTTGGCTCTCTCCACACCATTGGAACACCAAATTTGAAGCTTTTTCTTTGTCCTTTGCTCCATTTTCGTAATAATTCGATACATGCTTTGCACACTATGTGTGGTGCCCAAAACTTGTCTTGGTCCCCAAGCATAACCCCAAAATAGGCAAAATACACGTTTTTTACGAAGTCTGTTATGTTTCTTCTATGTTTTGGCAGTGTGTATTCACCACAAATGTAACAGAATGAGTCTGGATCGTTAAGACAACTTCTTCTTGATGAGTTCATGCTTTTCACTGGAAAACAGACAACAACATAAAGTTAGTGCAAAAATCAAGCTATGAACAAACTTTTAGAACACTAATTAACACAAAACTATATTGAGAACTGCTCAGTTCAAGTACTAATCCAAAGAAATTAATGAGATGATGCGTCGCATTTACCAACAAGTGCTATAAATAAGATACCAAAAATCTCAAAAACTTGAGCCAATCTGGCAAAACTGATAGCATATTCAGAATCAGCACCCCAAAAATACCCCAAATTCATTAAAATATTTTGGACACCAGAAAAAAAATTTTTTGTTGTTGACCTGTGTTATTTAACTTGTGTGGGGTGCCGTGAACTAAGATAAGTGAGGGGGAGGGGGAATTCTTCCAGTGATGGCGAACCTGTGACAGTCCAGCTGTTGCAAAACTACAATTCCCATCATGTCTTCACAGCCAAAGCTTTTGCTCACTTATCTCAGTAATGGCCAATGACACCCCACAGTTCACTGGATGATGGTTGCTGTAGTAGTCACAGGGCCTGCAGACAGCAATCACAGGGCCTGCAGACAGCAATCACAGGGCCTCCAGACAGCGATCACCTCAGGCCTCAGAAGTGCGTCCCAAGCAGCATTGCGCAGAGCGTCTAGGACTGGGACTTCCGGTAGGCCCGAACTTCCGGCAGGCGCAGCAGGGAGCAGCGCAATGCCGCCCAAACAACAGAGCTCCGGCGCAGAGCGTCTAGGCCTGGGACTTCCGGGAGCTGCACCGGGTCTACCGGAAGTCCCAGGCCTAGACACTCTGCGCCGGAGCTCTGTTGTTTCGGCCTACAGGCCTCCTGCATGGCATCCGATCCAATAAAAAATTGGAACGGCTTGCCATTAGTGTTGAGCGATACCGTCCGATACTTGAAAGTATCGGTATCGGATAGTATCGGCCGACACCCGAAAAGTATCGGATATCACCGATACCGATACCCGATACCAATACAAGTCAATGGGACACCAAGTATCGGAAGGTATCCTGATGGTTCCCAGGGTCTGAAGGAGAGGAAACTCTCCTTCAGGCCCTGGAATCCATATTAATGTGTAAAATAAAGAATTAAAATAAAAAATATTGATATACTCACCTCTCCGGAGGCCCATGCACCTTACCGCTGTTAACCGGCAGCCTTCTTTGCTTAAAATGAGCGCGTTTAGGGCCTTCCATGACGTCACGGCTTCTGATTGGTCGCGTGCCGCTCATGTGACCGCCACGCGACCAATCACAAGCCGCGACGTCATTCTCAGGCCCTAAACTCCTCATTCTAGGAATTTAGGACCTGAGAATGACGTCGCGGCTTGTGATTGGTCGCGTGGCGGTCACATGAGCGGCACGCGACCAATCAGAAGCCGTGACGTCATGTAAGGCCCTAAACGCGCTCATTTTAAGCAAAGAAGGCTGCCGGTTAACAGCGGTAAGGTGCAGGGGCCTCCGGAGAGGTGAGTATATCAATATTTTTTATTTTAATTCTTTATTTTACACATTAATATGAATCCGATACCGATTCCCGATACCACAAAAGTATCGGAACTCGGTATCGGAATTCCGATACCGCAAGTATCGGCCGATACCCGATACTTGCGGTATCGGAATGCTCAAAGTTGCTATGCAATTTAAGGATGCAATTTCTATGGGGCCGCGGCCGGCGGCCGCGTGTCACTGAAAATGACTACACGTGTCAGCACTGACACGCGTGTCATAGGTTCGCCATCACTGGTATAGGGGCATATAATATATGGATATAGAATATAGGGGAATCTAGTATAGGAATATATAGTATAGGGATATAGAATAGTATAGAATCATGTAGTATAGGAATGTATAGCATAGGGGCATATGGTATAGGAATATATAGGGATATAGTATAGGGGCATGTAGTATAGGAATATATAGTATAGGGATATAGAATAGTATAGAAGCATGTAGTATAGGAATGTATAGTATAGGGGCATGTAGTATAGGAATATATAGTATAGAGATATAGAATAGTATAGGGGCATGTAGTATAGGAATGTATAGTATAGGAGCATATAGTATAGGGATATAGAATAGTATAGGGGCATGTAGTATAGGGATGGACAGTATAGGGGCATATAGTATAGGAATATATAGTATAGGGATATAGAATAGTATAGGGGCATGTAGTATAGGGAGGGACATAGTATAGGGGCATATAATATAGGGATATAGAATAGTATAGAGGAATCTAGTATAGGAATATAAAGTATAAGGATATAGAATAGTATAAAGACATAGTATAGGGACATATAGTATAGGGATATATAGTATAGGAATATATAGTATAGGGATATAGAATAGTATAGGGGCATGTAGTATAGGGAGGGACATAGTATAGGGGCATATAATATAGGGATATAGAATAGTATAGAGGAATCTAGTATAGGAATATAAAGTATAAGGATATAGAATAGTATAAAGACATAGTATAGGAACATATAGTATAGGGATATTTATAACACCAGAGAAAGCTTTTGCATATGGCCCCTTCTCATAACTACTCAGCCCTCCTCCTCCAAAACCAGCTTCTCCGCCGTTACAGAGTATCAACTTTCCTCTTCACTCTCCAAATCCCATTTCACCACCTGTGAACTTGACCCAATCTTGTCCCACCTCATCCCAAACCTCACCACAGTCTTCATCCCAACCCTAGCCCATCCCTTCATCCTGTCACTAACAACTGGTGTTTTCCCCTCTTACTTCAAACATGCCTCAATCACACCCATCCTCAAAAAGCCCTCCGTTGACCGATCCTCTGTATCTAGCTATCGCCCCATATCACTTCTCCCCTATGCCTCAAAACTACTGGAACAAAACGTCCATTTTGAACTGTCCTCCCACCTCTCTTCTTGCTCCCTCTCCAATTGCCTACAATCTGGCTTCTGACTGCACTATTCTGCTCACACTGCCCTGACTGAAGTCTTCAATGATCTACTACCTGCCAAATCCAAGCAACACTACTCTGTCCTCCTCTTCCTGGACCTGTCCTTTGCCTTTGAAACAGTGACACTCCCTATTACTACAGACCCTCTCATCTCTTGGCATCACAGACTTGGCCCTGTCCTGGATCTCGTCATACCTAACAGACCGGACATTCAGCGTCTCCCCCTCACACACCACCTCCTCACCTCGCCCCCTATCTGTCGGAGTCCCACAAGGTCCAGTCCTAGGGCCCCTGCTCATCTCCATTAAAGGCCCCGTCTCACTAAGCGATTTACCAACGATCACGACCAGCGATACGACCTGGCCGTGATCGTTGGTAAGTCGCTGTGTGGTCGCTGGGGAGCTGTCACACAGACCGCTCTCCAGCGACCAACGATCAGGGGAACGACTTCGGCATCGTTGAAACTGTCTTCAACTATGCCGAAGTCCCCCTGCAGCACCCGGGTAACCAGGGTAAACATCGGGTTACTAAGCGCAGGGCCGCGCTTAGTAACCCGATGTTTACCCTGGTTACCAAAAAAAACAAACACTACATACTCGCCTTTCGGTGTCCAGGTCCCTTGCCGTCTGCTTCCTGCTCTGACTGAGATCCGGCCGTACACTGAGAGCAGAACGCAGCGGTGACGTCACTGCTGCGCTCTCACTTCTCACTGTACGGCCGGCAGTCAGTGAGAGCAGGAAGCAGACGGCAAGGGACCTGGACACCGAAAGGCGAGTATGTACTGTTTGTTTTTTTTGGTAACCAGGGTAAACATCGGGTTACTAAGCGCGGCCCTGCGCTTAGTAACCCGATGTTTACCCTGGTTACCAGTGAAGTCATCGCTGGATCGGTGTCACACACACCGATTCAGCGATGTCAGCGGGACCTCAACGACCAAAAAAAGGTCCAGGCCATTCCGACACGACCAGCGATCTCGCAGCAGGGGCCTGATCGCTGGTACGTGTCACACATAGCGAGATCGCTACTGAGGTCGCTGTTGCGTCACAAAACTTGTGACTCAGCAGCGATCTCGCTAGCGATCTCGCTATGTGAGACGGGGCCTTTACACCTTCGGCTTTGGACAGCTCATAGCGTCCCGCAGCTTTCAGTATCATCTCTATGCTGATAACAGACAGATCTACATCTCTGGACCAGATATCACCTCCCTACTAGCCAGAATCCCACAATGTCCGCTATTTCATCTTTATTCTCTACTAGAGGTCTCAAACTTAACATGGATAAAGCAGAATTCATCATCTTTCTCTCATCCCATTCAACCCCCCAGCAGACCTATCCATCAAAGTCAATGGCTGCCCACTCTCCCCAGTCCCACAAGCTCGCTGCCTCGGCATAACCCTTGACTCCGATCTCTCCTTCAACTCACATATCAAAACCCTTTCCACTTCTTGCCGACTCCAACTCAAAAATATCACCCGGCTCTGTACATTCATAGTTACATAGGATGAAAAACCACCTAGGTTCATCGGGTTCAACCCTTCTCCACCAATTGTGTATTTTGTCACTAAATTAGCTGTAACCTGCAATGTTACAGTGGGGGAAAAAAGTATTTGATCCCTTGCTGATTTTGTAAGTTTTCCCCCTGACAAAGACATGAACAGTCCATAATTTTAACCCCTTTCTGACCTCGGACGGGATAGTACGTCCGAGGTCAGATACCCCGCTTTGATGCAGCGGTGAGCCCACATCAAAGCTGGGACAGGTCAGCTGTTTTAAACAGCTGACATGTGTCCGCAATAGCGGTGGGTGAAATCGCGATCCACTCGCCGCTGTTAACTAGTTAAATGCCGCTGTCAAACCCAGACAGCGGCATTTAACCGGCGCTTCAGGACGGGCGGCCGGAAATGAGCGCATCGCTGACCCCCGTCACATGATCGGGGGTCAGCGATGCTTCTGTATAGTAACCATAGAGGTCCTTGAGACCTCAATGGTTACGGATCCCCGGTAGCTGTGAGCGCCACCATGTGGTCGGCGCTCATAGCACACCTGCATTTCTGCTGCATAGCAGCGATCTGATGATCACTGCTATGTAGCAGAGCCGATCGCGTTGTGCCAGCTTCTAGCCTCCTATGGAGACTATTGAAGCATGGCAAAAGTAAAAAAAAATGTGTAAAAAATAAAAAAAATATAAAAGTTTAAATCACCCCCCTTTTGCCCCATTCAAAATAAATCAATTAAAAAAAAATCAAACCTACACATATTTGGTATCGCCGCGTTCAGAATCGCCCGATCTATCAATAAAAAAAAAGCATTAACCTGATTGCTAAACAGCGTAGCGAGAAAAAAATTCGAAACGCCAGAAGTACGTTTTTTTGGTCGCCGCGACATTGAATTAAAATGCAATAACGGGCGATCAAAAGAACGTATCTGCACCGAAATGGTATAATTAAAAATGCCAGCTCGGTACACAAAAAATAAGCCCTCAACCGACCCCAGATCATGAAAAATGGAGACGCTACGGGTATCGGAAAATGGCGCAATTTTTTTTTCTTTTTTTTAGCAAAGTTTGGAATTTTTTTTTACCACTTAGATAAAAAATAACCTAGTCATGTTAGGTGTCTATGAACTCGTACTGACCTGGAGAATCATAATGGCAGGTCAGTTTTAGCATTTAGTGAATCTAGCAAAAAAGCCATACAAAAAACAAGTGTGGGATTGCACTTTTTTTGCAATTTCACCGCACTTGGAATTTTTTTCCCGTTTTCTAGTACACGACATGCTAAAACCAGATCGATGTTGAGTGAGAGTCATTTTGTATTTCTTCCATTTTCTTACTATTGCACCAACAGTTGTCTCCTTCTCACCCAGCGTCTTACTTATGGTTTTGCAGTCCATTGAAACTTTGTGCAGGTCTATGATCTTGTCCCTGACATCCTTATAAAGCTCTTTGGTCTTGCCCATGTTGATGTTAGAGTCTGACTGATTCATTGAGTCTGTGGACAGGAGTCTTTTATAAAGGTGACTATGGCCGGTTTCACATTATCGTTTTGAGGAGCTGCGGAGGGCTGTGGACTTCCTCCGTGAAGCTCCGCCCTCAGCCGCACCTCCGCCGCTAGCTCCGCCTACTTTTGCATGCAGCCTGCGTACCTATCTTTAACATTAGGTACGCAGGTCGTGCGGCTGTATGCGGATGCTTCCGCATGCGTAGTTTTGACGATCGCAACTACATCGCAACTACGTCATGAAATTATCGCTCCAGCGCCGTGCATTGCAAAGTGTGACCGCAGTCTACGACGCTGGAGCGATAATCAAGCGACGCTGCAACGTCACGGATCGTGCCGTCGGAGCGATCAAAGTGCCACTGTGTGACAGTACCCTAAGTCAGCTATCTTTAATGCAGGTAACAAGTTGATTAGGAGCGTCTAACTGGTCTGTAGGAGCCAGAACTCGTAATGGTTGGTAGGGGATCAAGTACTTATTTCTCAGTGCAAAATGCAAATAAATTTATACAATTAGATTGTTCTGGATTTTATTTTTGAGATTCTATCTCTTAATGTTAAAATTAACCCACCCTTAAATTATAGACTGTTCATGTTTTTGTCAGTGGGCAAACTTACAAAATCAGCAAGGGATCAAATACTTATTTCCCCACTGTATGTGTATCGAGGAAATCATCCAGCCCTTTTTTAAAACCTGTGATAGTGTCTACCATTATGATCTCTTGTGGTCGGCATTCCACATTCTGACTGCCCTAACGGTAAACAACCCTTTCCTATGTAGCTGTCGGAATCACCGTTCTTCCACCCGTAATGAGGGCCCCCTGGTCCTTAGAAGGAATAAGTCATGTGCCAGTCCTTTGTACTGACCACACATATATTTATACATGTAAATTCCTCAACCAAGAATCTGCAAAAACACTATAGAGCATGCCATCATCGTCCATCACCTTGACTACGGCAGCCTCCTGCTGTATGGCCTCCCCTCTAACCCTCTTGCACCCCTCCCCAGCGCTGAAATCTTATCTCCCGAAACCTTGGTGCCGAGATCTCCATCTGCGCATGCGCCGCCCCCAGTAGCCATTTTCCCGGAGTCCACCGCACAGTAAACCAAGTGCGGGGTCTCTGGTCTTTCCCAAAATGTCAGCAGAGCTATCAGGTGGCTATCTTAGGAGGATATCTGTTTGTGCAGGTAACTATTACTGTGCATAATTATTAGGCAACTTAATAAAAACCAAATATATTTCCATCTCACTTGTTTATTTTCACCAGGTAAACCAATATAACTGCACAAAATTTAGAATAAACATTTCCGACATGCAAAAATAAACCCCCAAAAAATTAGGGACCAATATAGCCACCTTTCTTTATGATGACTTTCACCAGCCTTCCATCCATAGATTCTGTCAGTCGCTTGATCTGTTTACGAGCAACATTGCGTGCAGCAGCCACCACAGCCTCCCAGACACTGTTCCGAGAGGTGTACTGTTTTCCCTCCCTGTAGATCTCATATTTTATGAGGGACCACAGGTTCTCTATGGGGTTCAGATCAGGTGAACAAGGGGGCCATGTAATTATTTTTTCTTCTTTGAGACCTTTACTGGTCAGCCATGCTGTGGAGTAGTTGGAGGCATGTGATGGAGCATTGTCCTGCATGAAAATCATGTTTTTCTTGAACAATACCAACTTCTTCCTGTACCACTGCTTGAAGAAGTTGTCTTCCAGAAACAGGCAGTAGGTGTGGGAGTTGAGCTTCACTCCATCCTCAACCCGAAAAGGTCCCACAAGTTCATCTTTGATGATACCAGCCCATACCAGTACCCCACCTCCACCTTGCTGGCGTCTGAGTCGGAGTGGAGCTCTCTGCCCTTTAATGATCCAGCCTCTGGCCCATCAAGAGTCACTCTCATTTCATCAGTCCATAAAACCTTTGAAAAGTCAGTCTTAAGATATTTCTTGGCCCAGTCTTGACGTTTTATCTTATGTTTCTTGTTCAAAGGTGGTCGTTTTTCAGCCTTCCTTACCTCGGCCATGTCCCTGAGTATCGCACACCTTGTGCTTTTTGTTACTCCAGTAACGTTGCAGCTCTGAAATATGGCAAAACTGGTGGCAAATGGCATCTTGGCAGCTTCACGCTTGATTTTCCTTAATTCATGGACAGTTATTTTGCACCTTTTTTGCCCAACACGCTTCTTGTGACCCTGTTGGCTATTTGCCATGAAACGCTTGATTGTTCGGTGATCACGCTTCAAAAGTTCGGCAATTTCAAGACTGCTGCATCCCTCTGCAAGACATCTCTCAATTTTGGACTTTTCAGAGCCCATCAAATCTCTCTTCTGAACCATTTTGCCAAAGGAAATGAAGTTGCCTAATAATTAAGCACACCTCATATAGGGTTGTGATGTCATTAGACAACACCCCTCCTCATTACAGAGATGCACATCACCTGATTTACTTAATTGGTAGTTGGCTCTCAAGCCTGAACAGCTTGGAGTAGGACAACATGTATAACTAGATGGGTATTTCCTGAAGGAACTACAGATAGTGCTTTGGAATGGTGCCCGGGCTGCCCCTGCAAGACTTTCACACTTGGGTGCCCCTCAGGCGGTCCGATTTGGTGGGATGGGTCAATCTGGGTCTGATTTTGTGGGCGGGGTAAATCTAGGTCCAATTCGGTGGGCGGGGTCACTTTTGGTCCGATTCTGTGGGCGCGGTCACTCTGGGTCCGATTCGGTGGGCGGGGTCACTATGGGTCCGATTTCGTGGGCGGGACCACTCAGGGTCCGATTTGGTGGGCGGGGTCACTCGGGGTCCGAATTGGTGGGCTGGGTCACTCTGGGTCCGATTTGGTGGGCGGGGTCACTTTAAGAGCTGATATTATCTGACAAAAGTGTGTCTTGTGGGCTCATGTAGAGTTCGTAGGCGTTGGCATAGTAACTGTGTCTGACTGCGCATATCAATGAGCTAATCAGCCAGGTGGCAGTTTGCAGTTATTTTTAGAAATTGCCTCAGAAATCAGGCCCATTATAAACGTATGGGAAAATTTCCCTATTGAAATGCATTGAGACACTTTTTTCAAACGCAAATTGCGCCAAAACTACAAATCCGATCGACATGAAAAATACTTAGCACACCTCTTGGGGACGCTGGCTTCGAAATGACACCTCACTGGAGTCTGTGAGTGAAGCGGTTCGGGCCGCATTACGTGCGGACTGAATAATAAGAATAAGAAGAAGAAGTTTACCACGATCGGATTACAATATAGTGCTTTGTTCCAAAGCACTATAAAAAGAATCATGTGATCAAAATACAACTTGCTTAATAATTCTGCACACAGTGTACACATATATATATATATACACATATATATATATATATTTTTTTTTTTTTTTGAAGAATATTTGGTTTTAAAGCGATATGTTCAGTTGTGTTTTTCAATGCAATTTTGACATGAGCTTTTACATAGAGAGAACTGCTGTATGTAAAAGCTCATGTTAAAATCGCATTGCATACGGATGTCATACGGCTACTAGTTGCGAGGAAATTGCATCCTCGCATTGCAAACGGATTAAACACTGATCACTATATGGAAAACATTTCTGCAATTCTCAGCCGTCAAAATCAGACCAATTTTTTTTTTGCATATGTTTAGTGTGACTCCAGTCTTAGATGCACCAATTCTGGCGCCTAGCTTTGGTTCTTCCCGCTTGATGCGTTGGCAAACGGAGTAATCGTTTTGGGGTTGATGTCAGCTTTGTAATGTCAGCTGACTTCAAGCTCAGGGGTTAGTAATGGAGAGACGACTATAAGACACTCACATTACTAACCCCACAAGTTTAAAGCAATGAACACAGAGAAAAGTCCTTTATTTTACAAAGCACTCCCTGACCCCACAGCACCCTATATACAGTATAATACCTGCACAGCACCCTATATACAGTATAATATCTGCACAGGACCCTATATACAGTATAATGTCCCCACATCTCCCAATACACAGTATGGGGCCCTACCGCTCCCTATATACAGTATGGGGCCCTACCGCTCCCTATATACAGTATGAGGCCCCACAGCTGCCTAAATACATTATAGTGTCCTGTAGTGTGAATATAAAAATGGCCATTTTGAGTCCATATTGAAATATACAGAATGCATACAGACCATTATAGAACAGCATTTCTGGTCATACAGTTCAGACAGACAGACAATGCTCATAGTGACACACAATCTTGAGAATCTTTCAGTTCACAAACAGTTAAAAGTTTCTATATGGTTGTTGTTTGGTATTGTAAAACATGAAGCTTTTTTTAACTTCTGTCTGTGGTGGTTTTATCTAACCCTTGTGGGCTTATGTATCTATGGGTTTATGGCCCATTGTCTGATGATTCCATGGTATCACAGTTTCATCCCACCTTGAAAGCTGGCCACTTGAAGGGCAGGGTGAAACCAGAGTTAGGGTACCGTCACACAGTGGCATTTTCATCGCTACGACGGCACGATTCGTGACGTTCTAGCGATATAGTTACGATCTCGCAGTGTCTGACACGCATCAGCGATCAGGGACCCTGCTGAGAATCGTACGTCGTAGCAGATCGTTTGGAACTTTCTTTCGTCGCTGGATCTCCCGCTGTCATCGCTGCGCTCTGCTCTCACTGTACGGCGGCACTCAGTCAGAGCGGGAAGCAGACGGCAAGGGACCTGACGGACATCAGATGGTGAGTATGTACGTTTTTTTTTTAAACTTTTACGCTGGTAACCAGGGTAAACATCGGGTTACTAAGCGCAGCCCTGCGCTTAGTAACCCGATGTTTACCCTGGTTACAAGCGAACACATCGCTGGATCGGTGTCACACACACACCGATCCAGCGATGACAGCGGGAGATCCAGCGACGAAAGAAAGTTCCAAACGATCTGCTACGACGTACGATTCTCAGCAGGGTCCCTGATCGCTGCTGCGTGTCAGACACAGCGATATCGTATGGATATCGCTGGAACGTCACGGATCGTACCGTCGTAGCGACAAAAGTGCCACTGTGTGACAGTACCCTTAGAGAGAAGCATAAACTGGGGTACTGTACTTATGCGTGTACAGTGTAGTGATACCTGCATAAGTGGGGACGCCTGTGCAGTGTTGTGAATTTCCCAGGGTTTCTCTGTCTTGGTGTTGCTTCTCTGATTTTCCAGACAGATGATGTTTAAAAGCCCCTTGGTGATGGATGATGTGAGTATATGTACTTAATCATGATATGTATTTCATCTTTATATGTACTTAACCTGTGTATGTTAACATATACAAAGTGTACACAATCATATTATTCAATCATACTATTCCTTTTTATTTTGTACTTTGAAATAAAATTGTGTTATATCGCAAGTAGTAGCCTTCTTTAAAACCGTATCTGAACCTTAGTGTTAAAAACATGGCAATACATGTCCCCACATTCCTCTACCAGTGCTGACCTACACAATAAAAAAATAAATCCTCTATTCTCATCTATCCCTGAGTTTCACAGCACAGCATCCGAGCACGTGTGGAGCAACGCTATGATGTCATCACGCCACATGCGCCAGGATGCTGACTTTCTGTGTAGGCTTCCAGTGCTTTTTAGGCTGTAGACGTAAAGCATCCTGCAACGTAGAGAACAGCGACAGGCAATGCAGGGTGACCAGGTCTCTCTGCTCTACACCATAGTTCAACTGTATTGATGTGCTGAGCAAACCAATGTAGTTGTGTTTTTTGCTGTTGGTGGGCCCCTCCCTGCAAATGGGCGACTACCCCCTCTGCTTCGCTGCTGCTGGTGGTCCCCTGGAGGATGAAGGATTTAAGCAATTGCCCAGTTTTCTCCCACCTTCTAAACACTATCGCTGCCTGTGGCAACATAAATGCAATATTTGGCCATAAATGTGTATACCTCCTCCCACCTTCTAAACACTATTGCTACCTGTGGCAACATAAATACAATATTTGGCCATAAATGTGTATACCCCTCCTAATTATTGACTTCAGGTGTTTCAGTCACATCCACTGCAAATAGAAGCAAAAAATTAAGCACACAACCATGCCCCCTACATAGGCAAACATTGTCAATGGTACAGGTCAGGCCGAAGATTTCCTTGACCTTTGGGTGTGCCACCTATGCCAGTCAGCATTTCTGGTCTGTTAGACATACCCTGGTTAACTAAAAGTAACATTATTGTAAAGCAGAATCAAAAAGTGATCGTTTGAAAGCACCCATCACATTTCATCAGTTGTGAATCTGATTGGTGAACCTGGAATCTGTGGTTATCTAGACAACATTACTTACCAGGATGTACAGTACCAACTTAAATTTGGTATGGGTCTGTTCAGAGCTTGGGCTATGCCTGTTATTTCCAGTGAAGGGTCCTATTAAAGTGACCCTCTACCCTAGGAATGAAAAGTGACTACACATTTCTGATTTATAGCCACCCTACATAGTCTCCTCCGGTTGGCTCCCGTTACTTTGTCTTCTCAGATTGGTCTGCTATTGGTCTAGATGGCCACTGAAGTGACCAGAATGCAGCGTAGGCTCATCACTACCCTCCACATGCCATATCAGCAGCCATGTTGGAAACAAAGAAATGAACGCCTGTATGAGCAGAGGAGCCAGCTGTAGAAAAATGGGGGGCACCAAATAGTATGACTGTCCAGGAGAAATGTGCAGACGCTTTTTAGTCTCAGGATAGAGAGCCATGTTAATTTTACAGCACTCAAAGTCATTTTAGACTATTGTATTCGAGTCTGGAGAAGGCAATTTTCTTTTTTTTACAATGACTGTGTCCAGTGCACATGCAGAATTCCAAACATATGGTTTTGTGTGAATGAGGTCCAGTAGCCACACAGAGCCCTGATCCCAACCACATTGCAAGCTAGACATTCTTGTCCTATGCCTGACCTCATAAATGCTACTTTGGCAGAATAGACACGAATTCCACAAACACGCTAAAACATGTACGTAGTGAAAAGCCTTCCCAGAATAGTGGAGGCTATTATAGCTGCAAAAGAGGGCCCAACTCCTATGTACCCCCGTGCTTTGGATGGGATGTCCAGCAAGCTGATTGATATAAGGGTGACGGTGACTTTCTTATTCCTAAAAACCCCCTTTAAAGACCTTTTCTTTAATTTGGACACCGAGGGCCACGGACCGGGTCGCTGCCACCGTGACCACCCCTTTAATGATGACCGGACCCAGTACCGAGTACCCCAGGGTCCTAGCGGGCGCTCCACATTCTACATAGATACATAAGTTGAAAAAACACCTAGGACCATAACATTCAAACTTGCACATTTTCTATTGCTAAATTATTTATAACTCACAATGCCTCCCCTCTTTTGTTTGTAAGTTTGTAGTCGGTTTCTCTTGCTCCTCTGTTTCCATTCAGAGTTTGTTGTTTTTGTTCTTTATTTCCACTTCTAATAGCAGGATTCTCAAAAGAATTCATTAGCTGCATACTTTTCCTGGACATATATTTTCCATCCCATATTGCCCTAGCTCAGTGATGGGCAACCTTTTGAGCTCGGTGTGTCAAAATTCGCCAAAAAACCGAGCATAACTTGGGTGGTGTGTCACCTTGATAAAAAAACATAATTTTGCGACATGTATAGTTTAAATAACAAATATATATGTATAATTAGAATTAACTTACCTGCTTAGTGACTTCTTTGTTCATCTGTCAGTTGGTTTCTTTTGTTGGTCTTGCTATTATTTAACTTGTGTGGGGTGCCGTGAACTAAGATAAGTGAGGGGGAGGGGGAATTCTTCCAGTGATGGCGAACCTGTGGCACTCCAGCTGTTGCAAAACTACAATTCCCATCATGTCTTTACAGCCAAAGCTTTTGCTTTGAATGGCCAGCCATGATGGGAATTGTAGTTTTGCAACAGCTGGACTGCCACAGGTTCGCCATCACTGATGCCTCCCTCTCACTTATCTCAGTAATGGCCAATGACACCCCACAGTTCACTGGATGATGGTTGCTGTAGTAGTCACAGGGCCTGAGTCCAGACAGCAATCACAGGGCCTGAGTCCAGACAGCAATCACAGGGCCTGAGTCCAGACAGCAATCACAGGGCCTGAGTCCAGACAGCAATCACAGGGCCTGAGTCCAGACAGCAATCACAGGGCCTGAGTCCAGACAGCAATCACAGGGCCTGAGTCCAGACAGCAATCACAGGGCCTGAGTCCAGACAGCTATCACAGGGCCTGAGTCCAGACAGCAATCACAGGGCCTGAGTCCAGACAGCTATCACAGGGCCTGAGTCCAGACAGCAATCACAGGGCCTGAGTCCAGACAGCTATCACAGGGCCTGAGTCCAGACAGCAATCACAGGGCCTGAGTCCAGACAGCTATCACAGGGCCTGAGTCCAGACAGCAATCACAGGGCCTGAGTCCAGACAGCAATCACAGGGCCTGAGTCCAGACAGCAATCACAGGGCCTGAGTCCAGACAGCAATCACAGGGCCTGAGTCCAGACAGCAATCACAGGGCCTGAGTCCAGACAGCAATCACAGGGCCTGAGTCCAGACAGCAATCACAGGGCCTGAGTCCAGACAGCAATCACAGGGCCTGAGTCCAGACAGCAATCACAGGGCCTGAGTCCAGACAGCAATCACAGGGCCTGAGTCCAGACAGCAATCACAGGGCCTGAGTCCAGACAGCTATCACAGGGCCTGAGTCCAGACAGCTATCACAGGGCCTGAGTCCAGACAGCTATCACAGGGCCTGAGTCCAGACAGCAATCACAGGGCCTGAGTCCAGACAGCAATCACAGGGCCTGAGTCCAGACAGCTATCACAGGGCCTGAGTCCAGACAGCAATCACAGGGCCTGAGTCCAGACAGCTATCACAGGGCCTGAGTCCAGACAGCAATCACAGGGCCTGAGTCCAGACAGCTATCACAGGGCCTGAGTCCAGACAGCAATCACAGGGCCTGAGTCCAGACAGCTATCACAGGGCCTGAGTCCAGACAGCAATCACAGGGCCTGAGTCCAGACAGCAATCACAGGGCCTGAGTCCAGACAGCAATCACAGGGCCTGAGTCCAGACAGCAATCACAGGGCCTGAGTCCAGACAGCAATCACAGGGCCTGAGTCCAGACAGCAATCACAGGGCCTGAGTCCAGACAGCAATCACAGGGCCTGAGTCCAGACAGCAATCACAGGGCCTGAGTCCAGACAGCAATCACAGGGCCTGAGTCCAGACAGCAATCACAGGGCCTGAGTCCAGACAGCTATCACAGGGCCTGAGTCCAGACAGCTATCACAGGGCCTCCAGACAGCTATCACAGGGCCTCCAGACAGCTATCACAGGGCCTGAGTCCAGACAGCTATCACAGGGCCTGAGTCCAGACAGCTATCACAGGGCCTCCAGACAGCTATCACAGGGCCTGAGTCCAGACAGCTATCTCCTCAGGCCTCAGAAGTGCAGCCTGGGACTTCTGGTCGGCGCAGCAGGGAGCAGCGCAATGTCGCCCAAACAACACAGATCCGACGCAGAGGCCTGGGACTTCCGGGAGCTGCGCCTGGCCTACCGGAAGTCCCAGGCCTAGACGCTCTGCACCGGAGCTCTGTTGTTTGGACCCACAGACCTCCTGCATGGCATCCGATCCGATAAAAAATCGGATCGGATGCCATTGTTTAGTATTCCGATACCGCAAGTATCGGGTATCGGCCGATATTTGCTGTATCGGAATTCCGATACCGAGATCCGATACTTTTGTGGTATCGGGTATCGGTATCGAAACAACATTAATGTGTGTAAAATAAAGAATTAAAATAAAAAATATTGCTATACTCACCTCTCCGACGCAGCCTGGACGTCCGCGAGGGAACCGGCAGCGTTGTTTGCTTAAAAATCGCGGTTTTCCTTCCTTCCTTGAAGTCCCGGCTTGTGTTTGGTTGCGTGCCGCCCATGTGACCGAGACGCGACCAATCACAGCAAGCCGTGACGTAATTTTAGGTCCTTCAGGATTTTAAAATTACGTTCCGGCGTTGTGATTGGTTGCGTGCGGTCACATGGGCGACGCAACCAATCACAACGCCGGAACGTAATTTTAAAATCCTGAAGGACCTAAAATTACGTCACGGCTTGCTGTGATTGGTCGCGTCTCGGTCACATGGGCGGCACGCAACCAAACACAAGCCGGGACTTCAAGGAAGGAAGGAAAACCGCGATTTTTAAGCAAACAACGCTGCCGGTTCCCTCGCGGACGTCCAGGCTGCGTCGGACAGGTGAGTATAGCAATATTTTTTATTTTAATTCTTTATTTTACATATTAATATGGTTCCCAGGGCCTGAAGGAGAGTTTCCTCTCCTTCAGACCCTGGGAAAGAAGCAATTTCTATGGGGCCGCGGCCGGCGTGTCACTGAAAATGACTACGCGTGTCAGCACTGACACGCGTGTCATAGGTTCGCCATCACTGCCCTAGCTTAAAGCTCTCCTGCTGAGTATAGCAATTCGTATGTTAGGAGTCAAGTTCCCATCGCTGCATAGGGGGAATCTCAAACCATGTCCGCTGCAGTCTCCCATTCTGCATCAGCTGCAGTGGAGCCTGCTCAGCGGAGACGTCAGTCCCAGCGTTTCACTCAGTCTAGTATTGTGCAAAGGGTTACTGCTGCCTTTTCAGGCCCTGCTATTGTACCCTTTACTGGTCTGCAGCAAGCAGGCTTTTCTGGGACGAAGTCCTGCTTTGTACACACTGAGCATGCCCACGGGAGGACCTCTCATTGGAGGTTGAGGGTCACATGCTCAGGCCCTGTAGCAGCTCCCACTGGTCCTCCAGGAAGGTCCTGTAGAGCTGCAACTATAAAACGTTCGCAGGTCCGCACGGCCATGCGCTAGTGTAAATTATGTATGTGCTCAGCGCCAGTGTGGTCATGTGTGTGCATTCAGGGACCCGGCTGAAATAAGCCCCTAGAGTGCTGGCACCTCCGGCGAAGAGTTTCATGTGTGTGGATTCAGGGCTGGCTAATAGCCATTACAATGCCGGCTCCACCGGAGAGGAGCTGCGTGTTTGCATTTGACTGCAAGACCACTGTCGGCTCTATTAAGTAGCTGTGTTCCACTGTGAGCTAAACAGGGCACAGCATTCTCTTTGCTAATGGACTCTGTGAAGTAACAGAGTTTGTTTATACCAATATACTTCACCGCCTTACTTAGCAGCAGGTTCTTTCCTGCACGGTGGATCCCGGGTTGCGAACGCACCTATTACTTCTAATAAATATATTTGGTGCGCTCCGCCAACCCTAACAGTACACTAGCGCCAGGATCTGGCTAAGTAATGGCGGATAAACAGCGATTGCAGGGGTACATCCAGCTGCTGGAGGGCCGGTTGGTGTCTCTCGAGCATGCAACCTCGGCAGTGGATGTTACCGCAATAGCTGTTCAGCCTGCTAGCGTGGCTGCAGCAGCTTTACCCACTGTCACCTCTGTTCTGACCTTATCTCACCTCCCATTGCCTGAAAAATACTCTGGTGACAGTAAATTCTGTAGGGGTTTCGTGAGCCAGTGTGGTATACATCTCGAGCTCCTGGCTGCATGTTTTCCCACAGAGCGGGCAAAGGTGGGATTCATAATCTCTCTCCAGTCGGACAGAGCTTTGGAGTGGGCTACGCCGCTGTGGGAGCGCAATGATCTGTGGTGCAGAGTGTTCCTCGGTTTCTGGGCACTCTGAAACAGGTCTTTTTGGGACCCCAAGTCACCCATGATATGGCGCTCCAACTACTGGCATTGAATCAGGGTTCGACCATGGTCAGCCATTTTGCCATCCACTTCCGGACATTAGCGTCTGAGCTGGAGTGGTCGGATAAAACCCTCATCCCGATATTTTGGAGGGGGCTGGCTGACCATGTGAAGGACGTTTTGGCCACTAGGGAGATTCCCGCCACACTGGAGGAGCTCATAGCTATATCAACTCGCATTGACCTTCGTTTTCACGAGCGAAGGTTGGAGCGAGCCCAGTGTTGGCAGAGGTTTCGGCTGGCTCCCACCTTCACAAAACCTTTGGAATCTCCAGTCCAGGCGTCTGAGTCACATGAGGCCATTGAGGTGTCACGAACAGCATCCAAGTCCCGGTCCACTCGTGCACTTAAGACTGTCATGTTTGCTGGCAGTCAGGACATCTTGCCTCCAGGTGTCTGTTGTGAATTCTGCTCTTGGGCTCCCTCCGGTGGTTATAAGTGGTAGCGCTGCTGTCTTTGGATCGCTGCATTTATCAGGTGTGTTCACTTATTGCAATTCTGACTGGGCTATTTAGTCTTGCTTTACCCTTTAGTCAGTGCCAGTTGTCCACTGTTCCTGGAGGATTCACATCCCTGCCTGGTCTCTCCTGCTTTGCTGTTCTTTTCAACAAAGATAAGTTCTGGCTTTGTTTTTTGCAGTCCACATGCTGTGGGCTTTATTGTTCAATTCTTTTCCATGTTTTTGTCTTGTCCAGCTTGGTCTGCATAAGGATTTGTTCAGCCAAGCTGGTATCTCTGGAGATGCAGATATACCCTCCATATCTTTAGTTAGATGTGGAGATTTTGTATTTTCCGTGGTGGATATTTTCTAGTGTGTTTACTGACCGCATAGTACTCTGTCCTATCCTTTCTATTTAGCTAGAGTGGCCTCCTTTGCTAAATCCTGATTTCAGTCTGCGTATGTTATTTCCCTCTCCTATCACAGTCAATATTTGTGGGGGGCTGTCTATCCTTTGGGGATTTTCTCTGAGGCAAGATAGTTTTCCCTTTTCTATCTCTAGGGGTATTTAGTCCTCCGGCTGTGTCAAGATGTCTAGGGAGTGTAGGGTACATTCCACGGCTACTTCTAGTTGCGGTGTTAGGTTCAGGGTCTGCGGTCAGTACAGGTTCCACCTTCTCCAGAGTACGTCTCATGCTGCTCCTAGGCCACCAGATCATAACAGTACAACTGGCCAACAATGAGTTAATCGCATCTCAGAAGAAGGGAAGGAAAGCGCTGAGCCATTTTTTTTTCTGTAGTCTGTTGTGTCTTTTCTTCCCTCTTTACCTCTGGGTGGCTCAGGAGTTTGGCGCTGGCATGGATGTTCAGGGATTGGTTTCTCGTGTGGATCAACTTGCTGCTAGAGTACAGGATATTTCCGATTATATCGTTCAGATTCCAGTTTTAGAGCCTAGAATTCCAACTCCTGATTTGTTTTTTGGGGACAGGTCCAAATTTTTGAGCTTTAAAAATAACTGTAAACTGTTTTTTGCTCTGAAACCCCGTTCCTCTGGTGATCCCACCCAGCAGGTTAAAATAGTCATCTCTCTACTGCGTGGCGATCCTCAGGATTGGGCATTTTCCCTGGAATCTGGGAATCCTGCTTTGCTTAATGTAGACACCTTTTTTCAAGCGCTAGAGTTATTGTATGATGAACCTAATTCAGTGGATCATGCTGAGAAGACTGTTATGATCTGGTGGCCTAAGAGCAGCATGGGACGTACTCTGGAGAAGGTGGTACCTGTACTGACCGCAGACCCTGAACCTAACACCGCAACTAGAAGTAGCTGTGGAATGTACCTAGCGCTCCCTAGACATCTCGACACAGCCGGAGGACTAATTACCCCTAGAGATAGAAAAGGGAAAACTATCTTGCCTCAGAGAAAATCCCCAAAGAACAGGCGCCCCCCACAAATATTGACTGTGAGAGGAGAGGGAAAAAACATACACAGACTGAAATGAGAATTTAGCAAAGGAGGCCACTTCTAGCTAAATAGAAAGGACAGGACAGAGTACTATGCGGTCAGTATTAAAATACTAGAAAATATCCACCACAGAAAATACAAAAACTCCACAGCTAACTAAAGACATGGAGGGTATATCTGCATCTCCAGAGATACCAGCTTGGCTAATCAAATCCTTATACAGACCAAGCTGGACAAGACAAACCATGGAAAATAACTGAACAATAAGACCACAGCATGTGGACAGCAAAATCAAGGCCATAACTTATCTTTGTTGAAAAGAACTGCAAAGCAGAAGAGACCAGGCAGGGATGTGAATCCTCCAGTAACAATGGACAACTGGCACTGACCAAAGGGTGAAGCAAGACTAAATAGCCCTGTCCAAATTGCAAAAAGTGAAAACACCTGATAAATGCTGTGATTCAGAGACAGCAGCGCTACCACTTACAACCACCGGAGGGAGCCCAAGAGCAGAATTCACAACAGTACCCCCCCCCATGAGGAGGGGTCACCGAACCCTTACCAGAGCCCCCAGGCCGATCCGGACGAGCCAAATGAAAGGCACGAACCAAATCATCAGCATGAACATCGGAGGCAACAACCCAAGAATTATCCTCCTGGCCATAACCCTTCCATTTGACAAGATACTGAAGCCTCCGCCTCGAAAAACGAGAATCCAAAATCTTCTCAACCACCACTCCAACTCCCCATCAATCAACACCGGGGCAGGAGGATCAACAGAGGGAACAACGGGCACCACATATTTCCGCAACAAAGATCTATGAAAAACATTATGGATGGAAAAAGAGGCTGGAAGGGCCAAACGAAAAGACACTGGATTGATAATCTCAGAAATCCTATAAGGACCAATAAACCGAGGCTTAAACTTAGGGGAAGAAACCTTCATAGGGACATGACGGGAAGACAACCAGACCAAATCCCCAACCCGAAGCAGGGAACCAACACAGCGACGACGGTTAGCAAAACGCTGAGCCCCTTCCTGAGACAACACCAAATTGTCAACATGAGCCCAAATTTGCTGCAACCTGTCAACCACAGAGTCCACCCCAGGACAATCAGAAGGCTCAACCTGCCCTGAAGAAAAACGAGGATGAAAACCAGAGTTACAAAAGAAGGGTGAAACCAAGGTAGCAGAACTAGCCCGATTATTAAGGGCAAACTCGGCCAATGGCAAGAAAACCACCCAATCATCCTGATCAGCAGACACAAAGCATCTCAAATAAGTTTCCAAAGTCTGTAGTTCGCTCGGTTTGGCCATTTGTCTGAGGATGAAATGCGGAAGAAAAAGACAAATCAATGCCCAGCCTAGCACAAAAGGCCCGCCAAAACCTAGAAACAAACTGGGAACCTCTATCGGACACAATGTTCTCCGGAATGGCATGCAAACGAACCACATGCTGAAAAAACAATGGAACCAAATCAGAAGAGGAAGGCAACTTAGGCAAAGGTACCAAATGAACCATCTTAGAAAACCGGTCACAAACCACCCAGATAACTGACATCCTCTGGGAAACCGGAAGATCCAAAATAAAATCCATAGAAATATGCGTCCAAGGCCTCTCAGGGACCGGCAAAGGCAAAAGCAACCCACTAGTGCAGGAACAGCAAGGCTTGGCCCGCGCACAAGTCCCACAGGACTGCACAAAAGAACGCAAATCCCGTGACAAGGCCACCAAAAGGACCTACCAACCAAATCTCTGGTACCAAAAATCCCAGGATGACCGGCCAACACAGAACAATGAACCTCAGAAATCACTTTACTAGTCCATCTGTCAGGAACAAACAATTTCCCCACTGGACAGCGGTCAGGTTTATCAGCCTGAAATTTCTGAAGAACCCGTCGTAAATCAGGGGAGATGGCAGAAAGAATCACCCCTTCCTTCAGAATACCGACCGGTTCAAGGACCCCAGGAGAATCAGGCAAAAAGCTCCTAGAGAGGGCATCAGCCTTAACATTCTTAGAACCCGGAAGATACGAGACCACAAAATCAAAACGGGAGAAAAACAGGGACCATCGGGCCTGTCTAGGATTCAGCCGTTTGGCAGACTCGAGATAAATCAGATTCTTATGATCGGTCAAGACCACAATACGGTGCTTGGCCCCCTCAAGCCAATGTCGCCACTCCTCAAATGCCCACTTCATAGCCAACAACTCACGATTGCCGACATCATAATTGCGTTCCGCAGGCGAAAACTTTCGAGAAAAGAAGGCACACGGTTTCATCAAGGAACCATCAGAATTCCTCTGAGACAAAACGGCCCCTGCCCCAATCTCAGAACCGTCAACCTCAACCTGAAAAGGAAGAGAAACATCCGGCTGACGCAACACAGGGGCAGAAGTAAATCGGCGTTTGAGCTCCTGAAAGGCAGAAACAGCCGCAGAGGACCAATTCGTAACATCAGCGCCTTTCTTCGTCAAATCGGTCAGGGGTTTAACCACACTGGAGAAGTTGGCAATGAAACGGCGATAAAAATTAGCAAAGCCCAAAAATTTCTGAAGGCTCTTCACGGATGTGGGCTGGATCCAATCATGAATGGCCTGAACCTTAACCGGATCCATTTCTATAGATGAGGGAGAAAAAATGAAGCCCAAAAAAGAAATCTTCTGTACTCCAAAGAGGCACTTAGACCCCTTCACAAACAGCGCATTAGCACGAAGGACCTGAAAAACCATCCTGACCTGCTTCACATGAGACTCCCAGTCATCGGAAAAAACCAAAATATCATCCAAATATACAATCATGAATTTATCCAGATACTTCCGGAAGATATCATGCATAAAGGACTGAAACACAGATGGAGCATTAGAGAGCCCGAATGGCATCACAAGGTATTCAAAATGGCCTTCGGGCGTATTAAATGCTGTTTTCCATTCATCACCCTGTTTAATGCGAACAAGATTATACGCCCCTCGAAGGTCAATCTTGGTAAACCAACTAGCCCCCTTAATCCGAGCAAACAAATCAGAAAGCAAAGGTAAAGGGTACTGGAATTTGACCGTGATCTTATTGAGAAGGCGATAATCTATACAGGGTCTCAGGGAGCCATCCTTCTTGGCAACAAAAAAGAACCCCGCTCCCAACGGTGACGAAGACGGGCGAATATGCCCCTTCTCCAAAGATTCCTTTACATAACTCCGCATGGCGGTATGTTCTGGCACAGACAGATTGAAAAGTCGGCCCTTAGGGAACTTACAGCCAGGAATCAAATTAATAGCACAATCACAGTCCCTATGAGGAGGTAGGGAACTGGATTTGGGCTCATCAAATATATCCTGGAAATCCGACAAAAACTCAGGAATTTGAGAAGAAGGGGAAGAAGAAATCGACATTAAAGGAACATCACTATGTATCCCTTGACAACCCCAACTAGTCACAGACATAGATTTCCAATCCAGCACTGGATTATGTACCTGTAACCATGGAAAACCCAGCACAACAACATCATGCAAATTATGCAACACCAAAAAGCGAATATTTTCCTGATGTGCTGGAGCCATGTACATGGTCAACTGTGTCCAGTACTGAGGTTTATTCCTGGCCAATGGTGTAGCATCAATCCCCCTTAAGGGAATAGGGCTCTGCAAAGGCTCCAAGGAAAAACCACAGCGTTTGGCAAATTCTAAGTCCATTAAGTTCAGGGCAGCTCCTGAATCCACAAATGCCATAACAGAAAAGGACGACAATGAGCAAATCAGAGTAATAGACAAGAGAAATTTAGGCTGTACAGTACTAATCGTAACAGACCTAGCGACCCTCTCAGTACGCTTCGGACAGTCAGAAATAGCATGAGTAGAGTCACCACAGTAAAAACACAGCCCATTCTGACGTCTGAATTTCTGCCGTTCTGCTATAGTCAAAATCCTATCACATTGTATAGACTCAGGACTCTGCTCAGAGGACACTGCCATATGGTACACCACCTTGCGCTCACGCAAGCGTCGATCAATCTGAATGGCCAAAGACATTGATTCGTTCAAACCAGCAGGCGTGGGGAACCCCACCATAACATCTTTAAGGGCTTCAGAAAGACCCTTTCTGAAAATCGCTGCCAGGGCATACTCATTCCATTTTGTGAGCACAGACCACTTTCTAAATTTCTGGCAATATACTTCTGCTGCTTCCTGACCCTGACACAGAGCCAGCAAGGTCTTTTCTGCCTGGTCCACAGAATTAGGTTCGTCATACAGCAATCCGAGCACCTGAAAAAATGCGTCTACATTGAGTAATGCAGGATTTCCTGGCTCAAGAGAGAATGCCCAGTCCTGCGGGTCACCACGCAGCAGAGAAATGACAATCTTCACCTGCTGAATGGGGTCACCAGAGGAACGGGGTCTCAGAGCAAAAAACAATCTGCAATTATTTTTAAAGTTCAAAAATTTAGATCTATCCCCGGCAAACAAATCAGGAATAGGAATTCTAAGCTCTAAAACCAGAGTCTGGACAACATAATCTTGGATACTCTGTACCCTTGCAGCGAGTTGATCCACCCGCAAGGACAGACCCTGAACCTTCATGTCAGCACCAGAATCCTGAACCACCCAAAGATTAAGGGGAAAAAGAAGACAAGACAAACTGCAAAGGAAAAAAAAAATGACTCAGAACTTTCTTTTCCCTCTTTTGAGATGCATTCAACACATTGCGGGCCAGCTGTACTGTTATGACCTGGTGGTTAAGGAGCAACACTGATATGACCTGGTGGTTAAAAGGAAACATGGGACAAGCTCTGAGGAGGTGGTAACTTTACTGACCGCAAACCCTACTCCTAACACCAACACTAGAAATAGCCGTGGGACGTTCCTAACTCTCCCTAGACGCCTCGTCACGGCCTAAGAACTAGCTACCCCTAAAGATGGAAACAGAAAACTATCTTGCCTCAGAGAAAATCCCAAAAGGAAAGATAGCCCCCCACATATATTGACTGTGAGTGGAGAGGGAAATGACATACACAGAAATGAAAACAGATTTTAGCAAGGAGGCCAATTTCTAATCTAGATAGACAGAAATAGGAAAGGATACTGTGCGGTCAGTATTAAAAACTAAAAATCCACGCAGAGTTTACAAAAATGATCTCCACACCGACTCACGGTGTGGAGGGGCAAATCTGCTTCCCCAGAGCTTCCAGCTAGCCTGAATATATCATAATGACAAGCTGGACAAAAGGAAACATAACATGAACTGAGCAATAAAGTCCTAAGCAAATGGACTAACAAGAACTAGCAAGAACTTATCTTTTGCTGAAATGGACAGGCCATGAGAAATATCCAAGGAGAAAGCTGACTCCAACCCTGAAACATTGACAGCTGGCATGAACTGAAGGCCAGAGCCAAGTTAAATAGCAAGGCTAAGCGAGACGATAAGTGAAGGCAGCTGCTACAGCAAAACTCAAGGAGCAGCAATACCACACAAACCCACCAGAGGGAGCCCAAGGGCAGAATTCACAAAAGTACCGTTCACAAGAACAGAATTCACAACAGACCCTTTCTGAAGATTGCCGCCAAGGCATCCTCATTCCATTTAGTCAGTACAGATAATTTTCTAAACTTCTGGCAATATGATTCTGCCACTTCTTGACCCTGAGACAGGGCCAACAAGGTCTTCTCAGCATGATCCACTGAACTAGGTTCGTCATACAATAACCCAAGCGCCTGAAAAAAGGGGTCTACATTAAGCAATGCCGGATTCCCAGGTTCCAGGGCAAATGCCCAATCCTGGGGGTCACCACACAGCAGAGATATAATAATTTTAACCTGCTGGATGGGATCACCAGAGGAACGGGGTTTCAGAGAAAAAAACAGTTTACAGTTATTTTTAAAGCTCAGAAACTTGGACCTATCCCCAAAAAACAAATCAGGAGTTGGAATTCTAGGCTCTAAAACTGGAGTCTGAACGATATAATCGGAAATACCCTGTACTCTAGCAGCAAGTTGATCCACACGAGAAGCCAATCCCTGAACATCCATACCAGCGCCGAACTCCTGAGCCACCCAGAGGCAAAGAGGGAAGAGAAAAAAAAAACACAACAGACTACAGAAAAAAAAATGGCTCAGCACTTTCCTTCCCTTCTTCTGAGATGCGGTTAACTCATTGTGGGCCAGTTGTACTGTTATGATCTGGTGGCCTAAGAGCAGCATGGGACGTACTCTGGAGAAGGTGGTACCTGTACTGACCGCAGACCCTGAACCTAACACCGCAACTAGAAGTAGCCGTGGAATGTACCTAGCGCTCCCTAGACATTTCGACACAGCCGGAGGACTAATTACCCCTAGAGATAGTTTTCTCTTTTCTATCTTGCCTCAGAGAAAATCCCCAAAGAACAGGCAGCCCCCCACAAATATTGACTGTGAGAGGAGAGGGAAAAAACATACACAGACTGAAATGAGAATTTAGCAAAGGAGGCCACTTCTAGCTAAATAGAAAGGACAGGACAGAGTACTATGCGGTCAGTATTAAAATACTAGAAAATATCCACCACAGAAAATACAAAAACTCCACAGCTAACTAAAGACATGGAGGGTATATCTGCATCTCCAGAGATACCAGATTGGCTAAACAAATCCTTATACAGACCAAGCTGGACAAGACAAAACATGGAAAATAACTGAACAATAAGACCACAGCATGTGGACAGCAAAATCAAGGCCAGAACTTATCTTTGTTGAAAAGAACTGCAAAGCAGAAGAGACCAGGCAGGGATGTGAATCCTCCAGGAACAATGGACAACTGGCACTGACCAAAGGGTGAAGCAAGACTAAATAGCCCTGTCCAAATTGCAAAAAGTGAAAACACCTGATAAATGCTGTGATTCAGAGACAGCAGCGCTATGACTTACAACCACCGGAGGGAGCCCAAGAGCAGAATTCACAACAGAAGACCTTGTTGGCCCTGTGTCAGGGTCAAGAAGCGGCAGAATCGTATTGCCAGAAATTTAGAAAATGGTCTGTGCTGACTAAATGGAATGAGGATGCCTTGGCGGCAATTTTCAGAAAGGGTCTTTCTGAATCCGTTAAAGATGTTATGGTGGGGTTCCCCACGCCTGCTGGTCTGAGTGATTCTATGTCTCTGGCCATTCAGATTGATCGGCGCTTGCGCGAGCGCAGAGTTGTGCACACTATGGCGTTGTCTTCCGAGCGGAGTCCTGAGCCTATGCAGTGTGATAGGATTGTGTCTAGAGCTGAACGACAAGGATTCAGACGTCAGAATAGGTTGTGTTTTTACTGCGGCGATTCTGCTCATGTTATTTCTGATTGTCCTAAGTGTACCAAGAGAATCGCAAGTTCCGTTACCATCAGTTCTGTACAACCCAAATTTCTGTTATCTGTGACCCTGATCTGCTCATTATCGTCATTTTCTGTCATGGCATTTGTGGATTCAGGCGCCGCTTTAAACTTAATGGACTTAGAATTTGCCAGACGTTGTGGTTTCCCCTTGCAGCCTTTGCAGAGTCCTATTCCTTTGAGGGGCATTGATGCTACACCGTTGGCTAAAAATAAACCTCAGTTTTGGACACAGCTGACCATGTGCATGGCGCCAGCCCATCAGGAAGATTGTCGTTTTCTGGTGTTGCATAATTTGCATGATGCTATTGTGCTGGGTTTCCCATGGTTACAGGTGCATAATCCGGTATTGGATTGGAAATCTATGTCTGTGACTAGTTGGGATTGTCAGGGGGTTCATGGTGACGTTCCTTTGATGTCAATTTCCTCCTCCCCCTCTTCTGAAATTCCTGAGTTTTTGTCAGATTTCCAGGATGTATTCGATGAGCCCAAATCAAGTTCCCTTCCACCGCATAGGGACTGTGATTGTGCTATTGACTTGGTTCCAGGCTGTAAGTTCCCTAAGGGCCGACTTTTCAACCTGTCTGTGCCAGAACATGCCGCCATGCGGAGTTATGTTAAGGAGTCTTTGGAGAAGGGGCATATTCGGCCATCTTCTTCACCATTGGGAGCAGGTTTTTTTTTTGTTGCCAAGAAGGATGGCTCCTTGAGACCCTGTATTGATTATCGCCTCTTGAATAAGATCACGGTCAAATTCCAATACCCTTTGCCTTTGCTTTCTGATTTGTTTGCTAGGATTAAGGGGGCTAGTTGGTTTACTAAGATTGACCTTCGAGGGGCATATAATCTGGTTCGTATTAAGCAGGGGGACAAATGGAAAACTGCGTTTAATACGCCCGAAGGCCATTTTGAATACCTTGTGATGCCATTCGGACTCTCTAATGCTCCATCTGTGTTTCAGTCCTTCATGCATGATATATTTCGGAATTATCTTGATAAATTCATGATTGTATATTTGGATGATATTTTGATTTTTTTCAGATGATTGGGAGTCTCATGTGAAACAAGTCAGGATGGTATTTCAGATCCTTCGTGATAATGCCTTGTTTGTGAAGGGGTCCAAGTGCCTCTTTGGAGTACAGAAGGTTTCTTTTTTGGGCTTCATTTTTTCTATCTCATCTATGGAAATGGATCCGGTTAAGGTTCAGGCCATTCATGATTGGATCCAGCCCACATCCGTGAAGAGCCTTCAGAAATTTTTGGGCTTTGCTAATTTTTATCACCGTTTCATTGCCAACTTCTCCAGTGTGGTTAAACCCCTGACCGATTTGACGAAGAAAGGCACTGATGTGACAAATTGGTCCTCTGCGGCTGTTTCTGCCTTTCAGGAGCTTAAACGCCGATTTACTTCTGCCCCTGTGTTGCGTCAGCCGGATGTTTCTCTTCCTTTTCAGGTGGAGGTTGACGCTTCTGAGATTGGGGCAGGGGCCGTTGTGTCTCAGAGGAATTCTGATGGTTCCTTGATGAAACCGTGTGCCTTCTTTTTTCGAAAGTTTTCGCCTGCGGAACGCAATTATGATGTCGGCAATCGTGAGTTGTTGGCTATGAAGTGGGCATTTGAGGAGTGGCGACATTGGCTTGAGGGGGCCAAGCACCGTATTGTGGTCTTGACCGATCATAAGAATCTGATTTACCTCGAGTCTGCCAAACGGCTGAATCCTAGACAGGCCCGATGGTCCCTGTTTTTCTCCCGTTTTGATTTTGTGGTCTCGTATCTTCCGGGTTCTAAGAATGTTAAGGCTGATGCCCTCTCTAGGAGCTTTTTGCCTGATTCTCCTGGGGTCCTTGAGCCGGTCGGCATTCTGAAGGAAGGGGTGATTCTTTCTGCCATCTCCCTTGATTTACGACGGGTTCTTCAGGAATTTCAGGCTGATAAACCTGACCGCTGTCCAGTGGGGAAACTGTTTGTTCCTGACAGATGGACTAGTAAAATGATTTCTGAGGTTCATTGTTCTGTGTTGGCTGGCCATCCTGGGATATTTGGTACCAGAGATTTGGTTGGTAGGTCCTTTTGGTGGCCTTCTTTGTCACGGGATGTGCGTTCTTTTGTGCAGTCCTGTGGGACTTGTGCGCGGGCCAAGCCTTGCTGTTCCCGCGCTAGTGGGTTGCTTTTGCCTTTGCCTGTCCCTGAGAGGCCTTGGACGCATATTTCTATGGATTTTATTTCAGATCTCACGGTTTCCCAGAGGATGTCGGTTATCTGGGTGGTTTGTGACCGGTTTTCTAAGATGGTTCATTTGGTACCTTTGCCTAAATTGCCTTCCTCTTCTGATTTGGTTCTGTTGTTTTTCCAGCATGTGGTTCGTTTGCATGGTATTCCGGAGAATATTGTGTCCGATAGAGGTTCCCAGTTTGTTTCTAGGTTTTGGCAGGCCTTTTGTGCTAGGCTGGGCATTGATTTGTCTTTTTCTTCCGCATTTCATCCTCAGGCAAATGGCCAAACCGAGCGAACTAACCAGACTTTGGAAACTTATTTGAGATGCTTTGTGTCTGCTGATCAGGATGATTGGGTGGCTTTCTTGCCATTGGCCGAGTTTGCCCTTAATAATCGGGCTAGTTCTGCTACCTTGGTTTTACCCTTCTTTTGTAATTCGGGTTTTCATCCTCGTTTTTCTTCAGGGCAGGTTGAGTCTTCTGATTGTCCTGGGGTGGACTCTGTGGTTGACAGGTTGCAGCAAATTTGGGCTCATGTTGTGGACAATTTGGTGTTGTCTCAGGAGGAGGCTCAGCGTTTTGCTAACCGTCGTCGGTGTGTTGGTTCCTGGCTTCGGGTTGGGGATTTGGTCTGGTTGTCTACCCATCATGTTCCTATGAAGGTTTCTTCCCCTAAGTTCAAGCCTCGGTTTATTGGTCCTTATAGGATTTCTGAGATTATCAATCCTGTGTCTTTTCGTTTGGCCCTTCCAGCATCTTTTTCCATCCATAATGTTTTTCATAGATCTTTGTTGCAGAAATATGTGGTGCCCGTTGTTCCCTCTGTTGATCCTCCTGCCCCGGTGTTGATTGATGGGGAGTTGGAGTATGTGGTGGAGAAGATTTTGGATTCTCGTTTTTCGAGGCGGAAGCTTCAGTATCTGGTCAAGTGGAAGGGTTATGGCCAGGAGGATAATTCTTGGGTTGTTGCCTCCGATGTCCATGCTGCCGATTTGGTTCGTGCTTTTCACTTGGCTCGTCCTGATCGGCCTGGGGGCTCTGGTGAGGGTTCGGTGACCCCTCCTCAAGGGGGGGTACTGTTGTGAATTCTGCTCTTGGGCTCCCTCCGGTGGTTATAAGTGGTAGCGCTGCTGTCTTTGGATCGCTGCATTTATCAGGTGTGTTCACTTATTGCAATTCTGACTGGGCTATTTAGTCTTGCTTTACCCTTTAGTCAGTGCCAGTTGTCCACTGTTCCTGGAGGATTCACATCCCTGCCTGGTCTCTCCTGCTTTGCTGTTCTTTTCAACAAAGATAAGTTCTTGCTTTGTTTTTTGCAGTCCACATGCTGTGGGCTTTATTGTTCAGTTCTTTTCCATGTTTTTGTCTTGTCCAGCTTGGTCTGCATAAGGATTTGTTCAGCCAAGCTGGTATCTGGATATACCCTCCATATCTTTAGTTAGATGTGGAGATTTTGTATTTTCTGTGGTGGATATTTTCTAGTGTGTTTACTGACCGCATAGTACTCTGTCCTATCCTTTCTATTTAGCTAGAGTGGCCTGCTTTGCTAAATCCTGATTTCAGTCTGCGTATGTTATTTCCCTCTCCTATCACAGTCAATATTTGTGGGGGGCTGTCTATCCTTTGGGGATTTTCTCTGAGGCAAGATAGTTTTCCCTCTTCTATCTCTAGGGGTATTTAGTCCTCCAGCTGTGTCGAGATGTCTAGGGAGTGTTAGGTACATTCCACGGCTACTTCTAGTTGCGGTGTTAAGTTCAGGGTCTGCGGTCAGTACAGGTTCCACCTTCTCCAGAGTACGTCTCATGCTGCTCCTAGGCCACCAGATCATAACAGGTGTCCTCAGCGGTCGGGGAAATGTCAGCGTCTAGTGGCAGTTGATGGAGGTACACTAGACACCGCAACGTTTGCCTCTAAGTTGTCCTTCAAGGGGACAATTACCATAGGCCCATCCACTCTTATGGTAGAGCTATGCGTGGACTCTAGGGCGGAGGGTAATTTTATGTCATCCGCTTTCACCCAGCGACACACAATACCCCTGATGATGCTCGCCAAACCAGTAACCGTTCGAGTGGTAAATGGGTCGACACTACCCTCACAGATTACACACCAAACCATTCCTTTCACTCTTTCTGTGTCTCCATCACATCAGGAGATTATCTCTCTATTAGTCATTCCTGAGGGAATTGATGAGGTCCTGTTGGGGATACCATAGCTACGCTATCATTCTCCTCATATAGAGTGGTCCTCAGGGAGAATTTTGGGATGGAGTAAATCCTGTGAGGGTAGATGTCAGAGGGAGTGCGTTCAGGTTGCTACAACAGAAGTACCCGCAGATCTTTCCTCTCTCCCCAAGCACTATTGGCCTTATGCGGACGTGTTCTCCAAAAGGGCTGCGGAGATGCTTCTGCCTCACCGCCCCTATGACTGTCCTATTGACCTTGACTGGTGCTGAGCCTCCCCGGGGTCAAATCTATCCGTTATCTCTCCCGGAGACGGAGGCAATGTCTCAGTACATCCAAGAGAATATGGCAAGAGGATTCATTAGGAAGTCAGTGTCACCTGCAGGGGCTGGGTCCTTTGTGCAGAAGAAGAGTGGAGAATTACGTCCATGCATAGACTACAGGGGTCTTAACGCCATCACCGTTAAGAACAAGTACCCACTACCCCTGATATCTGAGCTCTTGATAGGCTACGGGGAGCAAGGGTATTTACTAAATTAGATCTGCGGGGTGCTTACAACCTGATTCGCATCCGTGAGGGGGACGAAAGGAAGACGGCTTTTAATACCAGGGATGGGCACTATGAATATCTGGTGATGCCCTTCGGGCTCTGTAATGCCTCAGCCGTTTTCCAAGACTTTGTGAATGACATCTTCCGGGATTTGCTCACCACATCGGTCGTAGTATATCTGGATGATATTCTCATCTACTCTCCAGATATTGACTCCCAGCGGAGAGATGTTCACAAAGTCTTCGACCTCTTACGGGCAAACTCCCTCTATGCCAAGTTGGAGAATTGTGTGTTTGAGCAGGAGTCCTTGCCTTTCCTTGGTTATATCATCTCTGCCCAGGGTTTGGCTATGGATCCTGCCAAGTACAGGCTGTGATGAACTGGCAGGAACCCCATTGTCTTAAAGCGGTGCAGCGCTTTATGGGGTTCATTAATTACTATCGCCAGTTCATTCCACACTTCTCAACTTTGGTAGCTCCCTTGTTTGCCCTCACCAAGAAGGGAGCAAATCCCAAGTTGTGGTCGGAGGAGGTCTCCAAGGCCTTTCTCTCGATTAAGTCACACTTTGCTAGCGCTCCCATCCTACATCGCCCCGATGTAGATAAGCCATTTATCATGGAGGTGGATGCCTCATCCTTTGGTGCTGGAGCAGTCCTTTTCCAAAAGGATGCTTAAGGTCAGAAGTATACTTGCTTCTTCTCCAAGACCTTCACACCGGCGGAGAGGAATTATTCCATCGGGGACAGGGAGTTACTAGCCATGAAGTTGGCTTTCTTAGAGTGGAGACACCTCTTGGAGGGAGCTAATTTTCCCTTCCAAGTGTTCACTGACCACAAGAACTTGGTATATCTACAGACGGCCCAGCGGCTGAATTCCCGCCAGGCTAGATGGTCCCTGTTATTCTCCTGGTTTCATTTTACTCTTCATTTTCTCTCCGGGGAGAAGAACATTCGTCCGACGCTCTCTCCCGCTCCGTAGTGTCATCTGAGAAGGAGGAGGAGCCACGGCTTATTTTCCCTTCTGAGAGCCTGAGAACTGTGGCTCTGGTTTCGCTAGAGTCCGTGCCCCTGGGCAAGACTTTCGTGCCAGCGAATTTGCGACCGGAGGTTCTCTCTTGGGCTCACTCGTCCAGAGTGGGTGGACATTTTGGGACCAAGAGGACATCTGAGCTTTTGGCGAGGACATACTGGTGGCCGCATATGGCCCGTGATATCGGGGACTATATTCAGGCGTGTGTCTCCTGCGCCCAGAATCGGTCTCCTCGGCAATGGCCTGCTGGGCTACTTTACCCCCTGCAGGTGGCAGACAGGCCCTGGGAGATGGTCGGGATGGACTTCGTGGTGGGCTTACCCAAGTCTCGTAGCTGCACCGTGATCTGGGTAGTCACCGATCATTTCTCTAAGATAGTGCATTTGGTGCCACTTCCACGGTTACCTTCTGCACGGGCCTTGGTGGTGTTCATAAAACATTTTTTCCGTTTACATGGAATGCCTGTTAAAATTGTCCCCCGTTTGCGTCTCGGTTTTGGAGAGAGCTCTGCCGTTTACTCAGCATAGAGCTGAATCTCTCCTCTCCATATCATCCCGAGACGAATGGTTTGGTAGAGAGGACCAACCAGACTCTGGTGACTTACTTGCGACATTTTGTCTCTGCTAGGCAGGATGACTGGGCATCTTTGCTACCTTGGGCGGAATTTGCCTTGAACAACGCCGTAGCCGATTCCACTGGGCAGACTCCTTTTCTCCTTAATTCTGGCCAGCACCCGCGTGTCCCTGTGCCCATGCCCGCGTCATCCACCGATTCTAGGGTGGCAGACTGGGAGGTGGAGGCACGTGACATTTGGGACCGCACTCAGGATTCCATCCAGGCCTCCAAGGAGAGAATGAGGGTTTCTGCTGATGCACACCGGCACCCCGCTCCGGCCTTTGCTCCTGGCGACTTAGTGTGGCTCTCCGCCCGTAACATCAGGCTGCAAGTTGAGTCCACTAAGTTTGCGCCTCGCTACATTGGTCATTTCAAGGTTCTGGAAGAGGTCAACCCTGTGGTCTACTGTTTGGCTATTCCTCCTCGCCTTGGTACCACCGACACTTTTCACGTTTCTCTCTTAAAGCCCGTTCATTTGTCCCGGTTTTCCGAGTCATCTGCCGGGACATCGGGTTCATCCACAGATTAGTTTGAGGTGAATGCTATCGTGGGGTGCAAGGTGGTACGTGGCAAGAAATATTTGGTGGACTGGAAGGATCACGGTCGAGAGGACAGAACCTGTGGAGCACATTCGGGCTCCGCTGCTCATTGCAGCTTTTGAGGGTAGCGAGGCTCAAGGAGGGGGGGGGCCCTAGGAGGGGGCTGTAAGGTTTCTCTTACTGAGTGTGTTGGGGGACACTCGCTTGGCCGCAATATTCAAGCACACGGCACGGGTTTATAAACAAAACAGTCCATACGGTTTATTAAAGTGCGATAAACCGGGTAATGCACAGTTCATTACTTGTATCACATAGAACATGACAGGCACCAACAGTCTCTTTGGTACCTGACGGGAGCCCTTGCTCCACCTGCCGACTCTTTTAACAGTCTTCTGGGTAAGCTGCCTAACGGGGATCACCAACTCGCCTGGTCAATACACAGTAGTCAGTCCAGACCTCGCCGAAGGACTCCAGCTTCCCCACACTCTGTTAACACTCTTCCGGGTAAGCTGCCTAACGGGGATCACCAACTTGCCTGTCCGGCACACAGTAGTCAGTCCAGACCTCACCGAAGGACTCCAGCTTCCCCACACAGTAAGTGTCCCTGGCTCCGCAGATCCCGGTCCTCACCTTGTCACCGCAGGTCCTGGACCCCGTCCTCCACCTGTCACCACAGGTCCTGGACCCCGTCCTCCACCCGTCACCACAGGTAACCAGGATTACGCCGGTGGCCTAGTCCGGGTATTCTTCAGGACGTCCTTCCCCAGCCGGGAACGTCCAATACCCAGGCCACCCGAAGCCAAGTCCCACGAACTCAGGTGCTTGCAGGACCCTAGTCATTCCTAGATCAGTCCAGCACCATTCGGGACCTTCACGGTCAGGTCCATACACAGGTTCCACACAGGAACCACACAGGACCTACCGGACACACCTCTCAGCTCCACACACGGAGCTCACAACCAACACTGACCCACACCCTGGTCACGTTACATACTGGTAACCACTCCCTTGGGTGGGAGTGTATGTGTGGCTAGTCTGACCCTCCCATCTCTCATGACTAGCCTAGTAAGTCACCCAAACTTAACTATACACATTACACAAACTCTTGAGGGACTACAGGTCCCAGCAAATCACAATACATCAGACTTACCACGCAGACTCCCTCTGCGACACATATCGGCCATTCACAACACTGCCGATTACAGGTTCACCACTATTACCACAACAGATATGCCTCCATGCATATCTCACAGAGCGCCCCCTAGCTGCCACAGGGGTCACTACACCACATATCCCCCCCCCCTCTGTTCACACCTGTAGGGTTGAACACCTGTCAAACACCTGGAATCTCGAGACAGGTCACACACACTCCCTTGTCCTACCAGTCGAGAAGACTGTCTCAAACGGTTTTGAGCAACACTCATAATCGTACCCTTGTTGGGTTTACCCCGCCCCCAGCGGTCAACACGTAGGCCTTGAGCTTTGGCCCTTAAGTCACAGTCTGCCTGTGTCACCAAACCCTTAGTCACCACATTTTCTCTACCAGGTCTCGCACCTAGGTCACTCAACACGGAATTAACTGAGGAGTTACGGCCTCCAACTTTTCCTTTGTGATCAGTCAATTCACTATTTGGAGGTTCCCTTTTGTTCCCTTTTCCTTGGGAAGAAGGCGGTCGCCATCCTGTGTTCTGCAGCTGCTTATTGACCTGCCGACTGTACAGTCTTAGCTGCTCTATTTCTTTCAGATATGTCACGCAATACTCTAGGAGCATTCTGATATTCCTTAGACTCTCCTTGGACCCGACAACAAGGAATGGAATCATTCCATCTTCACCCACCTGGGCCTCATCATCAGCCGGAATCCTCAGTCTCTTTACACCGGATACATTCACCATCTCCTGCATCACTTTCCCAAATCTACCAATGATCTTCCCCACCAGATTTCTGGGTACTCGCACTGTGTCTTCCACCAAGCCCAGACGACTTTGAGCTTTCCTGGCTTGCTCCAAACGTCGAGTGGCTTCATTATTCCTCAACAGGATCATCTGTTTTGTGCGGAGGCACTGTAGATGCATATCCTTCAGGACAGCTACCCGCTTCACTGTGACTTCCTTAGTCGACAGTATCACCAACTGTTTTGTCTCTAGTGCCCAATGCACACTACACGCTTCTACTGCCTTTTTAAAGGCTTCATGCACACCCTCACCGGTACATGCATCTTGCGCCTCTTCGGGTACATCTATCACACACTTGAAGAGTGGATTCTCACTTTCTTCAGGAACGGATGGCCCCTGTTTTGCCATCGACCTTTCCGACCAGACATCTGCCACAACCGGGTGACTATCTTGTTCGGCTCTTAACGCCCACTCTTCTTCAGCTTTACCCTCTTCCAGACCCCTGGTCAAGATGGGCATTAGCAGATGTGAGTCTTCGACCAGCATCTTCTTCTCTTGTAGAAGACCACTTAATGCTTCTCTGAGCCCTTTCACATCTTCCCTTAAGGCTTTGTTCACACCTTGCCAGGTTAACAGGTGACCTCTGAGCTCCGAGACTTCCTTCTCCAGCTCATTCACCCTGTGCTCAGCCTCTTGTCTCAAGACCCTTTCTCGTTCGACATGTTCTTTCACTGTCTCTTTAATCAGCTCTATTTCAGATGGGCCAGTTTGCTCACCCACACTCTGCCTTTTCAGAGATCTTCCTATCTCCTCACTAACAGGTTCAACCCTCTCTAGGGCTTCCGTATCTCCCATCAAATTTTCACAAGGTGCCACTGGTTCAGCCCCTTTTCCTCTTTTACGTCTTCGGCGACGGGAGGAAGTTTTGCTCCCTATACCAGAGTCAGTCTTACTGCCCTCTTTACCGCCTTCGTCACCGTCTGATTGGGAGTCACCACCACCCGATCTGTCATCCAGGAACCAGCCGTCCGTTTCTAAACAGGTCACAACTTCTGGAATGGCTGCCCCTGCTGTCACGATTTCAGCCTGTAGAGCCCTGTCGTCTCTCTGTGTCTGGGTGTCAGTTCCACTTATTTTATCCGCCAGACGTCTACCAGTCGCATTGTGGCACAGTTCAGGTGGCATGTCCGTAAGTTGGGCATGCTTATCATTTTCCTTGGTCACGCTCACTTTGGGACTGTCAACTCTAGGGGGCGCATTCTCACTAATACTACCACCCATCCACGTAACATCCACAAACACTTCACCCTTTTTCCACCAGTCCCACAGTGTTATCAAATCTTGTCCTATTACCATAGGACACGGCAAACTCGGGACTACAACCACCTCATGGCATGTGGAAACATTAGCTGCGGTAATGGAGAGAGTGGCTGCCTGACAACATTTAGCGTCCCCAGGTGACCCAGCACTCCCTGGAAGGGTTCTCAGCAAAGACGCCTCTCTCCCCGGGTCTAACAACCCCTGCACACACTCTCCATTCAGCCAAAAAGGACACAGACGTAGCTCCTCACTGATTGCCAGCCAAATCGGACCTAGTCGTGACTCTTCACTGATTACTGCCCTTTTTCTGGCTTCGCCCCCTTTTTGGGCAAGTGTTGCGCTTTTTGACACCACCCCGGTTCGGGATTCAGCCCCCTTTCGGGATTCCACCCCTTTTTGGGCCATTACCCCTATTTGGGTTACCGCCCCTTTTTGGGACTCCGCCCCCTTTTGGGCAACCATCTCCATTTGGGGTCCCCACTCACTATTAGGGATACTCCCCTCCCTGGGACACACCCAGTGGACTTCCCCACGGCACTCAGGCCCCAGTTCACACAGTACACCCCTTTGTCTCTAGGCTTGTACTGGCCCTTTAAGAGTCAGCACAACCTAAAAGGGAAATTTTTTTTTTTTTTTTTTTCTCTATGTCACTTCACCAGCTCCTGCTGGTACCGCCACAGCTCCCGCTGTAGTCACACACAACGGCACGTCCAGGTGCTGCCAACCACAAGCCACTGCAGCTCCGCCTACTGTGGAACCTCTCGCTGCAACCGCGGCTACTCTCCACACGGCTCTGCACGGCTCCACCGCTGCCGCTTGTCACCTTCGTGACCCCGCCGAGTCACAGCAGACGCTTGTCACTTTCGTAACCCCGCCGAGTTACAGCTAGACGCTTGTCAGCTTCGTGGCTCTGCCACAGCAATTAACTCCACGTGTGCTAGTGGGATCGTTGCCAAAATTCTCCACCAATTGTAAGGTTTCTCTTACTGAGTGTGTTGGGGGACACTCGCTTGGCCGCAATATTCAAGCACACGGCACGGGTTTATAAACAAAACAGTCCATACGGTTTATTAAAGTGCGATAAACCGGGTAATGCACAGTTCATTACTTGTATCACATAGAACATGACAGGCACCAACAGTCTCTTTGGTACCTGATGGGAGCCCTTGCTCCACCTGCCGACTCTTTTAACAGTCTTCTGGGTAAGCTGCCTAACGGGGATCACCAACTCGCCTGGTCAATACACAGTAGTCAGTCCAGACCTCGCCGAAGGACTCCAGCTTCCCCACACTCTGTTAACACTCTTCCGGGTAAGCTGCCTAACGGGGATCACCAACTTGCCTGTCCGGCACACAGTAGTCAGTCCAGACCTCACCGAAGGACTCCAGCTTCCCCACACAGTAAGTGTCCCTGGCTCCGCAGATCCCGGTCCTCACCTTGTCACCGCAGGTCCTGGACCCCGTCCTCCACCTGTCACCACAGGTCCTGGACCCCGTCCTCCACCCGTCACCACAGGTAACCAGGATCACGCCGGTGGCCTAGTCCGGGTATTCTTCAGGACGTCCTTCCCCAGCCGGGAACGTCCAATACCCAGGCCACCCGAAGCCAAGTCCCACAAACTCAGGTGCTTGCAGGACCCTAGTCATTCCTAGATCAGTCCAGCACCATTCGGACCTTCACGGTCAGGTCCATACACAGGTTCCACACAGGACCTACCGGACACAACTCTCAGCTCCACACACAGGGAGCTCACAACCAACACTGACCCACACCCTGGTCACGTTACATACTGGTAACCACTCCCTTGGGTGGGAGTGTATGTGTGGCTAGTCTGACCCTCCCATCTCTCATGACTAGCCTAGTAAGTCACCCAAACTTAACTATACACATTACACAAACTCTTGAGGGACTACAGGTCCCAGCAAATCACAATACATCAGACTTACCACGCAGACTCCCTCTGCGACACATATCGGCCATTCACAACACTGCCGATTACAGGTTCACCACTATTACCACAACAGATACGCCTCCATGCATATCTCACAGAGCGCACAGAGCGCCCCCTAGCTGCCACAGGGGTCACTACACCACAGGGCGTAATGTTAGGAGTCAAGTTCCCGTCGCTGCACAGGGGGAATCTCGAACCATGTCCGCTGCGGTCTCCCATTCTGCATCAGCCGCAGTGGAGCCTGCTCAGCTGAGACGTCTGTCCCAGCGTCTCACTCAGTCTGGTATTGTGCAAAGGGTTACTGCTGCCTTTTCAGGCTCTGCTATTGTACCCTTTACTGGTCTGCAGCAAGCAGGCTTTTCTGGGACTAAGTCCTGCTTTGCACACACTGAGCATGCCCACGGGAGGACCTCTCATTGGAGGTCGAGGGTCACATGCTCAGGCCCTGTAGCAGCTCCCATTGGTCCTCCAGGATGGTCCTTTAGAGCTGCAACTATAAAACGTTCACAGGTCCGCATGGCCATGCGCTAGTGTAAATTATGTATGTGCTCAGCGCCAGTGTGGTCGTGTGTGTGCATTCAGGGACCCGGCTGAAATAAGCCCCTAGAATGCTGGCACCTCCGGCGAGGAGTTTCATGTTTGTGGATTCAGGGCTGGCTAATAGCCATTACAATTCCGGCTCCACCGGAGAGGAGCTGCGTGTTTGCATTTGACTGCATGACCACTGTCGGCTCTATTAAGTAGCTGTGTTCCCCTGTGAGCTAAACAGGACACAGCGTTCTCTTTGCTAATGGACTCTGTGAAGTAATAGAGTTAGTTTATACCAATATACTTCACCGCCTTACTTAGCAGCAGGTTCTTTCCTGCACGGTGGATCCCGGGTTGCGAACGCACCTATTACTTCTAATAAATATATTCGGTGCGTTCCGCCAACCCTAACATCGTCTGCCAAATATGTGTTTACCTGTTTTCAAAAGATGCAACCCATCTCTAGCAAGGAGTCCATCATACAAGTACTGTATTTTTTCGGACCATAAGACACACTTTTTTCGCCCAGAATCTTTTGGGGAAATGGGGGTGTGTCTTATGGTCTGTCTTCTGACTCTTTGCACTGCTCGGCAGAAGGTGCGCTGTAGTGACATGATCGCGCTCTCTGCCCTCAGACGTCACAGAGAGTCATAAGACGCTGAAGAGACAGGATCAGCGTTGAACAATGAGAGGTGAGTATTGAGATAGAGGCCCAATTGTATGGTATGCCCGTGTCTCCAACGGCAAGTGGGCCCCCCCCCCCCCTTTCGTCCAGGCACTTGCCCCGGTGTGTCGGGTGGTGACGCCGGCCCTGCATACTGTAACCATTCTTTTAGAAATGCTCCACATGTCCAAACAGTGAGGAGATAAGACTGTAGATGGTCCAAGGATCAATGAGTGGAATAGGCTGCCACAAAAGGTGGTGAGGTCTCCTTCAATAGTATTCTTCAAACAGAAGCAGGACAGACATTTGTCTCAGATGGTTTAGTGAATCCTGCATTGAGCAGGTGATTGGACATGACGACCCTGAAGGTCCCTTCCAACTCTACCATTCTTTAATTCTGTGATTTCTTCCCCAAAGATATTGATGTAATCAGTATTACTGGCCCATTACAGCCATGACTTTACGTGCTGACAGGTTCTCTTTAAGGTTCATTCACTGTAGCTTTTCCCAGCCGTTAAAGGGGTTTTTCACCCAAAAGAAATCTTTCAGCAAGAAGTGCAGCTTACAGAATAACTGACCATGTGTAGCACATATAATTTTAGGATTCAGCTCTGCTTCTTGGTTGCAGTAGCTATCACATCACTGCAGGAATGTGATTTGTGCTAAATTGTGGTCATGTTCTGACTAGATGATGAGAATCTATACAGCATGAAACTGCAACTGTGGAAATCACATACTTGCTGTTACATGAATTTTTATTAGGGGATTTTTACAGTATAGGGGATAATGGGTCAGGAAAGCAATGACGGGAAAGTAAGGTAACCAAACAAAGGAAAAGAAGAAAGGGGTTAGGGAGGAAGAGGAGAGAAGGAAAAATGATAATTACTTACGGGTAATTTGATTTTCCAGATCCATGACAGCACCGGTACATGAGAGATGGTCCCGCCCCCAAGAACAGGAAACCTGCATAGGAGATAAAAGATGGGGGCGGCACCTCTCTCCTCAGTTTGTTTACAGAGAATGTAAGGTAACCGCTATGTTAGTTTTAGGCATATAAAAATTTATATTTAACTCTAAGACTATTTATCTATTGTTATGTTAAGTGGTTATTACCCCATCTTTCATTTGTGTCTTTTTTTTTTTTTTTTTTTTGAGATTTTTTTTTTTTTTATGAATTTTTTTTTTTTTTTTTTTTTTTGTGAATCACACACCATCACCAAGATAGGGCGGGAACTAGAGCGGTGCTGTCATGGATCTGGAAAATCAAATTACCCGTAAGTAATTATCATTTTTTCCCTTCCCCATGACAGCACCGGTACATGAGAGGAAGAAATAGAAGGAACCTCTAGGGTGGGACAACAGCAGATAGTACTTTCCTACCAAAGGCAAGATCTGATAGCCCCAGATTCAACCTATAATGGCGGAAGAAAGTAGAGGGTGAAGACCATACTGCTGCATTACAGATTTGCTCTATCGATGCATTTGCCCTCTCTGCCCAAGATGTGGAAATAGCCAGTGGCGTAACTACAAAGTTATGGGCCCCGGTGCGAACTTCCAAATGGGGCCCCCCCCCCCCTACCTCCGTGACGCCCCCCCACCCCCTTCCCCTAGATACGCCTCGGACTGTTGCAGGAATCTCCTGCACTGCAACATGGTGTTGGGTGCCAGCACAGCCCGCACAGTGGTATATCCAGCACAGCCCGCACAGTGGTATATCCAGCACAGCCCGCACAGTGGTATATCCAGCACAGCCCGCACAGTGGTATATCCAGCACAGCCCGCACAGTGGTATATCCAGCACAGCCCGCACAGTGGTATATCCAGCACAGCCCGCACAGTGGTATATCCAGCACAGCCCGCACAGTGGTATATCCAGCACAGCCCGCACAGTGGTATATCCAGCACAGCCCGCACAGTGGTATATCCAGCACAGCACGCACAGTGGTATATCCAGCACAGCCCGCACAGTGGTATATCCAGCACAGCCCGCACAGTGGTATATCCAGCACAGCCCGCACAGTGGTATATCCAGCACAGCCCGCACAGTGGTATATCCAGCACAGCCCGCACAGTGGTATATCCAGCACAGCCCGCACAGTGGTATATCCAGCACAGCCCGCACAGTGGTATATCCAGCACAGCCCGCACAGTGGTATATCCAGCACAGCCCGCACAGTGGTATATCCAGCACAGCCCGCACAGTGGTATATCCAGCACAGCCCGCACAGTGGTATATCCAGCACAGCCCGCACAGTGGTATATCCAGCACAGCCCGCACAGTGGTATATCCAGCACAGCCCGCACAGTGGTATATCCAGCACAGCCCGCACAGTGGTATATCCAGCACAGCCCGCACAGTGGTATATCCAGCACAGCCCGCACAGTGGTATATCCAGCACAGCCCGCACAGTGGTATATCCAGCACAGCCCGCACAGTGGTATATCCAGCACAGCCCGCACAGGGGTATATAGAGCACAGCCAGCACAGGGGTATATACAGCAGAGCCCGCACAGGGGTATATGCAGCACAGCCAGCACAGGGGTATATAGAGCACAGCCAGCACAGGGGTATATAGAGCACAGCCAGCACAGGGGTATATAGAGCACAGCCAGCACAGGGATATATACAGCACAGCCCGCACAGGGATATATACAGCACAGCCCGCACAGGGATATATACAGCAGAGCCCGCACAGGGGTATATGCAGCACAGCCAGCACAGGGGTATATAGAGCACAGCCAGCACAGGGGTATATAGAGCACAGCCAGCACAGGGGTATATAGAGCACAGCCCGCATCTCATCTCCCCCCCCCCCCCCCGATAATGGCCCCACAGTCCGGTGAAAAAGAAAAAAAAAAACTCTCCTCACCTTTCCTTTTGCCCGCGCTGCTCCTGGTGGCTGCAGTCTGCCCAGGACACTGCAGGTGCGCGATGATATGACGTCATCGCGCACCCGCAGTGTACTGTCAGAGGCAGAGCGGGGAATGATGGGAGAGGGAGCGTCAGGTGACGCTCTCCTCCATCATTGCATTGAACTATACCGGTGTCATAGACGCCGGTATAGTTAAATGCGGCGGCGGCGGCGGCGGCGGCGGCGGGGGAGAGGAACAGTGCAGCGGCCCACTACTGGCATCGGCTCTTCTGGCATTTGCCAGAAGTGCCCGATGTCCAGCCCGGCCCTGCCCTGACCTGCCGGCCCGGGGCCCCTGACCTGCGGGGCCCGGTCGCAATGGCGACCGCTGCGACCGCGGTCGTTACGCCCCTGGAAATAGCCCTGGTAGAGTGGGCCGTAACACCAGGTGGAGGGACCTGTCCCGAAGAGGAATAGGAAAGTGATATAGCCATACGGAGCCAACGTGCAATAGTCGATTTTGTGGCCTTTTTTCCCCTGTTTGCCCCCTGAAAGGAGACAAAAAGGGCTGAAGACTGTCGCCATGGTTTTGTCACTTCTATATATTGAAGAAGGCAACGTCTGACGTCCAAGCAATGGAAGGTTTCTTCTCCCTGGGATTTTGGATTGGCACAGAATGAAGGCAAGATTATCTCCTGGTCCCTGTGAAATTTCGAGTTGACCTTAGGTAAAAAGGCCGGATCAGATTTTATAATTACCCTATCCTCCAGAATTTCCGTATACGGAGGGTCAATAGATATAGCCTGAAGCTCACTAATGCGTCTGGCTGAGGTAAGGGCAATCAGGAGAACTGTTTTTAGAGTTAGCGCTTTTTCCAATATGGAGGAAAGAGGCTCAAAGGGAGAGGAGGTCAAGGCGTTTAAAACTAAATTTAAATCCCAGGGAGCGACCTTTGGACGAGGTTTGAATGGCCTGGCTGTAAAGGAGGCCCGAATGAACCTACACACCCAGGGGTGATCAGCCAATTTTTGGTCAAACAAGGCGCCAAGCGCCGAGACTTGCACTTTTAGAGTGCTGGTAGATAATCCCCTCTCCAGACCCTTTTGGAGAAACTCTAGGATTTCAGATATAGGGACCTTCTGAACGGTATCAGTTATCCCTCGGCCTGAGAATTCTAAAAATTTTCCCCATACCTTTTGGTATTTATCAGTTGTGACTTTTTTTCTACTGGACAGTAGAGTAGTAATTAACGGATCCGAGAATCCCTTTGCTAGCAGAAGTCCCCTCTCAAGTTCCAAGCAGTGAGGTGTAGGCTGTGAACCTGAGGATGTGTCACCGGACCCTGGTGCAGAAGGTCTGGGACCTCTGGAAGTATCCACGGGTCCGAGATGGACATACGTCTGAGCCAAGTGAACCAAGCTCTCTTTGGCCAGAAGGGTGCGATTAAGATTATGCGTGATTTCTCTTCTCGGATCTTCTTCAGGACTGTAGGGATCAATGGGATCGGGGGAAACGCATAGGCTAGTTGGAATTTCCATTGGTGTAGTAACGCATCTACACCTTCCGGGTTCTCTTTGGGGTTTAGAGAGTAGAACCTTTTTACTTTCCGATTTTGCCTTGTGGAAAAAAGATCCACTTGAGGAAGCCCCCAGACTGCACAGATTTCTCCAAATATTCTTTGATTTAGCGACCACTCGCCCTGATGCAGGACTCAGAAAATCTGCGACAAAGTTTTCCGACCCCTTTAAGTGTGTACTTGTGAGGGATAAAAGGTGGTTTTCGGCCCAAAGAAATAGTCTTCCTGCTTCTTCCATTAGGGAACTTGATCTGGTTCCTCCCTGTCGATTTATATACGACACCGTTGTGCTGTTGTCGGACAATACTACTAAATGTTTTCCTTTGAGATCTTCTTCTGATTGAAGAATTGCTTGCCTTACTGCTGTCAATTCCCTCAGGTTTGAGGAGGCTGATTGCATCTGTGGATTCCATAGACCCTGTAGGATCCGATCTGACAGGTGTGCTCCCCAACCTAATGGGCTCGCATCTGTGGTCAGTATCACCGGATTCTGGATTGACCATGGGACCCCTTTTTTTAGATTCCCGGAATCTAGCCACCAGCTTAGAGAGTCCCGGACATGTTGTGACAATACGATTTTTCGGTTTAGATTGTAGGGTATTCTTGTTTGTTCTGACAGGATCTCCCACTGTAGGTCCCTTGAATGAAGTTGTGCCCATTGGACCGCCGGAATTGTTGCAGTAAGCATGCCTAGGAGGGACATGGCTTCCCTCACCGAGACGTATTGGGCTACCTGTATTTGTGTTATTCTTTGTTTTATGACCTCGATTTTCCTGTCTGGAAGGATACAGATCTGTTTGATTGAATTTAATTGGATCCCCAGGAACTCCTGTATCTGGGCCGGAATCAATCTTGATTTTTTTAAGTTTATTATCCACCCTAGTTTGGTTAGTAGCTCTCGTACTGTTATAACTGCTTTTATGCAATCTTCTTGATTGTCTGCTATCAGGAGGAAATCGTCTAAATAGGGCACTAGCAGAATGTTTTCTCTCCTTACGAAGGATGCTACTTCCGAAATTATTTTTGTAAAAATACGAGGAGCTACCGATACCCCAAAGGGGAGACATTGGTATTGTAGATGGGTGTAGACCTGTCCCAGCTGCACAACCAACCTCAGGAATTGTTGATGCTCTCTGCTGATTGGCACATGATAATAGGCATCGGTAAGGTCTATCACTGCCATATAACATCCTGGATACAGCAGTTTTACCGCCGTTCTCAGAGTTTCCATTTTGAATTTTTCTACTCGGATGAATTTGTTTAATTCTTTTAGATTGAAAATAGTTCTTAAAGATCCATCCGGTTTTGGAGTGAGGAAAAGGGTGCTGTAAAATCCCCTTCCAATTTCCTGTGAAGGTACTCTTACCAGGACTTTTTTGTCTAAAAGAAGACGAACTTCTTTTTCGAGAACCAACTGGTTCTTTTTGGCCACACGAGTAACTTTTATTCGGTGGGGAGGAAGGGAGATGAAATTTAACCGCAGACCGTCTGATAACAAGTTGATTATCCATTGGGACGGCTGTAAGGTTACCCACTGATGGACAAAAAACCGTAACCTTCCTCCCACCTGGAATATGGCGTCATTGTTTAGGATCTGGTTTTGGGGGTTTATTGAAAAGAAACCCTCTTTCTCTTTTCTCACCCCAGGGTTTCCCCCGTGTGGTTTTATCCGTTGGGCGGCCTCGGCCCCTACCTGATCCTCGAAAGGACCGACGATTGTCGTACCAACGTCGTCTAAAGAAGGGAGGTGGAGGGAAGTGTTTTTTCTTGTCCGCCGCGTTTTCTAAAATCTCATCTAAAGCGCTGCCGAATAAATATTGGCCCTCACAGGGGACTGCACAGAGCTTTACTTTGGATTGGAAATCAGCATTCCAGTTCTTTAACCATAGCGCCCTTCTTCCTGAATTTGAAAGGGCACTAGCCCGGGCAGCAAACCGCACAGAATCAATGGCCGCGTCCGCCAGGAATCCCGCTGCATTTTGAAGTGGAGGGATGACTTCTAGAAGTCTGTCTCTTGGACATTTGTTTTTTATTTGGTCGCTAAGTTCCTCCAGCCATTTAACCATGGCACGGGCAGTACAAGTAGCCGCTACCCCAGGTTTAAACGCCCAAGTTGAGGCCTCCCAGGTTGATTTTAGAAAGGCATCTGCCTTTTTATCTAGGGGGTCTTTTAGGGCCCCCATGTCCTCGAAGGGAAGTGCTATGCCCCTGGAGGTACTTGCGATCGCCGCGTCCAACCTAGGCGCCTTTTCCCATTTCTCGCAAACTTCCTCACTAAAGGGATATTTACGTTTTAAGGCCTGGGGAACTGAAATCTTTTTATTCGGTTTTTTCCATTCTTTTTTGATGAGATTTAGAATGTTATCATGAAACGGGAAAACTTTTCGTTTCTTATCCTCCAAATTACTGAACATAGAGTCCTGAACCGTTTGCTTCTCTTTTGGCGTCTCAACCCCCAGGGTGGACCTGACCAGTTTTAGCAACTTCCCCACATCTTCTGATAACACATAAGGCCGGCCACACTCTTCATCTGAAGAGTCCAGGTCCGAACCCTCGTCGGGCGGAAGCTCACCCAGTTCACCCTCGGATTCTACATCAGATGCCTGGGCAGACATAGAGGGCGGGTTTACGGAGCTCTGCAACCCATGTTGTTTTAACTGCTCCTTTACAGTGCTTTGTACTTCGCTTCTAACAATATCTTTTATATTCTGAAGCAAAGATGATGACTCTTCAGACACAGTTTTTTCTATGCATGAGCGGCACATACGCTTTTCATACGTTTTGGGGAGGCTTCTATCACAGAGTGCACATACTTTATGCTTTTGTTTAGAGGTGACTTTTCTTCCCTGCATATACACAAAAACACAGTGTCACTGATATGTTTTTTGCCTTACAAAGGCACTCACCCACCGGACCCTTAGTACCACGACAGGCTGTGGGATTTCAGCTGGGATCGTCGATTCCTTCGGATCTGCCATCCTGCAGGAGACTGTTTCCCAGCGCCAGCTTGCCGCCTTGCCGTTTTAAATATGGCGGCCCCGGAAGCGGTGTGTGCGTCTCTGAACTTTCTCCCCCCCGGGGAGTGTCAGCACACCGCTTCCTCAGCGTGTAGCGTCACTTCCAGTTCAATCCCGGAAGTTCCCCCATTCTGTCGGCGCCAGCGTCGTGATGGGTACGCTCACTTTTTCTCCCTCGGCCCAGCCTCCGGCCAGGAGCGGACGCCGGGGAGTCCCCAGTGGGAAAGACGCATCTGCAGCTTTTTCCAGGTATGGAGGCGACGCGCACACGCCGCCACCGCTGCTCCCACCGTGGACCTCGGTCAGAGACCGGCAAAGCAAGGGAGACCTCTCCCCATGCAGCACCGCAGGTTCCCCGCAAGAACAGGAAACCAAACTGAGGAGAGAGGTGCCGCCCCCATCTTTTATCTCCTATGCAGGTTTCCTGTTCTTGGGGGCGGGACCATCTCTCATGTACCGGTGCTGTCATGGGGAAGGGAAAAATGAAGGGAAATGAAGATCATCTTAACATACTGTAGTTGCACCACAACAATTAACATACCAAGTGCAAAAACAACATAAAATAAAGTATAGTTTAAAAGTATTCTGGCAAAGTAATAAGACATCAAATAAAGAGGCTTTTCTTGCTTGGAGAAAAAAAATAGGTTCCAAGAGGACATTTGGAATTATATTTAGGTGGAGAGTTATTCCTTAAAGCTAAGGACATTTCAAAGGATTCATGAGAGAACATAATATCAATTATGTCAGAAATAGAGGGAGTATCCATCGATTTCCACTTTGATGCAATACAAGTTTTCATGACAGAAAAAATATGTAAAGAAACTTGTCTAATTTTTTGAGGGAGGTCATCAGCTTCCAGAGGAAGGAGAGCCAATTGGGGAGTAATTTTGACGGGAGACTCATTTATTTTATTCAATAGTAAAGACACATCTTTCCTAAGTATAAAAAGTTTGGGACATTCCCAGAATATGTGAAGAAGATTACCCCTTTGACCACAATTCCTCCAGCATAAATCGGATTGATCGGGAAATGTGTTTCTAAGTCTAGCGGGAGTGTAGAACCACCTAGATAAAATTTTAAAGTGATTTTCATGTAAGTTTGTGCTAATAGAAGATTTTCCTTTTCAAGACAATTGCTGAAGTCAGTATCTAGTAGAGATAACAGCCCATAGTCTGCTTTTCTGCACCAAAAGCGTGTTTCTTGGCAGAAAAAATGCTTGGCAGGAGGGAAATTTATATTCTACATTATGTCAATTCAGTTTTGTCTGTTGATGATAAAGTGCCGTTTACAGCAATTTTTATTTTAAAAATGTGACATACCAAATCAGCCAATACCCCGAAGTGCATAAAAATATTTCACACACGCCGGGTAGGCCTGTGTGATCTCAAATGCCAAGACTGATTATCAGTTCCAGTCTAGCCTTGGTAATATGTGGTCTGGTCATAACGTAGTGGTATTTGTTCCTTGTATGTGTTATTATTCGGTCACTATGTGGTGGTAATATGTGGTCTGGTCATGGTGTTGTGGTATTTGTTCCTTGCATGTGGTATTATTCAGTCATTATGTGGTGGTAATATGTGGTCTGGCTGAGGGTATTTGTTCCTTGTATGTTGTATTAATGGTCATTTTAAAAAATGTATGTGACACATTCCCTTAAAGAAAAATAAAAAATATATATCTAAAAGCAGTATTGGATATTTTAAGAAATTTTATAAAAGATTAGAGTAGAATTTATGGCACTGCTGAAAGAGTCTACCTTGTTTTGGTGGCGGCTTAAAAAATCTTTTGGCCAAAACAAAAGCTGATGGCTATTTGTGTGATTTAGTGTTCAATGGGAGCTGTTAATGTGTGAGTGGTGAGGATGTGGTACAGAAGTAGAGTTTTTCCAAGAGTGGGCAGTGAGACTGTGGAAGGTTCGAGGGGTGGAGGCGGAACTGGGGTGGAACCTGGGTGGACTCTCAAGGGGGCCCAAAAATTTTACCAGTATTGGGCCTTGAAATTCCTTGTGGCAGCCCTGTCTCCTTGTGCTCATGTTACATTGTTACATCACACGAGCCCTGCACCCAATTATTGTCAATGTACTGTCCTCTCCTTCAGACATATTAAACATCAACAAGAAGTCAGGGCTGCGGCTGCTCTCCGACTTCCTCTTGATGCTCGTTTTGTCCGAAGGTGGGGACAGTGACACCAGTGCTGATTGTGCACAGGGTTCCTGTGACATAACCTCACCGTGAGCACTGGGAACATGAGTGCTGACAACCACTTTAATTGCCAATTTATCATTTCTGCAGGAAAGCACAACATTTTAAATTATACAGCAATACAGACTATATTTTCTCATAGAAGCAATACAGATCCATAATATATGTAGACATAAATTTTAAGGATTGAGATTCATCCTTTGGCCCAAAATATACCTATAACTATGAAATGAAACTTTCTTATGAATACATGACCTGTAAATGCCCAATACCAGATGTCTGCACCACTACATGCTGACAGGGAGCAGCTGGCTGGGCATTGCAGCTTTGTTCTGGCCACCCCTAAACGAGTCCTCTGCAATATTGTAAAGCTTTTCAGGAAGAGCAGAGATATAAAAGTCCTAATTTATAGCTCTGCAGAGAACAGTTTTACACTGCGCTGCAATCTTTAGCACTGTTATTAATACTTCTCTTGTGTTTTCTAAAAAATGATCTACACAGAACGTACTTTTGCAGATAAAGCAGGTTTTACAGAACTAAAGGGCATTGGGCCATAGGTTTTACCCATATTATTGTATTGCAGTAAATGCCTGTTTTACGACTGGGCTTATGTGACCAAATGAGAGCTCTTCATCTATCTAGGATCTATTACAATACAGTACATTGCCGTGCAAAAGAATTGAGCAGGTGTGGAACAAATGATCCAAAGTGAGAATACATAAAAAAATAGAACTGATAATTTATTGTTATGACTTCACAAAATGCAAAGTGAAAAAAAAAGAGAAATCTGGGCAGGGAGGTTGTTCCAAACATCTTGGAGAACTAACCACAGAATCAATGATTTTGAGAACCAGGAGACTCCTTGTTCTTTCATCTCACAAGTCCAAGGTTGTGCTGACTCACTGGGAAACTGGAGAGTCCTCTGTGGGCCCCTGAGCAACTTAAGGTGCCCGCAGGGAACAGTGCTGGTTGCAGCTGAATGTGTGTCTTCAGAAATGTATTGCGATGGAGGACATTATTTAATGAAGGGGCCAGAGTGTGGGACATTATTAAATAAAAGAGCTAGGATGGGTGGGCATTATTAAATAATGGTCTCAAGATGGAGGACATGTATGGGGAACATTATTCGAGAAAGGGGCCTAGGATGGGGTACCTTATTCTAGAAAGGTTCCCATGAATGGGGATATTATTATAGTAAGGGGCCCAGGACAGATAACTTTATTACAGGATTGTTCACATAGTTACTGTATGTGGGCCAGAATGAGGAACATAAATCTTTAGATTATGGTGGCAAGTAGGAGAAACAATTATTATAGGAGACCGATTATTATAATATGCATGGATAAAGAAAATGTTTAAGGGGGAGGGAGAAAAAAGGCACATGGATTGAATCAGACAGTTGTTGGAGTGACTTCGATGTGAGAAGATCTTAGCTGGGATGGATGGGCTATGGAGTTTTGGAGATGGATTATTGGCTGGAGAGGTATCCATGAGCTTCGGTCGTGATATCCATCATCTGGAGGAACATAGGCTGTGACTGCACACTATACCGGCTGGAGATACCAAAAGCTGTGGGCCAACCAGAAGTTGGGAGACAGTGGGTATCGCCTGGTACAGAGCCAGTGGAACTACTGATCTCAGATTGGGAACATGTGGACTGAGGACAATGTATTTTGGCCATCTACCTGGATTTGTTGTACAACCATGGATGTATGGAATAAAAAATAGTTGCATTGTTAAAAAAAAAAGAAAAGAATCAAAAAACAACAATTGCAATGAGGTCATAAGAATTTCCATTATAAATGTACTTCGTGGTATTGTTAGCATTTATATATTTTACAACCAATATGTACTACAGACAAAACCGCAATCAATAGAAAAAAATGCCCAAAATGTTTTTTCTTTTTTTCCCCTTTTCTTCCTCCTTTACTTTTTAAAATTAAAAATATATGCACTAATCTACAAATGGCACCCATAACGTTGGTTCCTATGAAAAACATTAGGATACATTACAAAATTTAAATAAAAACAAAAAACACATCAGTACTTACAAGCACCACGCTAACAGTTTGAGATTTTAGATCCAAAATAGGTGCAAAACTGATGAAATTCAAGCAGAGAGAAATTCATCCACCAATATTCAATCCAATGAGCTTACAAAAAAGGACGTGACTAATTGATCTGCAAAAAATAATTCATAATTAAATACATATGGAGTGGATAACATATACTGCAGTAATAGATCTTGCCTTTTATTTAGACCAACTGGATCTCTGGTATTCATCTTTAATATCCAGTATGATTCTCTGTTATAGGCTATGTGCACACGTTGCAGATTTTGATGCGTTTCCGCGGTGTTTTTGGCCTCACGGATTACCGTCAAATCGTGGCTTTTTTTCCGCAGCATGTCAATTCTTTTGGCAGATCTGCAACGTTCCTGCACCCATTGTCAGATGTAAAAAAGATCTGCGGTTTACCTGCGGATGAACCGCTGCAGATCGGGAGGAGTGAGTGTGTGGGTGCGGGGGTCTGCGTGTATGTGTCTGTGTGTGTCCCTGTGTGTGTGCAGGTCTGTGTAAGCAGCCATTGTCTGATAGGATTACTGCTCCCATCAGGCAATGAATGCTCACAATGACAGCACTGCCGATGATGGGAAAGTAGTCCCATCAGACAATGGCTGTGCGTTTAGTAGTAAAAAAAACCAAACATACAGAACATACAACATAACATACAGTACATACCCATAACATACATACAACACATAACATAGAGTACATACTTACCAAACACCTAGTCCCCGAAGTCCTCGATTCTCCTGTAATAAAAATAACATAATAAACCAATCTATACTTACCTTTCTGCCATAGTCCAGTTAATAACGAGTGTCCCACGACGATCTCTCGTATAGAACAGTGACATCGGGCGATGTCAGTGCTCTACAGGGCCTCTGCGATGAACTGACAGCGGGGGTAATCCTCCATGATGTATCCCTCCGCCGCTGCCTGGAGATAGATCACTTAAGTTCATTTTCTCGCCGGCAATGCTGTGTGAGAAAATTCCCACCCAGCATTGCCATAAAGTGAGAGAATGAACTCAGGTAACCTCTTCAGCGATGCACTGCAGGAACCATTATCTCCTGTCAGTGTGTCACTGGAGGCCCTATAGAGCAGTGACTTCACCTGATGTCACTGTTCTATAGGGGAGATCGTCATGGGACACTCATTATTGGACTACGTCGGACAGGGAGTATACGGTTGGTTTATTATTTTTTATTTTTTGCAGGTGATCAATGGCTTCGGGGAATTAGGCGTGGCTGTAAGTATGGTGAAATTAAAAATATTAAAATACTTTTTTCTGGCTGTGTCTTTTTTTTAACTCTATCACTACTATAGGATTAGTAATGGATAGGTGTCTTATTGACGCCTCTCCATTACTAACCGGGCTTAATGTCACCTTACAATCAAAGGTGACATTAACCCCTTATTCCCCATATGCTATGCTACATGGCAGTGGGAAGAGAGAGTCTAAGTGCCAGAACTGGCGCATCTTAGATTTCTGGGGTGGCTGGGAGCTGATATTTGTAGCCAGGGAAGGGCAATTTCCATGGCCCCTTCCTAGGCTATGAATAACAGCCTGCAGCTGTCTGCATAGCCTTTTTGGCTATAATCTCTTCAGGGGCCGCCAGTAGGGTCAGATCAGGGTTCGTTCAGCCCCGGTGTCCTTGAGGCCTGTAGCGACATGGCCCCCCATGGTGACGTGCTGCACATTGTCACACCCTCCCAAATGCCCCACCCACCAAAAGAACTGCTGCATTAGGCCCTGGGGCCTTGGCTGGGGTGTTCTTCTGCTTCTCTGGACAGTGGGCGCATAAATGCTACTTATTATTATGCATAGTAACACAGAGAAAAGGGAGTATAACGGGTATAAATTATTTATTATTTTATCAAAGAAAAGAAGATCATGCATAGTAACAAAGAATAACATTACACATATAGATACCAATAAGGTGCACAAGGATGGTAAAAGGGAAACAGGTAACCACCGGTGTGTAGTATGTCCCTAATAAAATAGCCAGTCTGACATAGTCAGAATACTGGTAATCACAAAACGGCAAGTCACCGCCATAATAAGAGATGAAAAATATCTGCATATATTGTTTGCGCAGGACTTACCACAAATTGCAGGGCAATAAAACACACCGAGCTGGAACCAAACTGGAATAAAACGCCCCCGACGCGCGTTTCGCTTGGAAATGTGCTGCTTTCTCAAGGGGAACAATGCAATTGTGCCAAAAAGGACCTTAAATGGAAGCATGTGACCCATCACATGCTGCGTAGCAGCCAATAGAAAGCAGCAGTAACGGCGCATGCGCCGGTCGAGCCGCAGGTCCTGCACCAGAGACAGGCGTCAGGCATCCCAACACGTGGGCGGGGAAAAAACCCGGGTCACGTGTGGGAGGCCAGAAGACGCTGCTCCGGAGGAAGAGACCGCAGACCCGACCAACGGATGCGCACAGCCACAGATGCAAGGACAATTAACCCCATGTAGAAAAAAACAGAATAAGTGAGGGTATACACACGGGGAGACCACCAATGCACGAAGAGCCAAATACAAAAACAGGGACACAAATACCCCGAATGAACATGACATAAAAATCAAACAATAGGCACAGATCAACATAATGCCACAATATGGTCCATCTTTTCAGCCAATATGGCGAATTTTCGTTGGATTATGAGATGCGTCTTCCAAATCCTTTTCACTAGGCTCATGTGCAGTTTTGTTGGTGGGTAGATGTGAAGATATACGTCCTCCCAAACACACAAAGAAATTAAAAAAAACTAAAAAGAGGCAAAAGATTAGAGACAAAGATTATGTTAGAAAAATTTAAAGCAATATAAAAATGGGACCAGCATGTGGTACCTATTCCTACAGGAGGGGGGCTGGTAGGGGGATGGGCAAAGACCAAACAAGAAACAGACAGATAACAGACTAAATATGGTATAAAAACCTCCAAATGATGCGGCCTACAAAAATGAGGAAAAACTAAGTGACTCGTTCAAGCCGTGAGGCGTAACAGTATTAAGTCGAACAATCCAACTCGCCTCACGCTGTGCAAGCATCTTTTTATAGTCACCCCCCCGGGCGCCCAGGTGAACACAGTCGATGCCCCTGACCCGCAAGGATCCCGCGTCACAATCGTAATATAATTTAAAGTGACGGGGTAACGTTTTTAACTCAGAGGCATCGACTGCGGTCCTAGCCGCCCGGATGTCTCGCACATGCTTCCTTGTGCGGATCCGAAGCTCTCTAGAGGTGAGACCAACATAGATCAATGGGCACCCACATATAGCGTAGTAGATGATGTTTTTGGTGCCACATGAAATATGTTGTCTGATGGAAAAGGTCCTGGATCCGTCAGAGGATGAGAATGAGGTAGTCCGTATGATATTAGCACAGGCCACACAGTGTCCGCACAAAGTGTCCTTTTCGGCACAATTGCATTGTTCCCCATGAGAAAGCAGCACATTTCCAAGCGAAACGCGCGTCGGGGGCGTTTTATTCCAGTTTGGTTCCAGCTCGATGTGTTTTATTGCCCTGCAATTTGTGGTAAGTCCTGCGCAAACAATATATGCAGATATTTTTCATCTCTTATTATGGCGGTGACTTGCCGTTTTGTGATTACCAGTATTCTGACTATGTCAGACTGGCTATTTTATTAGGGACATACTACACACCGGTGGTTACCTGTTTCCCTTTTACCATCCTTGTGCACCTTATTGGTATCTATATGTGTAATGTTATTCTTTGTTACTATGCATGATCTTCTTTTCTTTGATAAAATAATAAATAATTTATACCCGTTATACTCCCTTTTCTCCGTGTTACTTAGCTTTGATATGGAGTGGGTTGCCTTGTTTCCAGGCTTTGGGCTTTTTTTCACTATTTAGTGCTAACAGCCCAATCTTTCTCTTTAGTAATATGTGGTCTGGTTTTGCTATAGTTATTATTATGCATGACTATTTTTTATTTTTAAATATTATTAAATGCATAAATGCTATGTTTATTATTAAACAAAAATGCAACTTAATAATAGCATTATTATTATTATATGATAGTACAATCAATAGGATGATCAATAGCACTATATTAACATTATTACTACGTTATGGTCAGTATCAGTTCAGATACAACTTTACAAACTAAACTTTGTCACCTTGGAAGGAGCCAACTTCTGCAACTCTGCATATGGCACACGGGGGCTCTCCAAATGCGACATGGTGTCCACTATCGATTGGAGCTAATTTTCTATTCAAAAAGTCAAATGGCGCTCCTTCCCTTCCGAGCTCTGCCGTGCACCCAAACAGTGGTTCCCCCCATATGGGGTATCGGCGTACTCAGGACAAATTGGACAACTTTTGCAGTCCACTTTCTCTTTTTACCCTTGGGAAAATAAAAAAAATTGTTGCTAAAAGATCATTTTTGTGACTAAAAAGTTAAATGTTCATTTTTTCCTTCCAGGTTGCTTCTGCTGCTGTGAAACACCTGAAGGGTTAATAAACTTCTTGAATGTGGTTTTGAGCACCTTGAGGGGTGCAGTTTTTAGAACGGGGTCACTTTTGGGTATTTTCAGCCATATAGACCCCTAGAACTGACTTCAAATGTGAGGTGGTCCCTAAAAAAAAATAGTTTTGAAAATTTTGTTGTAAAAATGAGAATCACTGGTCAACTTTTAACCCTTATAACTTCCTAACAAGAAAAAATTTGTTTCCAAAATTGTGCTGATGTAAAGTAGACATGTGGAAAATGTTATTTATTAACTATTTTGGGTCGCATAACTCTCTGGTTTAACAGAATAAAAATTCAAAATTTGAAAATTGTGAAATTTTAAAATTTTTTGCCAAATTTCCTATTTTTTTCACAAATAAACGCAAAAATTATTGACCTAAATTTACCACTAACATGAAGCCCAATATGTCACGAAAAAACAATCTCAGAATCGCTAGGATCCATTGAAGCGTTCCTGAGTTATTACCTCATAAAGGGACACTGGTCAGAATTGCAAAAAATGGCCAGGTCATTAAGGTCAAAATAGGCTGGGTCATGAAGGGGTTAAAGGAAATGTTGCAGGATTATAAGCAGCAGATGACAGCAAGCAGAGATTGTACCATAGAAACCTTCAAAAAGAACCTGAAGACTCACCTCTTCCGACAAGCCTACAGCCGGCAGTGATCCTCAACCTACTGAACCGCCGTATGACCAGCTCTACCCTCTCTTAGTGTATCCTCACCCATCCCCTGCAGACTGTGAGCCCTCGCGGGCAGGGTCCTCCCTCCTTCTGTACCTGTAAGTGCCTTGTTTATTGCTCATGTTTAATGTATTTGTCTATATTTGCCCCCTTTTCACATGTAAAGCGCCATGGAATAAATGACGCTATAAAAATGTATTATAATAATAATAGTAATAAAAAATTATAGGGGGACCCCACATCATTTTTTTGGAGTCCCCCTATTTTAATATCCAGTAAAGGCTAAATATACAGCTGTGGGATGATATTCATAGCCTGGGAAGCTCCATGGATATTATCCCCTTCCCAGGCTATAAACATCGGCCCCCAGTTGCTGGCTTTCCTACTCTGGACTTGAAAATTGCGTGGGAGCCCACACACAATTTGTTTTTTCTATTTTTTTTTTTTTTAATTAAACAGATATTGTATTTAAGGCTGGGGTCACACTTGTGAGAAACTCGCACCTCAATACCCGGCCGTAGGTAGGTGCTTTTCTATCTGTGAATCTTATATTTCCTTCATTGACGATATGATCTAATTTAGGATCCTGTTTAAGAATTCAGACATATTTTCTGACAATTTCTCTTATTTTATGATATTGTGAGCTGAAAGGGATGTGAAGGTTATATGATTTTCATTACCTTTGCCATTGTTTTTTTGAATATTTTTATTTTCCAATAGTTTTTTCTGTCTTATTCGCTATCTTTCGAGCCCCATTCAGACACCAGGTGGGATAACCAAGTTTTTTTTAGGTTCTCACTATTTTAAGTTCTTCTTCCAATTTCACCGGGTCACTACAATTCTTCTTGGTTCTAATCATCTCACCAATTGGAAAATTATTGATTTCATGACGAGCATGACAAGATGAAGCTTGTAAGATACTATTTACCTCCGTGAATGTTGTATATGGTGTTGCAGATACCAATTCATCTGCATTTTTTCAGATTCTGAAAAAATGTACAGTTCTTCTTCTTTTGGTCAATATGGCCATGTGAGGGCTTAGTTTTTGTGGGACGAGTTGTACTTTTGAACAAAACCATTAGTTTTACCGTGTCGTGTAATCGAAAACGGGAAAAAAATTCCAAGTGTGGTGAAAGTGCAAATAAAGTGCAATCCCACACTTGTTTTTTTTTTTATATTTTTTATATGGCGGTTTTGCTAGGTTCACTAAATGCTAAAACTGACCTGCCATTATCTTCAACACATAAATGAAGGATTTTGAATTCATTATTAGATTGCCATTAGAGTTAGTAAATTAGAAGAAAAAAAAACGTGAAGTCTGAATAAGCGGTGTATAAGGCAACAGCGCCACCTAGTAGTGCACTTGTACACTGCAGCATCAATCCTTGTCCTGAGAATTCTCTCTAGTCACAAACCTGAAGTTGTATTCTGAAATTGGTTCTGTGATTAATGGACAATATATTATGGACAATCCAATATGTTCCATTTTCTTCCAATGGAATTCTCTTTTTTTCATTCAGCTAAGAAGCTCGTACAGTTATTTCCACACCAGGCAATGCAAGGTGAACAAATATCTACTCAATAGATACAGCAAAAGGAAATAAAAGTTCAGCTTAATTCAGAAAACGCATTACATACAAGCATTAACCCCTTTTCCACATAGGATGTAAGGGGATGTGCACAAGTTAAGTATTTGCTACCTTTTCATCCTGTTTTTCTGCTCAGATTTGTCACAAAAACTGATGCATTTCCTAGTACCAGTTAACCCCTTCATGACCTTGGGATTTTCCGTTTTTCCGTGTTCCTTTTTTGCTCCCCTTCTTCCCATATGGCCATGTGAGGGCTTATTTTTTTGCAAAACAAGTTGAACTTTTGAACAACATCATTGGTTTTAGCATGTCGTGTACTAGAAAAATTCCAAGTGCGGTAAAATTACAAAAAAAGTGCAATCCCACACTTGTTTTTTGTTTGGCATTTTTGCTAGGTTCACTAAATGCTAAAACTGACCTGCCATTATGATTCTCCAGGTCATTACAAGTTCATAGACACCAAACATGTCTAGGTTCTTTTTTATCTAAGTGGTGAAAAAAAATTCCAAACTTTGCTAAAAAAAAAAAAAAAATTGCGCCATTTTCCAATACCCGTAGCATCTCCATTTTTCATGATCTGGGGTCAGGTGAGGGCTTATTTTTTGCGTGCCGAGCTGACGTTTTTAGTGATACCATTTTGGTGCAGATACGTTCTTTTGATCGCCCGTTATTGCATTTTAATGCAATGTCGCGGCGACCAAAAAAACGTAATTCTGGCGTTTCAAATTTTTTTCTCGCTATGCCGTTTAGCGATCAGGTTAATCCTATTTTTTATTGATAGATCGGGCAATTCTGAATGCAGCGATAACAAATATGTGTAGGTTTGATTTTTTTTTTATTGATTTATTTTGAATGGGGCGAAAGGGGGGTGATTTAAACTTTTATTTTTTATATTTTTTTCACTTTTTTTAACTTTCTTTTACTTTTGCCATGCTTCAATAGCCTCCATAGGAGGCTAGAAGCTGGCACAATGCGATCAGCTCTGCTACATAGCAGCGATCATCAGATCGCTGCTATGCAGCAGAAATGCAGGTGTGCTATGAGCGCCGACCACAGGGGGGCGCTCACAGCAGGCCGGCATCAGCAACCATAGAGGTCTCAAGGACCTCTATGGTTACAATGCAGAAGCATTGCTGGCCCCCGATCATGTGCACTTTTCCGGACGCCCGGCCGGAAGCGCCGGTTAAATGCCGCTGTCAGCGTTTGACAGCGGCATTTAACTAGTTAATAGCGGCGGGTGAATCGCGATTTCACCCGCCGCTATTGCGGGCACATGTCAGCTGTACAAAACAGGGAGAGTTGTGATAGGATGGAGAGCTTCTTTTAGAGAAGGCATAGTAACCTACAGACATTGTTAGGTCGGGTCCGTTATACTGATTACACTGATAACTTGGTTGATGAAATCTGTCTTATGGCTGTTTCTTAATATTTATTTTTAGTTTTGTGTTAATGATATGCTCGTGTCTTAAGGCAGGGTTGGTGTATGTGGTGCTCTCATTATATATTCATAATGCAACCTGCTGACAGGTCACTTATCCCTAACTGACTCACCCCCTAGTTTGCATGGAGTCTGTTTCTGACAGTTTGAACAGATACATGGATATTAGTGGCCTGCTGGAGCTCAATTTGCAGGGCTCTGGCACTGCTCCTCCTGTTCCTTCTTGCACAAAGAAGGAGGTAGCGGTCCTGCTACTGGGTTGTTGCCCTCCTTTGGCCCCATTCATGTCGCCTAGTGTACTGGTCTCTGTCCTGGTATCTGCACCATACTCTGGACACTGTGCCGACAGACACAACTACCTTTCTTGTCCAAACTCACATTGATGTGCCATCCTGGATGAGCTGCAGTACCTGAGCAACTTCTGTGGGTTGTACTGTAGACACCACCTAATGCTACTGTACAGTACCTCTTAGGGTGAGAGCAATGACAAAATGAAAACGTGACGAAAACAACAGCCAAAAAGGATGAGAACTTAAAAAAGGTCTGTGGTCGCCCCCAGCAGAACCACTCCTTTATAGGGGTTGTCTTGCTAATTGCCTGAAATTTCTACCTGTTTTCTGTTCCATTTGCACAACAGCAGGAGAAATTCAATCACAATCACTGTTGCTTCATAACTGGACAGGTTGATTTCACAGAAGTGTGACTGACTTGGAGTTACATTGTGTTGTTTAAGAGATCCCTTTATTTTTTTGAGAAGTGTATATATGTACACCACCAGGGGTGAATGTTTTTCAGCCTTTTCACTTAGTACATAGGCTTTTCCAATCTAGGAATTAATCTTCTTAATCCCTTAACCCCCAGAGGTATTTTCGTTTTTGGATTTTCATTTTTTGCTCCCCTTCTCCCACGACTTTTTTATTTTTAGGTCAATATGGCTATGCAAGGTTTTGTTTTTTGTGGGACGAGTTGTAATTTTGAATGACACAATTGGTTTTAACATATCGTGTACTGGAAAACGGGAAAAAAATTCCAAGTACGGTGAAATTGCAAAAAAAGTGCAACCCCACAGTTTTTCTTAATTTTTTTTTACAATGTTCACTAAATGCTAAAACTGACAGGCCATTTTGATTCTCCAGGTCATTACGAGTTCATAGACACCAAACATGTATAGGTTCTTTTTTATCTAAGTGGTGAAAAAAATTCCAAAGTCCAATTCCAAAATTCCAAAAATACTCATGGCATCTCCATTTATTGTTATCTCGGGTTGGGTGAGAGGTTACTTTTTACGCACCGAGCTGATGTTTTTAATGATACCATTTTGGTGCAGATATTCTGGCGTTTTGATTTTTTTTTTCGTTACGTCATTTAGCGATCGGGTTAATTCTTTTACTATTTACTTAATTCTTGTACTATTACGTCCGATGTCAAAAAGGGGTTCAAAGTATCTTGCCTACAATACGCAAAAAAGCACAGAGACAAGCCTCAAAACTTCTCGAACAAGGTAATTTGGAGTGATCAGACCAAAATTTAACTTTTTGCTCACAACCATAAACGTTACATTTGGAGAGAGAGGTCAACAAGGCCTATGATGAAAGGAACACCATTCCTACTGTAAAGCATGGAGGTGGATCGCTGATGTTTTGGGGATGCGTGAGCTACAAAGGCACAGGAAACTTGGTTAAAGTTTCAGCAAATTATCAGCGCGTTATCAGCACATTATCAGCAAATACTGGATGCAAATTTGCACTCATCAGCCCAGAAGCTACGCATGGGATGTACTTGGATGTTCCAACATGACAACGATCCAAAACACAAGGCTAAGTTGACCTGTCATTGGCTATAGTAGAAAAAAGTGAAGGTTTTGGAGTGGCCATCTCAGTCTCCTGACCTCAATGTCATTGAGCCACTCTGGAGTTCATTTTCTCCTGTTATTCTTGTGAAAAAGGAACAAAATGGGGCTAAAACAACATTTTTGTGGGAAAAATATATATTTTTTCATTTTCACAGTTCAATCTTGTAAAATTCTTTCAAGCACCCGTGGGTTCAAGGTGCTTACCACACATCTAGATAATTCCTTGAAGGGTCTAGTTTCCAAAATGGGGTCACTAGTGGGGGTTTCCCACTGTTTAGGCACATCAGGGGCTCTCCAAGTGCAACATGACACCCACAGACCGTTCTAAAACATCACTCCTTTTCTGAGCCCTGCTATGCACCAAAACAGTAGTTTCCTCCCACATATGGAGTATCGCTGTGCTCAGGAGAAATTGCACAACAAATTGTGTGGGGCAATTTCTCATGTTATAATTGCGAAAATGCAAAATTTGGGGCTAAAAACATTTTTTATGGGAAAAATGTGATCTTTTATTTTCACAGCTCAACATTATAAACATCTGTGAAGCACTTTGGGGTTCAAATTTCTCACCACACATCTAGATAAGTTCCCTGAGGGGTCTAGTTTCCAAAATTATGTCACTTGCGGGAGGTTTCCACTGAATAGGCACATCAGAGGCTCTCCTAACGTGACATGGCGTCCGCTAATAATACCAGACAATTTTACGTTCAAAAAATCAAATGTCACTCCTTCCTTTCCATTCTCTGCCGTGCGTCCAAACAGTAGTTTTCCTCCACTTATTAGGTATTGGCGTGCCAAGGAAAGATTGCACAACAAATTGTATTGCTACATTTTTCCTGTTACACTTTTGAAAATGCAAAATTTGGGGCTAAAAATAATTTTTGTGGAAAAAATGAGATATTTTTATTTTCACGGTTTAACATTATAAAGTTTTGTGAAGCAACTGGGGGTTCAAAGTGCTCACTACATATCTAGATAAGTTCCCTGAGGGGTCTAGTTTTCAGAATGGTGTCACTTGTGTTTTTTTTTTTCAATTTTTAGGCACATTAGGGGCTCTCCAAACACAACATGGTGCCCGCCATTTTTTCCAGCAAATTTTGCATTAAAAAAGTCCCTTCCAATCCCTACCGTGCACCTAAACAGTAGTTTTCCCACACATATGGGATATCAGGATGCTCATAAGATATTGCACAACAAATTTTGGGGTCCATTTTCTCCTGTTACCCTTTTTTTTGCGAAAAAAGTGAAATGTTCATTTTTTTCCTTCCACTCTCCATTAATTCCCGTGAAGCACCTGAAGGGTTAATAAACTTCTTGAATGTGGTTTTCAGCACCTTGAGGGGTGCAGTTTTTATGATTGTGTCACTTTTGGTTATTTACTGTCATCTAGACTCCTCAAAGTCACTTCAAATGTGAGGTGGTCCCTAAAAAAAAGTTTTTTGTAAATTTTGTTGGAAAAATGTGAAATACCTGGTCAACTTTTAACCCTTATAACTTCCCTAACAAAAAAATTATGTTTCAAAAATTGTGCTGATGTAAAATAAACACGTGGGAAATTTTATTTATTAACTATTTTGTGTGACATAGCTCTCTGATTTAAGGGCATAAAAGTTAAAACTTTGAAAATGGCTACATTTTTGACAAATTTCAGTTTTTTTCCCAAATAGACACAAGCCATATCGAAGAAATGTTACCACTGTTATGAAGTACAATATGTAACAAAAAAACAGTCTCAGAATCAGTGGGATCCGTTGAATCGTTCCAGAGTTATTACCTCATAAAGTGACCGTGGTCAAAATTGTAAAATTTTAACTGGTCATGAAGGTGAAAACAGGCTTGGGGCTTGCCAGGATTCACCAATTTTTTTTTAGATTCATATGTCTTTTAATACATTTTGATCGTTTTAATCCAGTGGGCTTCTGTTTAAAAGTGGCATATGAAATTTCCTATGTGCTTTGTTCGGCATTTATGATGTGTGGGTTTAACCCCAGAACCATATGTCTTCTATAGCCGCTGAGTCATTCTTCTGATACTGGCTGTGGAATGAGTCATCTAATAATTTGAGCATCTCAGCTGATTTATGATCACATCAATGGATCTGTGGTCATAAATCAGTTGAGATAAGATCAGAAAAATACAGAGAAAAGAGTTAAAATACCTTGTCAGAACGAGCTTGACAGAAAGATTCTAAGTTAAAGTGGTTATCTGGGATTTGTTTATTTTTCCATATGGGGCTAAGAACTAATAGGCAGGTAGCTAGGACTTACCTGCTTGTTCTGCCGGTGCCAATCTCTGCCAGCTCCGAGCACTCACGGACCGCTCTTTCCAGAGATTCTGCTACTTCATTTAACCTCAGGTCAACAGAGCAGCCCTTCCTCTTCCAGTCTGTTTTGTCAATGGGGCGTTACTGCTGACATCATGCTGATTGACAGCTGGCAGTTAGGTGAGTTGGCTGTCAATCAGCATGACATTGGCAGCAACTCCTCGTCGACATAGCAGAGTGGAAGAAAAGAAGCTACTCAGTTGTCAAGACATCACCGTAAGCCACAGAATCGCCAGCAAGGGCGGTCCATGACTACTCTGAGCCAGGAGAGATCATCACAGGGCAGGTGTTAGCAACTACTCGTCTGTAAGTTTTTAGTCCTATAGAGAAAAAAAAGCGCTGTCCCAGATAAGCACTTCAAATCATTCCGCAGCCAGCAATAGACAGTGCAACACAGAACCTATAACAGTGCTGCCAGAGGTTTAGTGAAACCAGTTACAAAAAGGATTTTAGCGCAAAATACATGCATTGAAGAAAAAAAAGATGCCCCCACAGGTGTCCAAATCCATTACATGTCTTTAGATGTGGCATCATTTGGCGATCGGATGAATAAATTGGATCTGATGTTCAGGAGGGTACATTGAGAAGTTCTACTTTAAGCTCTGAAAGTGTAGTACGCCATTTCTCTGACATTCAGAATTATCCTGAATTTTAAGTACCAGTTTAGTAGTCATGAAGGAGTAGAGGTGGAATTAAATTCATTAACAGTGTCTGCACATAATGATCATGGCCACATCTCCATTTCCTAATGCTGCATTGACTGCGGTCTCTGCTAATCTCTCCGAAAATTGGTATTTATTATTTACCTCCTTTCTTAATCAGGTTGTAAATGTTTGAAGCAGGCTAGCCATTTTCCAGTGTGTTAATTTTAAGGACTGTAAATAAATTAATGAAAATGCTGCTCATTTCCCTTGCTAATAACACATACTTGAATTACAGACAAGTACACGCAATTTGTGCACTTAATTATATTCTTCAGGCGAAAATAGTAAAATTCCAATTCACTCACACAGAGGCCCCTTGGCGACAAGACGGTCTAGGTTGATATGATGTTTTGGGATTTTATCATAATTATTCTGCATACTAGGTAAAAAATAAAACATCTACTCTAAGTGACACTTTGATCTCACTTTGTTAGAATCTATGACTTTTATGTTTTATAGTATTTAAAAAGTCTAATGTTCAGGAGAACTTCCAACTAAGGGTACTTTCACACTAGCGTTTTTGTGCATACGTCGCAATGCGTCGTTTTGGCGAAAAAACGCATCCTGCAAAAGTGCTTGCAGGATGCGTTTTTTCTCCATAAGCTAACATTAGCGACGTATTGCATTGCGACGCATTGACACACGTCGCAACCGTCGTGCGACGGTTGCGTCGTGTTGTGGCGGACCATAGGCAGCAAAAAACGTTGCTTGCAACGTTTTTTGCTGCGTCGAGAACGTCTTTTCCGACCGCGCATGCGCGGCCGGAACTCCGCCCCCTCCTCCCCGCACCTCACAATGGGGCAGCGGATGCGCAGAAAAACAGCATCCGCTGCACCCGTTGTGCAGCGCAAACAACGCTAGCGTCGGTACATCGGCCCGACACACTGCGACGGGCCGAGTACGACGCTAGTGTGAAAGTAGCCTAAGTGGCCATATCTGCCTCAGGTTCCTTACATCCCTTCCCCCATAGAATGATATTGTTAGAATCTGTTTAGTTTGTGACTATCCGCCATTTTCTTGTGGAGTTCTGGCTGCTGGTCTTTTTCCTCTGGTGCTCGGTTTGTCTTGGGTCAGGTGTTTGTATCACTCTTTATTAACCAGCACCTGCCTCCCAGTTCTTGCTGGACAACAGTGTTAATCTGCTTGAGCTCTAGCTTGGTGCTTTGCTTTGTGTTCTGTGTGTGTTATTTGTGCAGTGCTGGTACCTCTGGTTCTGCTAGCCTTAGTTTCTGTTTTCTATTGGTTTCTGCAGCCTTCTCTGTGTTTTTCTATTAGGAGGTGACCTGTTTTTGTACCCAGTCCTTAGTTCTTTTAGGGAACCCCTTCCCCTTATCTATAGGTCTTCGCTTGAGATTAACCTAGGATCGTCGGTGGGTCTATTCGCAAGGAATGGGTCGCCCACGCCATCGTAGGGTTTCAGCCAAGTCATAGTGCAGGGTCAGTTTTCCCACTTCTACCTTAGTCCTGTGTTGCAGATCCGTAACAGATATAAGCACCAACGGCTATCTCCTATCTCAGTAATGTTTAACCCCTTTCCGACATTGGGCATAATAATACGCCGATGTCGGAACCCCTTCCTTTGATGTGGTCTCTGGCACTGAGCCCACATCTTTCCTGGCACATGTCAGCTGTTTTGAACAGCTGACATGTGCCTCTAACATTCGCGGGTGGAATTGCGATTCACACGCGGCTGGTAACTAGTTAAATGCTGCTGTCAATCTCTGACATGACAGCAGCATTTAACATGCGTTTCCGGTAAGCACAGAGGAAACCCCACCCATCGGTGTCAAAAGTCAAAATGCCAGAATTGCGTTTTTTTTGGTCGCTGCAACATTGCATTAAAATGCAATAACAGGTGATCAAAAGATTGTATCTACACCAATATGGTATCATTAAAAACATCAGCTCAGCACGCAAAAAATAAGCCCTTACCTAATCCGAGATCACGAAAAATGGAGACGCTACGGGTATCGGAAAATTGCGCTTTTCTTTTTAGCAAACTGGATTTTTTTGTCACCGCTTAAATAAAAAAGAACCTAGACATGTTTGTTTCTATGAACTTGTAATGATCTGGAGAATCATAATGGCAGGTCAGTTTTAGCAAAAACACAACTGTGGGATTGCACTTTATTTGCTATTTCACCACACTTGGAATTTTTTCCTATTTTCCAGTACCCGATATGTTAAAACCAATGGTGCCATTGAAAAGTACAACTCGTCCCGCAAAAAACAAGCCCTCACATGGCCATATTGACTAAAAAGTAAAAAAGTTATGGCTCTGGGAAGAAGGGGAGAAAAAAATGCAAATGCAAAAACAAAAATACCTCTGGTTTTTAAGGGGTTAAAGAGTTTCTGTAGTTTTATCTTTATTTTATTCAGTGAACACAGACTTTCCTATTACTCTTGGTACTCCTAAAGTTCTATGAAGAAATGTATCTGTTCGTTCAGGACAACTTGCAGTGAAATGTCTGTATCTGCCTCTAGCTTCTTCCACCTACTCTCTCCCTTCCATAGAATTTTAAGGCTAAAATCTGTCTTCAATGAAAACAGATTTTACCATGATTTGAGAATTAAAGATCAGTACAGAAGGAAATAGAAGCAGATTTCTCTGATAAGATAAATTACAAAGTTGTTTATCTTCAGGAGTGCGATTGAGTCATAAAATAAAAATGAAAATGATTGTTACTTTTTAACCCCTTTACCTCCAAGGGTGGTTTGCACGTTAATGACCGGGCCAATTTTTACAATTCTGACCACTGTCCCTTTATGAGGTTATAACTCTGGAACGCTTCAACGGATCCCGGTGATTCTGACAATATTTTCTCGTAACATATTGTAGTTCATGATAATGGTAAAATTTCTTTAATATTACCTGCATTTATTTGTAAAAAAAAAATGGAAATTTGGCGAAAATTTTGAAAATTTTGCAATTTTCCAACTTTGAATTTTTAAGCAATTAAATCACAGAGATATGTCACACAAAATACTTAATAAGTAACATTTCTCACATGTCTACTTTACATCAGCGCAATTTTGGAACAAAATTTTTTTTTGTTAGGGAGTATAAGGATTAAAAGTTCACCAGCAATTTCTCATTTTTACAACACCATTTTTTTAGGGACCACATCTCATTTGAAGTCATTTTGAGGGGTCTATATGATAGAAAATAACCAAGTGTGACACCATTCTAAAAACTGCACCCCTCAAGGTGCTCAAAACCACATTCAAGAAGTGTATTTACCCTTCAGGTGTTTCACAGGATTTTTTGGAATGTTTAAATAAAAATTAACATTTAACTATTTTTCACAAAAAATTTATTTCAGCTCCAATTTGTTTTATTTTACCAAGGGTAACAGGAGAACATGGACCACAAAAGTTGTTGTACAATTTGTCTTGAGTACGCCGATACCCCATATGTGGGGGTAAACCACTGTTTGGGCGCATGGCAGAGCTCGGAAGCGAAGGTGCGCCATCTGACTTTTCAATACAAAATTGACTGGAATTGAGATGGGATGCCATGTTGTGTTTGGGGAGCCCCTGATGTGCCTAAACATTGAAACCCCCCCCACAAGTGACACCATTTTGGAAAGTAGACCCCCTAAGGAACTTATCTAGATATGTGGTGAGCACTTTGACCCATTAAATGATTCACAGAAGTTTATAATGCAGAGCCGTAAAAATAAAAAATCATATTTTTTCACAAAAATGATCTTTTCGCCCCCAATTTTTTATTTTCCCAAGGGTAAGAGAAGATATTGGACCCCAAAAGTTGTTGTGCAATTTGTCCTGAGTACGCTGATACCCCATATGTGGAGGTAAACCAATGTTTGGGCGCATGGGAGAGCTCGGAAGGGAAGCCGTTTGACTTTTCAATGCAAAATTGACTGGAATTGAGATGGGACACCATGTTGCGTTTGGAGAGCCACTGATGTGCCTAAACATTGAAACCCCCCACAAGTGACAAAAGTTTGGAAAGTAGACCCCCTAAGGAACACATCTAGATGTGTTGTGAGAGCTTTGAACCCCCAAGTGTTTCACTACAGTTTATAACGCAGAGCCGTGAAAATAAAAATTCTTTTTTTTTCCACAAAACTTATTTTTTAGCCCCCAGTTTTGTATTTTTCCAAGGGTAACAGTTGAAATTGGACCCCAAAAGTTGTTGTCCAATTTGTCCTGAGTACGCTGATACCCTATATGTGGGGAGAGACCACCGTTTGAGCGCATGGCAGAGCTCAGAAGGGAAGGAGCATCATTTGGAATGCAGACTTAGGTAGATTTTTCTGCAGGCGTCACATTGCGTTTGCAGAGCTTCTACTGTACCTAAACAGTAGAAACCCCCCACAAGTGACCCCATATTGGAAACTAGTCCCCCCAAGGAACTTATCTAGATGTGTTGTGAGAACTTTGAACCCCAAGTGTTTCACTACAGTTTATAACGCAGAGCCGTAAAAATAAAAAATCCTTTTTTCCCATAAAAATTATTTTTTAGCCCCCAGTTTTGTATTTTTCCAAGGGTAACAGTTGAAATTGGACCCCAAAAGTTGTTGTCCAATTTTTCCTGAGTACTGATACCCCATATGTGGGGGGAACCACCGTTTGAGCGCATGGCAGAGCTCAGAAGGGAAGGAGCGTCATTTGGAATGCAGACTTAGATGGATTGGTCTGCAGGCGTAACATTGCGTTTGCAGGGCCCCTAATGTACCTAAACAGTAGAAACCCCCCACAAGTGACCCCATATTGGAAACTAGACACCCCAAGGAACTTATCTAGATGTGTTGTGAGAACTTTGAACCCCCAAGTGTTTCACTACAGTTTATAACGCAGAGCCGTGAAAATAAAAAATTCTTTTTTTTCCCACAAAAATTATTTTTTAGCCCCCAGTTTTGTATTTTCCCAAGGGTAACAGGAGAAATTGGACCCAAAAAGTTGTTGTCCAATGTGTCCTGAGTACACTGATACCCCATATGTTGGGGTAAACCCCTGTTTGGGCGCATGGGAGAGCTCGGAAGGGAAGGAGCACTGTTTTACTTTTTCAACGCAGAATTGGCTGGAATTGAGATCGGACGCCATGTCGCGTTTGGAGAGCCCCTGATGTGCCTAAACAGTGGAAACCTCCCAATTGTAACTGAAACCCTAATCCAAACACATCCCTAACCCTAATCCCAACAGTAACCCTAACCACACCCCTAACCCTGACACACCCCTAACCCTAATCCCAACCCTATTCCCAACCGTAAATGTAATCCAAACCCGAACCCTAACTTTAGCCCCAACCCTAACCCTAACTTTAGCCCCAATCCTTACTGTAGCCTTAACCCTAGCCCCAACCCTAACCCTAGCCCTGGCCCTAACCCAGCCCTAACCCTAGCCCTAACCCTAATGGGAAAATGGAAATAAATACATTTTTTTAATTTTTTGCTAACTAAGGGGGTGATGAAGGGGGGTTTGATTTACTTTTATAGCGGATTTTTATGATTGGCAGCCGTCACACACTGAAAGATACTTTTTATTGCAAAAAATATTTTTTGCGTTACATTTTGAAAGCTATAATTTTTCCATATTTTGGTCCACAGAGTCATGTGATGTCTTGTTTTTTGCGGGACGAGTTGACGTTTTTATTGGTAACATTTTCGGGCACGTGACATTTTTTCATCGCTTTTTATTCCGATTTTTGTGAGGCAGAATGACCAAAAACCAGCTATTCATGAATTTCTTTTGGGGGGGGCGTTTATACCGTTCCGTATTTGGTAAAATGGATAAAGCAGTTTTATTCTTCGGGTCAGTCCAATTACAGTGATACCTCATTTATATATTTTTTTATGTTTTGGCGCTTTTATACGATAAAAACTATTTTATAGAAAAATAATTATTTTTGCATCGCTTTATTCTGAGGACTATAACTTGTTTATTTTTTCTTTGATGACGCTGTATTGTGGCTTGTTTTTTGCAGGACAAGATGTCGTTTTCAGCGGTACCATGGTTATTTATATCCGTCTTTTTGATCGCGTGTTATTCCACTTTTTGTTTGGCTATATGATAATAAAGCGTTGCTTTTTGCCTCGTTTGTTTTTTTCTTTTTTACGGTGTTCACTGAAGGGGTTAACTAGTGGGACAGTTTTATAGAACGGGTTGCTACGGATGCGGCGATACTAAAAATGTGTACTTTTATAGTTTTTTTTTATTTAGATAAAGAAATGTATTTATAGGAACGATATACTGTATATATATATATATATATATTTTTTTTAATTTATTTATTTATTTTTTTACGCATGTGAATATTTTTTTTTTACACTATAACATTGCCCCGGGGGGGCATCATGTTATAGTTTAAGATCGCTGATCTGACACTTTGCTGTGCACTGTGTCAGATCAGCGATCTGACGTGCACAGCTCCAGGCTTCCCGGCGCCTGCTCTGAGCAGGCGTTGTGAAGCCACCTCCCTGCAGGACCCGGATGCAATGGCCATTTTGGCTTCGGGCCTGCTGCAGCGAGGAGGAGGTAAGAGACCCTCAGAGCTACGCGATCACATCGGAAGCCCCTCCCTGCGCGATGCTTCCTTATACCGCCGGCACACTGCGATCATGTTTAATTGCAGTGTGCCGAGGGGTTAATGTGCCGGGGGCGGTCCGTCACCACTCCTGGCAAATAGTGCCGGATGTCAGCTGCGATAGTCAGCTGACACCCAACCACAATCGGCCGCGCTCCCCCCGTGAGCGCGGCCGATCGCATATGACGTACTATCCCGTCGGTGGTCATACGGCCCACCCCACCTCGACGGGATAGTACGTCTAATGTCAGAAAGGGGTTATATCTGTCAACAGGATTTCCCCCCCCAAAGTATTTATATGAGCATGTAGCTCTTTCAAAGAAAATTTCAGCAATACCTTTACATGGCCAGTCCTTTCCTGTTACTGAGAAATCAATCAGCGTTTGAATTCATATGCAAATGAGGCTGAAGCACTATAGTAGATCTGAAGCCTCTGTCACTCCAGCTCTATTCCCCATCTAACCTTACCTCTTTCTGGTTTATTCGCTGCTCCTTTGCTTGAAGTCACACAGCATAGATGCTGTCAGTCAAGTGGGGGGGAAGGGGCAGAGCTGGGTGTAGAATAGAGCTTGAGTGACAGAATGGACATGCACATATAAACAGTTTGGGGGTGATAGTTTGCTGACAAATTCCCTTTAACCCCCAAGGGTGGTTTGCACGTTAATGACCGGGCCAATTTTTACAATTCTGACCACTGTCCCTTTATGAGGTTATAACTCTGGAACATTTTCTCATGACATATTGTTCTTCACGACAGTGGTGAAATTTCTTTGATATTACCTGCGTTTATTTGTGAAAAAAATGGAAGTTTGGCGAAAATTTTTAAAATTTTGCAATTTTCCAACTTTGAATTTTTATGCCCTTAAATCACAGAGATATGTCGCACAAAATACTTAATAAATAACATTTCCCACATGTCTACTTTACATCAGCACCATTTTGGAACCAACATTTTTTTTTGTTAGGAGTTATAAGGGTTAAAAGTTGACCAGCAATTTCTCATTTTTACAACACCATTTTTTTTAGGGACCACATCACATTTGAAGTCACTTTGAGGGGTCTATATGATAGAAAATACCCAAGTGTGATACCATTCTAAAAACTGCACCCCTGAAGGCGCTCAAAACCACATTCAAGATGTTTATTAACCCTTCAGGTATTTCACAGTACGCTGATACCCCATATGTTGGGGTAAACCCCTGTTTTGGGGCACGGAGAGCTCGGAAGGGAAGGAGCACTGTTTTACTTTTTCAACACAGAATTGGCTGGAATTGAGATCGGACGCCATATCGCGTTTGGAGTGGAAACCCCCCAATTCTAACTGAAACCCTAATCCAAACACACCCCTAACCCTAATCCCAAACCTAACCATAACCCTAACCACACCCCTAACCCGAACATGCCCCTAACCCTAATCCCAACTACACCCCTAACCCCAACACACCCCTAACCCCAACACACCCCTAACCCTAATCCCAACCCTAACCACACCCCTAACTCAAACACACACACCCCTAATCCCAACCCTAACTCCAACACACCCCTAACCTTAATCCCAACCCTAGCCACACTCCTAACTCCAACACACCCCTAACCTTAATTTCAACCCTAATGCCAACTGTAAATGTAATCCTAACCCTAACTTTAACCCCAACCCTAACTTTAGCCCCAACCCTAACTGTAGCCCAAACCCTAACTGTAGCCCCAACCCTAACTGTAGCCCAAACCCTAAACTTTAGCCCCAACCCTAACCCTAAATTTAGCCCCAACCCTAACCCTGACGTTAGCCCCAACCCTAACCCTAATGGGAAAATGGAAATAAATAAATTTTTTTAATTTTATTATTTTTCCCTCACTAAGGGGATGATGAAGGGAGTTTAATTTACTTTTATAGCAGGTTTTTTAGTGGATTTTTATGATTGGCAGCTGTCACACACTAAAAGTCGCTTTTTATTGCAAAAAATAGTTTTTGCGTCTCCATATTTTGAGAGCTATAATTTTTCCATATTTTGGACCACAGAGTCATGTGAGGTCTTGATTTTTTGGGGGACGAGTTAACATTTTTATTGGTACCATTTTCGGGCACATGATTTTTTTTTTATCACTTTTTATTCCGATTTTTGTGAGGCAGAATGACCAAAAACCAGCAATTCATGAATTTCTTTGGAGGGGGGCGTTTATACCGTTCCACGTTTGATAAAATTAATAAAGCAGTTTTTTTTTCGGGTCAGTACAATTACAGCGGTACCTCATTTATATCATTTTCTTATGTTTTGGCGCTTTTATATGATAAAAACTATTTTATAAAAAATAATTATTTTTGCATCGCTTTATTCTGAGGACTATAACTTTTTTATTTTTTCACTAATAATGCTGTATGGTGGCTCGTTTTTTGCGAGACAAGATGACGTTTTCAGTGGTACCATGGTTATTTATATCCGACTTTTTGATCACGTATTATTCCACTTTTTGTTTGGCGGTATGATAATAAAGCGTTGTTTTCTGCCTCGTTTTTTTTTTTTTTCGGTGTTCACTGAAGGGGTTAATTAGTGGGACAGTTTTATAGGTCCGGTCGTTATGGATGCGGCGATACTAAATATATGTACTTTTATTGTTTTTTTTTTATTTAGATAAAGAAATGTATTTATTGGAACAAAATATATATTTTTTTTCATTATTTAGGAATTTTTTTTTATTTTTTTTTTTACACATGTATTTTTTTTTTTTTAACTTTGTCCCAGTGTGGGACATCATATTATAGTGTCAGATCGCTGATCTGACACTTTGCACAGCACTGTGTCAGATCAGCGATCTGACAGGCAGTGCTGCAGGCTTGCCGGCGCCTGCTCTGAGCAGACGCTTGCAAGCCACCTCCCTGCAGGACCCAGAAGGAGCCCCGCCGCCATTTAGGATCTGGGGCCTGCAGGGAGGAGGACGTAGGAGACCCTCTGAACAATGCAAACACATTGCGTTGTTCTGAGGGTCTCAGGGAAGCACGCAGGGATAATCAGCTGACACCTGGCGGCGATCGGGGCTGATCGCCTATGACGTACTATCCTGTCCCTGGGAATTAAGTCCCAGGTCACCTCGATGGGATAGTACATCATATGGGATTAAGGGGTTAAAGTCTAGGAAATCATTAACTAACTCATAATAGATTAATAAATTGCTCAGAGGATGGAGCACCCGGCTGCTCACGGCTGCTGATTAGTGCCAAATTATCCGTGGCTGCTCACGCTTTGCTTTTTAAGCTGCCCCTCCTACCCGGGTCATGAGGTTGGTCCGGCTCCTCATTTCTTCCCCCCCCAGGCAATAAGGGAGGCAGCCTCAACAGTTCTGGACTCGGCTCGGTACAGGTACCCGCTGTCTGGTCTTCCTCCTTACAAAGAGCCAGCAAAAGATACACTGAGAAGTAAGAGTAGAAGATGAAAACCAAAAGAGAGTGGCATCTGAAGGGTTCGTCTCTGCTTCACCTTCACTCCACTAGAACCTGTTATCGCTGCTATGTTTAGTCTTGTGCTTTACTCCACCCAGAACTTGCATTTACTGAGTCTTAGACTCTGACTAACTATCTAAAAATGTTTTGACTCGCAGAAGCACTGGGATAGGCGCGAAACGGCTGATGTCCTCCTTTACTTCCTTGCTCCCCCTGCTTTCCTAAGGATTGTCCCACCTCAAGGAAAAAAGGACAGTAATTTTTATAGCAATAGTGAGTGCTGCCTTCCCTTCATATTTAAAAATAATATTTTAAGCTGCATTAAAATATAGAATCAGCTATCAAATAAATATTTCCCTAAATCATCTGACTCCTTTGAATTTACTGTAGCATTGGGCTTTAAGAAACTGCATCATAAGCTTACACAAAAACTGCTTGTATGCTTGCAGTCTTTATGAAATTGTATTGTAAGAACCTGATTGTGTCTCACCTTTTAGGGTTTTCTTATATGGCTGTATTAAATCATTATGCATGGGTTATACATTTTTATTTCCAAAGCCAGGATTGAATGCTGTCCTGCAAAATCCGAAAAAAGGCCCTGGATATCATATATCTGGACTTTTCAAAGGTTTTAATACAGTGCCACCTATAAGGCTGGCTCATAAAATTAGAGCAATTGGACTAAGAGAAATATGTGTAACTCTGCTAACAACTGGTTCAGTAATAAGAAACAGAGGGTAACTATTAATGAAACATACTCTGATTAGATCACCGTTTCAATGTGGTACCGCATGAGTCAGTATTGGGCCCTCTTAACATATTTATTAATGATGTTGTAGAGGGCATATAGAGTAAAATTTCAATATTTGCATCTTATAATCCCGTTGTAGTGAGAAAAGAGCTGGGTTTAATTATCTCATGCAGTAGTGCTTGCAGAGCAATTACAAGTTGCCATTAGAACAAAACACTGATGTGTGACTCATCTCCATACAGGAAGTGTCGGGGAGGTGCAGTACAGCAGAGCTGACAGTGCTGTGAGAGGAGAGAGCTGATAGAAACGTTTGTAATGTTAACTCAGCTGCACTTTCTAATCATGGGTAAGGTTAGCCCTGGATATCAGAGCTGTACCATTATACATGATTTACACCTGTTAGCCAGCATAATCACATTTGAGGGTTGCCTGGTTGCTAGGGAATCCCCACATGTACTTATGCTGGCGAACAGATGTAAATCATTCAGCTGCGGCACTAAAAACTATATCTCCGAGCACTAAAAAATACTTGGAGGACACCTGAGCGTGCTCGGGAAATCTGGAGTAATGAGTATATTCGCTCATCACTAATAAAATCCCATTAAAATATATTTGTTTGTGGGTATAACATGAAAATATGTGGAAACGGTCATGGGGTAGAATACTTTTTTAAGGCACTGTATATGTGTATTTTGCAATTTATGTACAATCTTTAGCTTTTCATTCTTAATAATTGATTGCATTTGGAAACATATTAATGGGTTGATTAACTATTAATGCCCTGCATAGCCAGTGTGTTGTACCTGGGAGAATAAATGAAGAAGTGGCTTTGACTAATTATTGATTCCTCAATATTTTTCTTCATCAGCATTTTCTACTGAACTTTCAGTTTTGTCCCATGTGACATACATGTTGTTTAGTTTGCAAAAAAAAAAATGTTGATGCTGCATAGAGGAATCAATTGAAATCCATAAAACTGACAGTGTTCTGATTCCTGAGGTAGGACCTGTCCGGCAGCCGGCAGCTGATTAATCAATCATATGTTGTCTTTGTTGTGGAATGTGTTTTTAACTAAATGTTAATTCAGCCATAGCAGTTATAGAGCTCTCCATAATTATGTGCCCCCAGGGGCGTAACTACCGCGGTTGCAGCGGTCGCAGCTGCGACGGGGCCGAGACTACTTAGGGGCCCCATGGACAGTAGTGAAGGAGAATGAAATGACCCATGATGACCCACCATTTGTGAGTGACCCGTAGCAGGGAGCCGTCACCGCAGGTCCTCCAGTTACATGGGGGAAGATGGATTCAATGCGGTCACGTGATCCAACCTTGTGACCTGGAGAGGCCTTCAGACCTTCAGCCACAAATGAAAGGAGAGGACTGGTAAGGCAGCTGCCGCAGCTGCTTGGGTGAGTGGCCGAGTGCCGCAGCTTGCACTTTTTAAACCTAAAAAGCTGCAACTTGCTGTTGCTGCGTCCTCCTCCTCCTGCTGCTGAAGGGTCCCTCAAGCTGATCTTTATTTATCCTGTTATTTGCAGCTGCCCGGAGGTGTGCAGACATAATTTGTATGTGAGTAGTGGCGGGAAGCAGGGGAGGGGTGGCGGGGGCTCTCTAATTATACTTACCTACTCCCGGCGCGGTCCCTGGACGTCCCTGCTTCTTCCAGCACTGCAGATTCTTCCTGCACTGAGCGGTCACATGGTCCCGCTCATTACAGAAATGAATATGCGGCTCCACCTCCCATAGAGGTGGAGCCGCATATTCATTTCTGTAATGAACGGTAACTGTGACAGCTCAATACAGGAAGAAGATGCAGCGGTGGAAGAAGCAGGGACGCAGCGCCAGGAGCAGGTGAGTATACAGCGCTGCGCAGCGCTGCGCGATATTTACCGCTCTGTTGTGAATTTGGATTCTGGGCTCCCCCGGTGGCTACTGGTGGAATTGAACTGGTGTCTTCATCTTCTCTGTTCACCTGTTCCCATCAAGATGTGGGAGTCGCTATATAACCTTGCTGCTCTGTTAGTTGCTTGCCGGTCAACAATGTTATCAGAAGCCTCTCTGTGCTTGTTCCTGCTCCTAGACAACTACTAGATAAGTTGGACTCTTGTCCATGTTTGTTTTTGCATTTTTGTTCCAGTTCACAGCTGTAGTTTCGTTACTGTGTCTGGAAAGCTCTTGTGAACAGGAATTGCCACTCTGGTGTTATGAGTTAATGCCAGAGTTTTAAAGTAATTTCTGGATGGTGTTTTGATAGGGTTTTCAGCTGACCATGAAAGTGTCCTTTCTGTCTTCTGCTATGTAGTAAGTGGACCTCAAATTTGCTAAACCTATTTTCATACTACGTTTGTTATTTCATCTTAACTCACCGCCAATACATGTGGGGGGCCTCTGTCTCCTTTTGGGGTATTTCTCTAGAGGTGAGCTAGGACTAATATTTTCCTCTGCTAGCATTATTTAGTCCTCCGGCTGGTGCTGGGCATCTAGAATCAACGTAGGCATGCTACCCGGCCACTGCTAGTTGTGCGTTAGGTTTAGTTCATGGTCAGCTCAGTTCCCATCTTCCAAGAGCTAGTTCCTATATATGCTGATGCTATGTTCTCTTGCCATTGAGAACATGACAGTTTGACCGGCCCACTAAAGGGTTAAAATCCTTGGCTGAGAAAGGAGAGAAATAAGAAGTCTGCTGAGATTTTTTATTTATTTATTTTTTTTTTCTCCTTCTAATCTTTGAATGGCTCTGTGTCCACCTGTTTGTAATGGATCTTCAGAGTGTAACTGCAGGTTTGAATAATCTCGCCACGAAGGTACAAATTTTGCAAGACTTTGTTTGTCATGCACCTGTATCTGAGCCGAGAATTCCTTTGCCGGAATTTTTCTCGGGGAATAGATCTGGGTTTCAGAATTTTCGAAATAATTGCAAATTATTTTTGTCCCTGAAATTTCGCTCTGCCGGAGACCCTGCACAGCAGGTCAGGATTGTGATTTCCTTGCTCCGGGGCGACCCTCAAGACTGGGCTTTCTCATTGACACCAGGGGATCCTGCGTTGCTCAATGTGGATGCGTTTTTTCTGGCCTTGGGGTTGCTTTATGACGAACCTCATTTGGAGCTTCAGGCAGAAAAAACTTTACTGCCAAAGATTCCGTAAATGGTCTGTGCTTACTCAGTGGAATGAGTGCGCCCTGGCGGCGACTTTCAGAGAGGGTCTCTCTGATGCCATTAAGGATGTTATGGTGGGGTTCCCTGTGCCTGCGGGTCTGAATGAGTCCATGACAATGGCTATTCAGATCGATAGGCGTTTGCGGGAGCGCAAACCAGTGCACCATCTGGCGGTGTCCACTGAGAAGTCGCCAGAGAGTATGCAGTGATAGAATTCTGTCCCGAAGCGAGCGGCAGAATTTTAGACGGAAAAATGGGTTGTGTTTCTATTGTGGTGATTCTACTCATGTTATATCAGCATGCTCTAAGCGCACTAAAAAGCTTGATAAATCTGTTTCCATTTGCACCTTACCGTCTAAGTTTATTCTATCTGTGACCCTGATTTGCTCTTTGTCATCTATTACCACGGACGCCTATGTCGACTCTGGCGCCGCTTTGAGTCTTATGGATTGGTCCTTTGCCAAACGCTGTGGGTATGATTTAGAGCCTTTGGAGACTCCTATTCCTCTGAAGGGGATTGACTCCACCCCATTGGCTAATAATAAACCACAATACTGGACACAAGTAACTATGCGTATTAATCCGGATCACCAGGAGATTATTCGCTTTCTGGTGCTGTATAATCTACATGATGATTTGGTGCTAGGATTGCCTTGGCTGCAATCTCACAACCCAGTCCTCGACTGGAGAGCTATGTCTGTGTTGAGCTGGGGATGTAAGGGGGCTCATGGGGATGTACCTGTGGTTTCCATTTCATCATCTATTCCCTCTGAAATTCCTGAGTTCCTGTCTGACTATCGTGACGTCTTTGAAGAATCCAAGCTTGGTTCGTTACCTCCGCACCGAGAGTGCGATTGTGTCATAGATTTAATCCCGGGTAGTAAATACCCAAAGGGTCGTTTGTTTAATCTGTCTGTGCCTGAACATGCTGCTATGCGAGAATATATAAAGGAGTCCTTGGAAAAGGGACATATTCGTCCATCGTCATCTCCCTTAGGAGCCGGTTTTTTCTTTGTGTCAAAAAAAGACGGCTCTTTGAGACCATGTATCGATTATCGGCTTTTGAACAAAATCACTGTTAAATATCAATACCCATTGCCGTTGCTGACTGATTTGTTTGCTCGCATAAAGGGGGCCAAGTGGTTCTCTAAGATTGACCTTCGTGGGGCGTATAATTTGGTGCGAATCAGGCAGGGGGATGAGTGGAAGACCGCATTTAATACGCCCGAGGGCCACTTTGAGTATTTAGTGATGCCTTTTGGTCTTTCAAATGCTCCGTCAGTTTTCCAGTCCTTTATGCATGATATTTTTCGCGATTATTTGGATAAATTTATGATTGTGTATCTGGATGATATTCTGATTTTTTCGGATGACTGGGACTCTCATGTCCAGCAAGTCAGGAGGGTTTTCCAGGTTTTGCGGTCTAATTCTTTGTGTGTGAAGGGTTCTAAGTGTGTTTTTGGGGTACAGAGGATTTCCTTTTTGGGATATATTTTTTCTCCCTCTTCCATTGAAATGGATCCTGTCAAGGTTCAAGCTATTTGTGATTGGACGCAGCCCTCTTCTCTTAAGAGTCTTCAGAAATTTTTGGGCTTTGCTAACTTTTATCGTCGATTTATTGCTGGTTTTTCGGATATTGCTAAGCCATTGACCGATTTGACTAAGAAGGGTGCTGATGTTGCTGATTGGTCCCCTGACGCTGTGGAGGCCTTTCGGGAGCTTAAGCGCCGTTTTTCCTCTGCCCCTGTGTTGCGTCAGCCTGATGTTGACTCAGCTTTTTGCCAACCGCCACCGTCGTGTTGGTCCTCGGCTTTTGTTGGGGATTTGGTGTGGTTGTCTTCTCGTTTTGTCCCTATGAGGGTCTCTTCTCCTAAGTTTAAGCCTCGGTTCATCGGCCCGTATAAGATATTGGAGATTCTTAACCCTGTTTCCTTCCGTTTGGACCTCCCTGCATCCTTTTCTATTCATAACGTTTTTCATTGGTCATTATTGCGCAGGTATGAGGTGCCGGTTGTGCCTTCCGTTGAGCCTCCTGCTCCGGTGTTGGTTGAGGGTGAGTTGGAGTACGTTGTGGAGAAAATCTTAGACTCTCGTGTTTCCAGACGGAGACTCCAGTATCTGGTCAAGTGGAAGGGATACGGCCAGGAGGATAATTCTTGGGTGAATGCATCTGATGTTCATGCCTCTGATTTGGTTCGTGCCTTTCATAGGGCCCATCCTGATCGCCCTGGTGGTTCTGGTGAGGGTTCGGTGCCCCCTCCTTGAGGGGGGGGTACTGTTGTGAATTTGGATTCTGGGCTCCCCCGGTGGCTACTGGTGGAATTGAACTGGTGTCTTCATCTTCTCTGTTCACCTGTTCCCATCAAGATGTGGGAGTCGCTATATAACCTTGCTGCTCTGTTAGTTGCTTGCCGGTCAACAATGTTATCAGAAGCCTCTCTGTGCTTGTTCCTGCTCCTAGACAACTACTAGATAAGTTGGACTCTTGTCCATGTTTGTTTTTGCATTTTTGTTCCAGTTCACAGCTGTAGTTTCGTTACTGTGTCTGGAAAGCTCTTGTGAACAGGAATTGCCACTCTGGTGTTATGAGTTAATGCCAGAGTTTTAAAGTAATTTCTGGATGGTGTTTTGATAGGGTTTTCAGCTGACCATGAAAGTGTCCTTTCTGTCTTCTGCTATGTAGTAAGTGGACCTCAAATTTGCTAAACCTATTTTCATACTACGTTTGTTATTTCATCTTAACTCACCGCCAATACATGTGGGGGGCCTCTGTCTCCTTTTGGGGTATTTCTCTAGAGGTGAGCTAGGACTAATATTTTCCTCTGCTAGCATTATTTAGTCCTCCGGCTGGTGCTGGGCATCTAGAATCAACGTAGGCATGCTACCCGGCCACTGCTAGTTGTGCGTTAGGTTTAGTTCATGGTCAGCTCAGTTCCCATCTTCCAAGAGCTAGTTCCTATATATGCTGATGCTATGTTCTCTTGCCATTGAGAACATGACACCGCTCCTCGTTCCGGTGCGGCTCTGTCATCAGCGTCCTCTGGCAGTGACGCTCAGGTCAGAGGGCGCGGTGACTAGTCAGTGCGCGCCCTCTGCTGAACGTCAGTGCCGAAGACGGAGCCGCACAAGGAGCAGCCAGGTAAATATTGAAAGTGCCGGGGTCCTGAGCGAAGAGAGGTGAGTATGTGATTTATTTTTTTATGGCAGCAAAAGCATAAGGGGCAAGTGGCTGTGCGGAGCATCTGTATGGGGCCATAAAACTTGTGCAGCACTATAAGGGGCAAGTAGCTGTGCAGAGCATCTGTATGGGGCCATAACACTTGTGCAGCACTATAAGGGGCAAGTGGCTGTGCGGAGCATCTTATGGGGCCATAACACTTGTGCAGCACTATAAGGGGCAGTGGCTGTGCAGAGCATCTGTATGGGGCCATAACACTTGTGCAGCACTATAAGGGGCAAGTGGCTGTGCGGAGCATCTTATGGGGCCATAACTCTTGTGCAGCACTATATGGGGCAAGTGGCTATACGGAGCATCTTATGGGGCCATAACACTTGTGCAGCACTATAAAGGGCAGTGGCTATACGGAGCATCTTATGGGGCCATAACTCTTGTGCAGCACTATAAGGGGCAGTGACTGTGCGGAGCATCTTATGGGGCCATAACTCTTGTGCAGCACTATAAGGGGCAGTGACTGTGCGGAGCATCTTATGGGGCCATAACTCTTGTGCAGCACTATAAGGGGCAAGTGGCTGTGCGGAGCATCTTATGGGGCCATAACTCTTGTGCAGCACTATATGGGGCAAGTGGCTATACGGAGCATCTTATGGGGCCATAACTATTGTGCAGCACTATAAGGGGCAGTGACTGTGCGGAGCATCTTATGGGGCCATAACTCTTGTGCAGCACTATAAGGGGCAAGTGGCTGTGCGGAGCATCTTATGGGGCCATGACACTTGTGCAGCACTATAAGGGGCAAGTGGCTGTGCGGAGCATCTTATGGGGCCATAACACTTGTGCAGCACTATAAGGGTCAAGTGGCTGTGCGGAGCATCTTATGGGGCCATAACACTTGTGCAGCACTATAAGGGGCAGTGGCTATACGGAGCATCTTATGGGGCCATAACTCTTGTGCAGCACTATAAGGGGCAAGTGGCTGTGCGGAGCATCTTATGGGGCCATAACACTTGTGCAGCACTATAAGGGGCAGTGGCTATACGGAGCATCTTATGGGGCCATAACTCTTGTGCAGCACTATAAGGGGCAAGTGGCTGTGCGGAGCATCTTATGGGGCCATAACTCTTGTGCAGCACTATAAGGGGCAGTGGCTGTGCGGGGCATCTTATGGGGCCATAACTCTTGTGCAGCACTATAAGGGGCAGTGGCTGTGCGGAGCATCTTATGGGGCCATAACACTTGTGCAGCATTTGAATATCTTTTGCTTTAAATACTGTATTTAAATATGCCTATATTTATTAAATATTGCAACAAAACTATAGTGTGCAAAATGAATAGAAAACATGTGAATTTGGGTGGAAAATATTTTGGCATGGGGGGGCCCCATTTGAAAATTCGCACCATCCTTCCAATGCCCTCTGATTTACCGCACCTCTTACACTGATGTGCGAGTAGCCTAAGGCATGATAACATCTAGCATCCTTAGTTTAGTTTTTCTTTAGTTAGTTCTTAGTTTACTTAAATATCTCTGTAGTTTAGTTGCCACTAAATGAAATGACGTTTTATGTAGAACAGCATGGGGCCGCAAATCAGTGTCTGGGTCACTTGCTAGCACCTTTTTTTGCACTTTATGGCCCTGATTCATCAAAGTGTTTAATCCAATAATCTGGCGTAAAATACTTTGAAAAGTTGGAAAACTTTTGTGCCATGCAAGGTTGCATTACAATTTTACAGCTTTTGCCAGTTTCATGCGATGCAGAAATACTTGGCATTCATATAGGTGTATTCAAGAACATGTTTATTGAGTGAAGAAATTCCAGAAAATTAAGAGACGTTTCGGTCAATACCTGACCTTCATCAGTCATCTGGATAGAGGAGATCTGTGTGGCAGCGCGCTGTGTGAGGGTCTGCAGTGTTCACTGCTAAGACAGGAAGCACTTCCTGTCAGCAGCTTTATCGTTGAGCCACTGACTGGACTGCCGGTATGGTATAATTTTCTCTGCCTGAATATATGAATGGTATTCTTCTTCTATATACTGGTTCACCGCTATATACCTTTATGTTAGGGGTACAAAGTCAGTCATATCTTTACCCATAATTTGCTAAAAAATTAGAGAGGAAGAGGACTAGAACTCTAGTGCCACTTACTGGAAGTAGCAATCATAAAAATCAATATCGACCCTTTATCGAGCCTTGCCATATAACTCAGGATAAAAGCCAAACCAAGATCTCAATTTGCAGACATGGTGTTTTGGAGAATTGCCCCTTGCCAGTGTATAACATGAGAACTGATTTACAGGTGCATCTCATAAAATTAGAATATCATCAAAAAGTTAATTTATTTCAGTTCTTCAATCCAAAAAGTGAAACTCATATTAGATAGAGTTATTACAAACAGAGTGATGTATTTCAAGTGTTTATTTCTGTTAATGCTGATTATCATGGCTTATATAATATATACGTTTCACTTTTTGTATTGAAGAACGGAAATAAATTAACTTTTTGATGATATTCTAATTTTGTGAGATGCACCTGTAGTTAGGTGAGAGGCCTAAAGTGGTTGTCCACTACTTTTACTTTGATGACCTATCCTTAAGATAGTAAGAAAATGTAAAGCTGCACTCTGAATTGTTTAGAATGCTACATCTAGAAAATTGGAACTGCATTGCTACCATAGAACATTAGTTAATTGCTATATTACGTACATGTGAAATTTAGAAAAATAGGAAATGCTAAATTTGCTATAGGAAAATTTACAGTAAAAAGATGGTACTTAGCACATAGATTGGCCAATGTATATCAGCCCAACTGCAACGTCAATGTGTACCTTATAGTTGGGTCCCTGACCTGATAAGACACCTCCCCTAGACTAAAAAGCATACGATATATGGGGCAGGAAGGAACCAGCTAGTTAAAACCACCTGAATCTGCTGGAATTGGGCGTGAGAGTGCACATGTCACATGAGTTTGCTACAAACAGAAAAAGACTAACCAGCACATCCCTACTGGTGTGAATAGGTGCCAGCTAAGGCTGGTTTCACATTTGCGTTTGTGGCCGCAGCGTTTGTACCGCATATAAAGGCATGCGTCGTGTTTTCCTATATTTAACATTGAAAACGCATGCGGTTTTTTTTGTTCGCGTTTTGCCGCGTTTGACGACGCATGCGTCGTCTCATCGTTTGCGGCTTGGCGCGGAAATGCAACATGTAGTAATTTCTAGAGGCGTCTATTTGCCGCCAAGAAATGCATGCGTTCGATCGCGCAAGGATTGCGACAAAAAAACGCATTGCTGTCAATGTAAACGCATGCATTTTTTTAGCACATGCGTTTTGTTGCTTTTTTGAACGCATGCGATGTACAGTAAAATCACACTGACAGGTTACAATAGAGTAGATATATACACATAGAATAGGTATATATACATATATATATGTCAGTGAGACACCTATGTATATATATTTATATTTAAGGCAGCGCTAGATAGCATAAAAGCCGCTAATTCAATTACCGGCTTCTGCTATCTCCTTCACAAACCCGACAGGATATGAGACATGGTTTACATACAGTAAACCATCTCATATCCCTTCTGTTATTACATATTCCTCTTCAGTAATGTAAGAAGTGTCTGTGTGTCAAATTTGGGGGCTCTAGCTATTAAATTAAAGGGTTAAATGGCGGAAAAAATTGGCGTGGGCTCCCGCGCAATTTTCTCCGCCAGAGTGGTAAAGCCAGTGACTGAGGGCAGATATTAATAGCCTAGAGAGGGCCCATGGTTATTGGCCCCCCTGGCTACAAACCTCTTCCCCCAGCCACCCCAGAAAAGGCACATCTTGAAGATGCGCCTATTCTGGCACTTGGCCACTCTATTCCCACTCCCGTGTAGCGGTGGGATATGGGGTAATGAAGGGTTAATGTCACCTTGATATTGTAAGGTGACATTAAGCCAGATTAATAATGGAGAGGCGTCAATTATGACACCTATCCATTATTAATCCAATAGTATGAAATGGTTAAAAAAAACACACACACATTGTTACAAAGTATTTTAATTAAATAAAGACACAGGGTGTTGTAATATTTTATTATACTGGTAATCCACCTGAAGACCCTCGTTCTGTAACAAAGGAAAAATAAAAAAAACAACAATATCCATACCTTCCGATGATCAGTCTCGTCCCACGATGTAAATCCATCTGAAGGGGTTAACTAATTTGACAAGCAGAAGCCCTGCTAATGCAGCTGTGCTCCTGCCTGCCCTGGAAATGAATGGAATGTAGGTCAATGACCTGTATTTACCTTCAGTCGCGGTGATGCGCCCTCTGCTGGATGTCCTCATATGAACTCCAGCGTGGGAACTTTTCCCTGGCTCGAGTTCATATGAGGACATCCAGCAGGGGGCGCATCACCGCGACTCAAGGTAACTACAGGTCACCCTGCTTCCCATTCATTCCCCGGGTTTTTACAGGCTGAGGCGGCTGCATTAACAGGCTTGTAAAACTAGTTAACCCTTTCAGATGGATTTACAACGTGGGACAGAACGACGGAAGGTATGGAATATTGTTGTTTGTTTTTTTTAAACTTCGTTTCAGGTGACAAAGGGTCTTCAGGTGGATTGAGAGTCTAATAAAATATTACAACAACATGTGTCTTTATTTCATTAAAATACTTTGAAATAGTGTGTGTGTGTTTTAGTAACCATTTCGTACGATTGGATTAATAATGGATAGGTGTCATAATTGACGCCTCTCCATTATTAATCTGGCTTAATGTCACCTTACAATACCAAGGTGACATTAACCCTTCATTACCCCATATCCCACCGCTACACGGGAGTGGGAAGATAGTGGCCAAGTGCCAGAATAGGCGCATCTTCAAGATGTGCCTTTTCTGGGGTGGCTGGGGGCAGATGTTTGTAGCCAGGGGGGGCCAATAACCATGGACCCTCTCTAGGCTATTATTATCTACCCTCAGTCACTAGCTTTACAACTCTGGCGGAGAAAATTGCGCGGGAGCCCAAGGACAATTTTTTCCGCCATTTAACCCTTTAATTCAATAGCTAGAGCCCCCAAATTTGACACACAGACACTTCTTACATTACTGAAGAGGAATATGTAATAACAGAAGGGATATGAGATGGTTTACTGTATGTAAACCATGTCTCATATCCTGTCGGGTTTGTGAAGGAGAGAGCAAAAGCCGGTATTTGAATTAGCGGCTTTTATGCTATCTAGCGCTGCATTAAATATAAATATACATATTTAGGTGTCTCACTGACATATATATATATATGTATATATATATATATATATATATATACCTATTCTATGTGTATATATCTATTCTATTCTAGATCCATAACAAGAAAGAACAATGGAGTACATGTCCATAGATAAATAAATCACGATTTTATTAGATCACAAGGTCACAAAATTCAAATATATACAGTTAGGTCCATATATATTTGGACAGAGACATCATTTTTCTAATTTTGGTCATAGACATTACCACAATGAATTTTAAACAAAACAATTCAGATGCAGTTGAAGTTCAGACTTTCAGCTTTCATTTGAGGGTATCCACATTAAAATTGGATGAAGGGTTTAGGAGTTTCAGCTCCTTAACATGTGCCACCCTGTTTTTAAAGGGACCAGAAGTAATTGGACAGATTCAATAATTTTAAATAAAATGTTCATTTTTAGTACTTGGTTGAAAACCCTTTGTTGGCAATGACTGCCTGATGTCTAGAACTCATGGACATCACCAGACGCTGTGTTTCCTCCTTTTTGATGCTCTGCCAGGCCTTCACTGCGGTGGTTTTCAGTTGCTGTTTGTTTGTGGGCCTTTCTGTCTGAAGTTTAGTCTTTAACAAGTGAAACGCATGCTCAATTGGGTTGAGATCAGGTGACTGACTTGGCCTTTCAAGAATATTCCACTTATTTGCTTTAATAAACTCCTGGGTTGCTTTGGCTTTATGTTTTGGGTCATTGTCCATCCGTAGTATGAAACGACGACCAATCAGTTTTGCTGCATTTGGCTGGATCTGAGCACACAGTATGGCTCTGAATACCTCAGAATTCATTCGGCTGCTTCTGTCCTGTGTCACATCATCAATAAACACTAGTGACCCAGTGCCACTGGCAGCCATGCATGCCCAAGCCATCACACTGCCTCCGCCGTGTTTTACAGATGATGTGGTATGCTTTGGATCATGAGCTGTACCACACCTTCGCCATACATTTCTCTTTCCATCATTCTGGTAGAGGTTGATCTTGGTTTCATCTGTCCAAAGAATGTTCTTCCAGAACTGTTCTGGCTTTTTTAGATGTTTTTTTAGCATAGTCCAGTCTAGCCTTTTTATTCTTGATTCTTATGAGCGTCTTGCACCGTGCAGTGAACCCTCTGTAGTTACTTTCATGCAGTCTTCTCTTTATGGTAGATTTGGATATTGATGCGCCGACCTCCTGGAGAGTGTTGGTCACTTGGTTGGCTGTTGTGAAGGGGTTTCTCTTCACCATGGAGATTATTCTGCGATCATCCACCACTGTTGTCTTCCATGGGCGCTCAGGTCTTTTTGCATTGATGAGTTCACCAGTGCTTTCTTTCTTTCTCAGGATGTACAAAACTGTAGATTTTGCCACTCCTAATATTGTAGCAATTTCTCGGATGGGTTTTTTTCTGTTTTCACAGCTTAAGGATGGCTTGTTTCACCTGCATGGAGAGCTCCTTTGACTGCATGTTTACTTCACAGCAAAACCTTCCAAATGCAAGCACCACACCTCAAATCATCTCCAGGCCTTTTATCTGCTTAATTGAGAATGACATAATGAAGGGATTGCCCACACCTGTCCATGAAATAGCCTTGGAGTCAATTGTCCAATTACTTTTGGTCCCTTTAAAAACAGGGTGGCATATGTTAAGGAGCTGAAACTCCTAAACCTTTCATCCAATTTTAATGTGGATACCCTCAAATGAAAGCTGAAAGTCTGAACTTCAACTGCATCTGAATGGTTTTGTATCAAATTCATTGTGGTAATGTCTATAACCAAAATTAGAAAAATGTTGTGTCTGTCCAAATATATATGGACCAAACTGTATAAGTCAATAAATGCACAAATACAACTCATTCAGATAGAGAAAAACCGGGTAGCACAGACCAAGAACTAGTGTGGATCACAAAAGACGTCATATACCGCCATAAAGTGCACAGTGGAGATGTAAGAGGGTATTAAACCGGGGGTATAGTAAAAAAGTAAGGGACAGTTGGCGCGAAACGCGCGTTGGGGCAACGGTGTGGATCCCTTTCTGACGCCAATATATGGGTAAGAACTTGGAGGGTAATTTGTGACGTTTATGACACTTTTGAGCCTGTGTACAGGGCTCACCAACTGTCTCTTACTTTTTTACTATACCCCCGGTTTAATGCCCTCTTACATCTGCACTGTGCACTTTATGGCGGTATATGACGTCTTTTGTGATCCACACTAGTCCTTGGTCTGTGCTACCCGGTTTCTCTCTATCTGAATGAGTTGTATTTGTGTATTTATTGACTTATATATATTTGAATTTTGTGACCTTGTGATCTAATAAAATCGTGATTTATTTATCTATGGACATGTACTCCATTGTTCTTTCTTGTTATGGATCCAGCTTGCTAGGAGTGTCCTAAGTATATTTTGTTGATACATTTCTCCCCTGTAAGCTCTCCCCACTGTGGTGCAGAGCATGGTGGAGAAATTTAGAGATTTACCCTCCATCTTCGGCTTATTTATCTATTCTATTCTAACCTGTCAGTGTGATTTTACTGTACACCGTGCTGAATTACCGGCTTGATTTTTCTCTTGTGAAATTTCTCATCATGCGCACCAAAAACACAATTGAAACGAAGGAAAAAAACGCATGTAAACGCATACAAACGCGGCGTTTTTTAACAGCATGCGTCAACGCATGCGTAAAAAAACGCCGCGTTTGTATGCGTTTATATGCGTTTTTTCCACCACTTGCGGATGCGTTTTAAACGCTGCGGATTTAAACGCAAATGTGAAACTAGCCTAACATAACAATTCTAGGAAAATATAAAGCTGCACTCTCCTTAGGATAGGTCATTAATGTCTGATTGGCAGGGGGCCAACACTTGGCACCCCCGATGATCAGCTGTTATTGGTGTCAGCGGCTGCTGGCCAGAAGGACTCACTTGCCAAGCTGCTCCGTCTACTTGTAGCGGCCGAGGCATGATCCTGAACATCTGCCTCCTATTGAAATCAATAAGAGGCGGATATGTAGTACCCTGTGGCAGGCAATACAAGTAGACAGAGCAGATTGCAAAATGAGTGCTTCTGGACAGCAGCCGCCGACACCGATAATAGCTGATCGGCGGGGGTGCCAGGTGTCAGACCCTGAACGATCAGACATTGATGACCTATCCTAAGGATAGAAATAACAAAAGACTGACTGACACATCCAAGCTAGTGAGAATATAGGTGCAAACTAGGAGCAGCCACCTCCATATACAAAAAAAGTTGCACTCTATCGTGCTAAAGCATGTCAATGTGAAATATATGAAATCTGAATAGCAATACAGCTTCTGAATACTAGAAAAAAATGAGACGTTTTCCACATAATTTGGCCAAGTCATGCCTGCCCATCAACCAACGTCAAGGTGGTCTCAAAAACTGATCGGTCCCTATCAATGTGAATACCTCTCTTAGGCTGATGTCTGAATTCCTGGGTGAATGTGGACACCTCTCTCAGTAATGCCTGCATCTATGGGTAGGTAGGAGCCTGCTGTAATTAAAATAACCACATCATGAAGGGCGGAGTGCTCGGTCAGTAAGCTAACATACAAATAACAAAAAACTGACTGGCACATCCAAGCTAGTGTCAATAGGTGCAAACTATACAAACTATACAATATACAAAAAAGTTGCACTCTATAGTGCTAAAGCATGTCAATGTGAAATAGTTTGAACCTATTCACACTAGTTTAGAGGTGCCAATCAGTTTTTTGTTATTTCTGTGTTAGCTCTCTGACCGAGCACTCCGCCCTTCAACATGTGGTGGTTTTAATTACAGCAGGTTAGTCATCTGTTGTCCCCTAGAGAAGACAGAAGTGTCAGCACTAATGTTGGTTCAGTCATCATGAGTTGTTGAGCTCAGTGATTGGCTGCATTGGTCACATGCACTACAGACATGACATCACCACTGCAGCCTATAAAAAAAGACAAAGTCAGCACTGAAGCCAGGGAAAGTGAGTAATGCTGATTGTATTATTATTAACAGTGTGTAATCTTTAAAGAAGCACTCCTCCCATCAAACTTCCTACTCCTACATAGAGCTTAGAAGGAAGCAGCTGGTCAGCTTTTAATCATGTGATATCATAGACATAATGGAAAAGAGAAAAATTAACTGGGTAGAAGGGCAAAATGAGCAATTGCAAGTACACAGTGCTATATAATATGATTATTGCTACATATTAAGAGGATAAAAAATTTGATGAGAGGATGAGTGCTTCTTTAAGAAAATAACTATGAGACAGCCCCTTTTAAGATTCTCCTCACTGCCATTGTTCCAAGGTACATCATGATGTTCAAAGTTGCAACGTGCCTTGGAGTGAGGGCAGAGAAGAACTCTGAGAAGCAGTGGCATAACTTGAAGCTTGTAGGCCCCAGTGCAAAATTTCCAACGGGGCCCCCAACTAACACAGGTGTTTAATGGTAATAGTCTTCATGTGAGGCAAGGGGACCTTTGTGGTCTCCCTAGTCTTGAGGGCCCACGTGCGCTTGCAACCCCTGCACCTGTTATACTGTAGTTACGCCCCTACTGAGTAGATGGCTTGAGCTTGAACTTGTAAGAACAAGAACTTATGTGTAAAATATGATGGAAATCTTGGGGCGTGCAATATTATTCAGCCCCTTTACTTTCAGTGCAGCAAACTCACTCCACAGGTTCATTGTGGATCTCTGAATGATCCAATGTTGTCCTAAATGCCTAATGATGATAAATATAATCCACCTGTGTGTAATCAAGTCTCCGTATAAATGTACCTGCTCTGTGATAATCTCAGGTTTCTGTTTGAAGCACAGAGAACTTCATGAAGACCAAGGATCACAACAGGCAGGTTCGTGATACTGTTGTGGAGAAGTTTAAAGCCGGATTTGGATACAAAATGATTTCCAAAACTTTAAACATCCCAAGGAGCACTGTACAAGCGATCATATTGAAATGGAAGGAGTATCATACCACTGCAAATCTACCAAGACCCGGCCTGTTGTGAATTCTATTTTTGGGCTCCCTCTAGTGGTCACAAGCGGTACTGTGTAGTGTTGTCTTTCTGCAGGTTGGCTGCATCAGCTGGTTCGTTATCCTTGGTTGGTTTCCTATTTAGTCCACCTGGAGACTCAGTTCCTTGCCTGCTATCAATGTATTCAGTGCTCTTCAGATTCCTTGTGTCTACCTTGCTCCCAGTCTCTCCAAGACAAGCTAAGTTTTTGTTTGATCATTTTTTGATTATCAGTGTTCATTATGTTTTTAGTCCAGCTTGCTAAAATGTGATTTCCTCGCTTGCTGGTTGCTCTAGGGGACTGAGTTTCTCCCGCCACACCGTTAGTTGGTGTGGGGGTTCTTGAAATCTCAGAGTGGATATTTTGTAAGGGTTTTTTACTGACCGCATAAATTCCCTTTTCTATTTTCTGCTATCTAGTATTAGTGGGCCTCATTTGCTGAATCTGCTTTCACCCCTGTGTATGTGCCTTCCTCTTACCTCACCGTTATTATCTGTTGGGGGCTTCTATATCTTTGGGGATTATTTCTCTGGAGGCAAGAGAGGTCTTTTCTTTCTCTCTAGGGGTAGTTAGTTCCTCAGGCTGGCTCGAGACGTCTAGGATTTTTATGCACGTTCACCGGCTACTTCTACTGTGTTTGGATAGGTTCAGATTTGCGGTCAGTCCAGTTTGCCACCTCCCTAGAGCTTGTCCTATGTTTGTTACTTAGCTGGAGTAATTTGTGATCCTCAACCACTAAGGATCATAACAGTATAGCAGGCCAAAAAGGTGTTTAATGCATCACAGAAGTGGGATAGAAAAAAGACCTGAGTACATTTTTTTTTTTTTTTCCTCCCGCTTTTCCTTTGCTGCAGTCTGTTTAGCTTCTTTCATCCCCTTGAACTCTGGGTGGTTTTTCAGCTGCAGACATGAATGTTCAAACTCTGACTTCTAGTGTGGATCATCTTACTGCACGGGTGCAAAGTATTCAGGATTTTGTTATTCATAGCCCTATGTCAGAACAAAAGATACCCATTCCTGAGTTGTTTTCTGGAGATAGATCTAGGTTTCTAAATTTTAAGAATAATTGTAAGTTATTTCTAACTCTGAGACCTCGTTCCTCTGGTGATTCCGCTCAGCAAGTTAAAATTGTTATCTCCTTGTTGCGTGGCGACCCTCAAGATTGGGCTTTCTCTCTGGCGCCAGGAGATCCTGCATTGCTTAATGTAGATGCATTTTTTCTGGCTCTTGGACTGCTTTATGAGGAGCCTAATCTTGAGAATCAGGCAGAAAAAGCGTTGCTGGCTATCTCTCAGGGTCAGGATGAAGCAGAGGTGTATTGTCAAAAATTTCGGAAATGGTCGGTGCTTACTCAATGGAATGACTGTGCCCTGGCTGCAAATTTCAGAGAAGGTCTTTCTGAGGCCGTTAAGAATGTTATGGTGGGGTTTCCCACCCCTGCAAGTCTGAGTGATTCTATGGCTTTAGCCATTCAGGTTGATCGGCGTTTGCGGGAGCGCAAATCTGCTCATCCTTTGGCAGTATTTTCCGAACAGAGACCTGAGTCTATGCAATGTGACCGAACTCTGACCAGAATTGAGCGACAAAGTCATAAACGTCAAAGTGGGTTGTGCTTTTACTGTGGTGATTCTACTCATGTTATCTCAGCATGCTCTAAACGCTTAAGAAAAAAATCTAAACCTGTCACCATTGGTACTATACAGCCTAAATTTATTTTGTCTGTTACTTTGATTTGTTCTTTGTCGTCCTACCCGGTTATGGCTTTTGTGGATTCGGGTGCTGCCCTGAATCTGATGGATTTGTCGTTTGCCAGGCGCTGTGGTTTTGTCCTGGAGCCTTTGGAATTTCCTATTCCTCTGAGGGGAATTGATGCTACGCCATTGGCTGAGAATAAGCCTCAGTATTGGACGCAAATGACCATGTGCATGACTCCCGTACACCAGGAGGTGATTCACTTTCTTGTTCTGCATAACTTGCATGATAGATACAATTACCCATGTATAAGTAAACTGGGAAAACGAGGCTGAAGGCAATAATATAAAATAAAATAATTTTTAATGAAAATATTTAAAAAAATACATATACAACAGGGAACATTCATATAAAACAATGTGTGCTGAGAACAAACTATTGGCAGGACAGAAAATCATGCACAGATATCTAAAGATATACCATGATATCTATAGCTAAGGAATGCACCAAAATAAGAATGCTCAATAAATATTGAATAGTAGCAGCATCAAAACAAGGAAACGTGAAAACCAATTTCCTACGTCCCTGTGCGGCACATACCACATAAGAGTTTAGAAAAATGCTATAACTGCCTCCATATACCACTAATTAGCTGTGGAAATAATCACATTATAAAGCAACTAATAAATGTCTCTGAGTGCTGCTATCCTGTCAAAGTAATGTGGAATAACAGGTGTACGCACAGACAGCAAAAACATGGAAACTAATTTCCTATGCGCACTCAAATCACTTCTAAAGTGAATACTCAAGTACCTACCTGAATACCTACGCCCCCTATTTGAGGAAGCCGGTCAGGCGAAAAGGCGCTGTCGGGGTCGCTGTGGAACATTCTTGGCATTGGACACTTATCTATGTGAGTTTACATATCCCTATGCACGGTTCACTTTACCACTGCACCGTGCATATTCACATCAAATGCTAGGGTTATTATTGGCACTTTGTGTTTTTTTATTTTGTGCCCCTCAAACCACATCCGCTTTAGCAGGTTTGCTTTATGATACTTGAGTATTCACTTTAGAAGTGATTTGAGTGCGCATAGGAAATTAGTTTCCATGTTTTTGCTGTCTGTGCGTACACCTGTTATTCCACATTACTTTGACAGGATAGCAGCACTCAGAGACATTTATTAGTTGCTTTATAATGTGATTATTTCCACAGCTAATTAGTGGTATATGGAGGCAGTTATAGCATTTTTCTAAACTCTTATGTGGTATGTGCCGCACAGGGACGTAGGAAATTGGTTTTCACGTTTCCTTGTTTTGATGCTGCTACTATTCAATATTTATTGAGCATTCTTATTTTGGTGCATTCCTTAGCTATAGATATCATGGTATATCTTTAGATATCTGTGCATGATTTTCTGTCCTGCCAATAGTTTGTTCTCAGCACACATTGTTTTATATGAATGTTCCCTGTTGTATATGTATTTTTTTAAATATTTTCATTAAAAATTATTTTATTTTATATTATTGCCTTCAGCCTCGTTTTCCCAGTTTACTTATACATGGGTAATTGTATCTAATATGTATTCATTGAGGTGTGCACAACATTTTCTATTGACATATGATAAAACCATAACTTGCATGATGTTGTCGTTTTGGGTCTGCCATGGCTGCAAGCTCATAATCCAGTTTTAGATTGGAAAGCTACGTCTGTGTCAAGTTGGGGTTGTCAGGGAATTCATGGCGATACTCCGTTGGTGTCTATTGCTTCTTCCACTCCTTCTGAGGTCCCTGAGTTTTTGTCTGACTACCAGGATGTATTTGATGAGCCCAGGTCCTGTGCCCTACCTCCTCATAGGGATTGTGACTGTGCTATAAATTTAATTCCTGGTAGTAAATTCCCTAAGGGACGACTTTTTATTTTGTCTATACCAGAGCATGCCGCGATGCGGAGTTATATAAAGGAGTCTCTGGAGAAGGGACATATTCGCCCATCCTCTTCCCCTCTTGGTGCAGGTTTTTTTTTTTGTGGCCAAGAAGGACGGTTCTTTGAGACCTTGTATAGATTATCGTCTTCTGAATAAAATCACAGTCAAATTTCAGTATCCTTTGCCACTATTGTCTGATTTGTTTGCTCGGATTAAGGGTGCCAGTTGGTTCACCAAGATAGATCTCCGTGGTGCGTATAACCTTGTGCGCATTAAGCAGGGAGATGAATGGAAAACAGCATTTAATACGCCCGAAGGCCATTTTGAGTACTTAGTGATGCCTTTTGGACTCTCTAATGCTCCTTCTGTGTTTCAGTCCTTCATGCATGACATCTTCCGAGAATATCTGGATACATTTATGATTGTTTATCTGGATGACATTTTGGTCTTTTCTGATGATTGGGAGTCCCATGTGAAGCAGGTCAGGATGGTGTTTCAGGTCCTGCGTGCTAATGCTTTATTTGTGAAGGGCTCAAAATGCCTCTTCGGAGTACAGAAGGTCTCCTTTTTGGGTTTTATTTTTTCTCCTTCTACTGTGGAGATGGACCCAGTCAAGGTCCAGGCTATTCATGACTGGACTCAGCCCACGTCTGTTAAGAGTCTTCAGAAGTTCTTGGGTTTTGCTAATTTTTACCGTCGTTTCATCGCTAATTTTTCTAGCGTGGTTAAACCTTTGACGGATTTGACCAAGAAGGGTTCTGATGTGACTAATTGGTCTCCTGCGGCCGTGGAGGCCTTTCGGGAGCTGAAGCACCGGTTTTCTTCAGCTCCAGTCTTATGTCAGCCAGATGTCTCTCTCCCCTTCCAGGTCGAGGTTGATGCTTCTGAGATTGGAGCAGGGGCTGTTTTGTCGCAGAGAAGCTCTGATGGCTCTGTGATGAAGCCATGTGCTTTCTTTTCAAGAAAGTTTTCGCCTGCCGAGCGGAATTATGATGTTGGTAATCGGGAGTTGTTGGCTATGAAGTGGGCATTTGAGGAGTGGCGACATTGGCTCGAAGGAGCTAAACATCGTGTGGTGGTCTTGACTGATCACAAAAATCTGATTTACCTTGAATCTGCCAAGCGCCTGAATCCTAGACAGGCTCGTTGGTCGTTGTTTTTCTCCCGTTTCAACTTCGTGGTCTCATACCTGCCTGGTTCGAAGAACGTGAAAGCTGATGCACTTTCTAGGAGTTTTGTGCCTGACTCTCTGGGAGTTTCTGAGCCGGCTGGTATTCTCAGAGAGGGAGTGATTTTGTCTGCCATTTCCCCAGATTTGCGACGAGTGCTGCTGAAATATCAGGCGGATAGACCTGACCGTTGTCCACCAGAGAGACTGTTTGTCCCGGATAGATGGACCAGCAGAGTTATTTCCGAGGTTCATTCTTCAGTGTTGGCGGGTCATCCTGGGATTTTTGGTACCAGAGATTTGGTGGCTAGGTCCTTCTGGTGGCCTTCCTTGTCGCAGGATGTGCGTTCCTTTGTGCAGTCTTGTGGGATTTGTGCTCGGGCTAAGCCTTGCTGTTCTCATGCCAGCGGTTTGCTTTTGCCTTTGCCTGTTCCGAAAAGGCCTTGGACGCACATTTCCATGGATTTTATTTCGGATCTTCCAGTATCTCAGAAAATGTCTGTCATCTGGGTGGTGTGTGATCGTTTTTCCAAGATGGTCCATTTGGTGCCCTTGCCTAAGTTGCCTTCTTCCTCCGATTTGGTTCCTCTATTTTTTCAGAATGTGGTTCGCCTGCACGGCATTCCTGAAAATATTGTGTCTGATAGAGGATCCCAGTTTGTGTCCAGGTTTTGGCGGACTTTTTGTGCTAAGATGGGCATTGATTTGTCTTTTTCGTCGGCCTTCCATCCTCAGACTAATGGCCAAACCGAGCGAACTAATCAGACGTTGGAAACTTATTTGAGATGTTTTGTTTCTGCTGATCAGGATGATTGGGTGACTTTTTTGCCATTGGCCGAGTTTGCCCTTAATAATCGGGCTAGTTCTGCTACTTTGGTTTCGCCTTTTTTCTGCAATTCTGGTTTCCATCCTCGTTTTTCCTCGGGTCAGGTTGAGCCTTCTGACTGTCCTGGGGTGGATTCTGTGGTGGATAGGTTGCAGCAGATTTGGAACCATGTGGTGGACAATTTGAGGTTGTCACAGGAGAAGGCTCAGCGCTTTGCCAACCGCCGCCGCGGTGTGGGTCCCCGACTTCGTGTTGGGGATTTGGTGTGGCTGTCTTCTCGGTATGTTCCTATGAAGGTCTCCTCTCCTAAATTTAAGCCTCGCTTCATCGGTCCTTATAAGATCTTGGAAATCCTTAACCCGGTGTCTTTTCGTTTGGATCTCCCAGCATCGTTTGCCATAGGTCTTTGTTGCGGAGGTATGTGGTACACGTGGTTCCTTCTGTTGAGCCTCCTGCTCCGGTGCTCGTCGAGGGCGAATTGGAGTACGTGGTGGAGAAGATTTTGGATTCTCTTATCTCTAGACGGAGGCTTCAGTATTTGGTTAAGTGGAAAGGCTATGGTCAGGAGGATAATTCCTGGGTTGTCGCCTCTGATGTTCATGCGGCCGATTTGGTTCGTGCCTTCCACGCGGCTCATCCTGATCGCCCTGGGGGTCTTGATGAGGGTTCGGTGACCCCTCCTCAAGGGGGGGGTACTGTTGTGAATTCTATTTTTGGGCTCCCTCTAGTGGTCACAAGCGGTACTGTGTAGTGTTGTCTTTCTGCAGGTTGGCTGCATCAGCTGGTTCGTTATCCTTGGTTGGTTTCCTATTTAGCTCACCTGGAGACTCAGTTCCTTGCCTGCTATCAATGTATTCAGTGCTCTTCAGATTCCTTGTGTCTACCTTGCTCCCAGTCTCTCCAAGACAAGCTAAGTTTTTGTTTGATCATTTTTTGATTATCAGTGTTCATTATGTTTTTAGTCCAGCTCGCTAAAATGTGATTTCCTCGCTTGCTGGTTGCTCTAGGGGACTGAGTTTCTCCCCCCACACCGTTAGTTGGTGTGGGGGTTCTTGAAATCTCAGAGTGGATATTTTGTAAGGGTTTTTTACTAACCGCATAGATTCCCTTTTCTATTTTCTGCTATCTAGTATTAGTGGGCCTCATTTGCTGAATCTGCTTTCACCCCTGTGTATGTGCATTCCTCTTACCTCACCGTTATTATCTGTTGGGGGCTTCTATATCTTTGGGGATTATTTCTCTGGAGGCAAGAGAGGTCTTTTCTTTCTCTCTAGGGGTAGTTAGTTCCTCAGGCTGGCTCGAGACGTCTAGGATTTTTAGGCACGTTCACCGGCTACTTCTAGTGTGTTTGGATAGGTTCAGATTTGCGGTCAGTCCAGTTTGCCACCTCCCTAGAGCTTGTCCTATGTTTGTTTCTTAGCTGGAGTAATTTGTGATCCTCAACCACTAAGGATCATAACACCGGCCGTCCCTCTAAACTTTCATCTCAAACAAAGAGAAGACTGATTAGAGATGCAGCCAAGAGGCCCATGATCACTCTGGATGAACTGCAGAGATCTACAGCTGAGGTGGGACCGTCTGTCCATAGGACAACAATCAGTCATACACTGCACAAATCTGGCCTTTATAGAAGAGTGGCAAGAAGAAAGCCATTTCTCAAAGATATCCATAAAAAGTGTTGTTAAAAGTTTGCAACAAGCCACCTGGGGGACACACCAAACATGTGAAAGAAGGTGCTCTGGTCAGATGAAACCAAAATCGAACTTTTTGGCAACAATGCCAACGATATGTTTGGCCTAAAGGCAACACAGCTCATCACCCTGAACACACCATCCCCACTGTCAAAAATGGGGGTTGCAGCATCATGGTTTGGGCCTGCTTTTCTTCAGCAGGGACAGGGAAGATTGTTAAAATTGATGGGAAGGTGGATGGAGCTAAATACAGGACGATTCTTGAAGAAAACCTGTTGGAGTCTGCAAAAGACCCGAGACTGGGACGGAGTTTTGGCTTCCAACAAGACAATGATCCCAAACATAAAGCAAAATCTACAATAGAATGGTTCACAAATAAACGTATTCAGGTGTTAGAATGGCCAAGTCAAAGTCCAGACCTCAATCCAAATCGAGAATCTGTGGAAAGAGCTGAAAACTGCTGTTCACAAACGATCTCCATCAAACCTCACTGAGCTCGAACTGTTTGCCAAGGAAGAAGGACAAGAATTTCAGTCTCTCAATGTACAAAACTGATAGAGACATAACCCAAGCGACTTGCAGCTGTAATCACAGCAAAAGGTGGTCAACAAAGTATTAAATTAAAGGGGCCGAATAATATTGCACGCTCCACTTTTCAGTTTTTAAATTTCCACAAAAATTTAAAATAACCAATACATTTTGTTCAACTTCACAATTGTGTTCCACTTGTTGTTGATTCTTCACCAAAAATCTACATTTGGTATCTTTATGTTTGAAGATGTTTGAAGCATGATATGTGGGAAAAGGTTGAAAAGTTCCAGGGGGCCAAATACTTTCGCAAGACACTGTATATACACACACGTGGTCAAAATTGTTGGTACCCCTTGGTTAATAGCAAAAAAACCCACATTGGTCACAGAAATAACTTGAATCTGACAAACGTATTAATAAATAAAAGATCTATGAAAATGAACAACTGAAAGTCAGACACTGCTTTTCAAGCATGCTTCCACAGAATTAAAAAATAAAAAAAAAATGAACTCATGAACTAGGCCTAGAGAGAAATGATGATACCCATGTTAAATCAAGGTGTGCCCACTAACTAGCATCACAGGTGTCTACAATCTTGGAATCAGTGAGTGGGCCTATATATAGGGCTACAGATATTCACTGTGCTGTTTGGTGACATGGAATGTATCACACTCAACATGGACCAGAGGAAGTGAAGAAAAGAGTTATCTCAGGAGATTAGAAAGAAAATTATAGACAAACATGTTAAAGGTAAAAGTTATAAGACCATCTCCAAGCAGCTTGATGTTCCTGTGACTAAAGTTGCACATATTTTTCAGAAATTTAAGATCCATGGGACTGTAGCCAACCTCCCTGGTCGTGGCCGCATGAGGAAAATTGATGACAAATCAAAGAGACTGTGTCAGGACTCTGAACATTTTTTACCTTTTGTGCATTACTGCCCTTTTCCAACATGGCGTCTTTGGTCTCATGTGCACTTGTCTTCCTGCTATAAAACTCCACCCCAGCCTTCAGTCTGTGCTAGATTATTCTGCTTTGCATCCAGCTCCTGATTACTTCCTGGCCTTGCACCTGCACCTGCTCCTGTGAACCTGTGTTGGAGATCCTGCCACTCTGCTCTGAGTTCCTGCTGCATACACCAGTGTTCAGTAATCCTCCTTCATCTGCTGCTCGTGTTACTTCCATCTGCATTTGCTGGACATGTAAGCTGTTTCTGCTCTGCAAAACCTGAGACTATTAACCAGGCCTCCCTGGTTGAGCTAAGATATGATTTGAACTGGTTAATAGCATATCTATCTGTGTCTGGACTAAGTCAAGGATCTATTCGTGTCAAGTTTCCTCAAGTATAACTGTGCTTCATAGACTTTCTGTTTGTTTGCATCTACCTCTGAAGTTTCCTATTGACTGCTAAGCTGCGTTTATTATTTGCACCAAGTGTTGTGGACTTGAGTTTCTCTCTGCACCTGCTTGAATCACCGTGTGATAATATAAACTTTACCACTTATAAAACTGTGTCCTGTTGTCTTGTTCCACGCAAAGAGTCTCCTGAATTATCCCCTATAATTATTACAGACTGATAATACGAATGGTAACAAAAGAGCCCAGAAAAACTTCTAAACAGATTAAAGGTGAACTTCAGGCTCAAGGAACATCAGTGTAAGATTGCACCATCCGTTGTTGTATGGGCCAAAGTGGACTTCATGGGAGATGACCAAGGAGGACACCATTGTTGAAAAAAATCATAAAAAAGCCAGACTGGAATTTGCCAAACTACATGTTGACAAACCACAAAGCTTCTGGGAGACTATCCTATGGACAGATGAGACAAAAATGGAACTTTTTGGCAAGGCACATCAACTCTATATTCACAGATGGAAAAATGAAGAATAGCAAGAAAAGAACACAGTCCCTACTATGAAACATGGAGGAGGCTCTGTTATGTTTTGGGGCTGCTTTGCGGCATCTGGCACAGGGTGTCTAGAATCTGTGCAGGGTACAATGAAATCTCAAGGCTGTCAAGGGATTTTAGAGAGAATGTGCTGATCAGTGTCAGAAAGCTTGGTCTCAGTCACAGGTCATGGGTCTTGCAACAAGATAACCACCCAAAACGCACAGCTAAAAACACACAAGAATGGCTAATAGGAAATCATTGGACTATTCTGAAGTGGCCATCTATGAGCTCTGACCCAAATCCTATTGAGCATCTTTGGAAAGAGCTGAAACATGCTGTCTGGAAAAGGCAACCTTCAAAACATGAGACAACTGGAGCAGTTTGCTCTTGAGGAGTGGGCCAAAACACCTGTCGAGAGGTGCAGAAGTCTCATTGACAGTTATAGGAATCATTTGATTGCAGTGATTGCCTCAAATGGTTGTGTAACAAAATATTAAGTTAAGGGTACCATAATTTCTCTCCAGGCCTATTTCTTGTGTTTTATTTTTCTTTTATTCTGTGGAAGCATGGTTGAATAGCAATGTCTGACTTTCATTTGTTCATTTTCATTGATTTTTTATTTATTACTTTTGTCAGATTCAAGCTATTTCTGTGACCATTGTGGGTTTTTCTGCCATTAAACGAGGGGTACCAACAATTTTGACCACGTGTATATACACTGCTCAAAAAAATAAAGGAAACACTAAAATATCACATCCTAGATATCTCTGAATGAAATATTCCCGTTGCAAATTTGTATTCATTGCATAGTGGAATGTGTTCAGGACAATAAAACATAACAATTATCAATGCAAATCAAACTGAATATCCCATGGAGTTCTGGATTTGGAATGATACTTAAAATCAAGATGGAAAATCAAATTACAGGCTGATCCAACTTCAGTGGAAATGCCTCATGACGAGGAAAAGATGCTCAGTATTGTGTGTGGCCTCCACGTGCCTGTATGACCTCCCTACTGTACAACGCCTGGGCATGCTCCTGATGAGGTGGCGGATGGTCTCCTGAGGGATCTTCTCCCAGACCTGGACTAAAGCATCCGCCAACTCCTGGACAGTCTGTGGTGCAGCGTGACATTGGTAGATGAAGCGAGACATGATGTCCCAGATGTGTTCAATCGGATTAAGGTCTGGGGAAGGGGTGGGCAAGTCCATAGCTTCAATGCTTTCATCTTGCAGGAACTGCTGACACACTCCAGCCACATGAGGTCTGGCATTGTCTTGCATTAGAAGAAACCCAGGGCCCACCGCACCAACATATGGTCTCACAAGGGGTCTGAGGATCTCATCTCAGCACCTAATGGCAGTCAGGCTACCTCTGTGGGGCCCTCCAAAGAAATGCCACCCCATACCATTACTAACCCACTGCCAAACCGGTCATGCTGAAGGATGTTGCAGTCAACAGATCTCTCTTCATGGCATCTCCTGTTGTGAATTCTGCTTTTGGGTTCCCTCCGGTGGTAGTAGGTGGTAATGCAGTTATCCCTGGGTTGCAGTCCTGGTCAGGTGTGTCTGCTGATTGCAGTTCTGACTGGGGTATTTAGGTGTGCAGGATTCATTAGTCCTTGCCAGTTGTCAATTGTTGTTGGGAGGTGTTGGACCTCTGCCTGGTTCCTCCTGCCTTTCTGCCAAATCAGCAAAGATAAGTGTCTGTTTTTTTTTTCCTGTGGCACACATGTTGTGTGCTTCACAATTCAGTGCTATTCTTTGTGTTTTCTTGTCCAGCTTAGATTGTGTCAGTATTTTCTCAGTCTTGTTGGATTCTCTGGAGTGGCAGATATACATTCCATGTCTTTAGTTAGATTGTGGAACTTTTTGTATTATCTGCTGTGGATATTTTTGGAAGGGTTTTAATACTGACCGCCTAGTAATCTGTCCTATCCTTTCCTATTTAGCTAGAGTGGCCTCTTTTGCTAAATTCTGTTTTCTACCTGCGTGTGTCTATTCTTCTCCTACTCACAGTCATTATTCGTGGGGGCTGCCTATCCTTTGGGGGTCTGCTCTGAGGCAAGATAGCATTCCTATTTCCATCTATAGGGGTATTTAGTCCTCCGACTGTGTCGAGGTGTCTAGGGTTTGTTAGGCACACCCCACGGCTACTTCTAGTTGCGGTGTTAGTTCAGGATTTGCGGTCAGTACAGGTTCCACCGACTCCAGAGAAAGTTTTCATGCGGCTCCAAGGTCACCAGATCATAACAGTACAACTGGCCCATAATGAGTTAAATGCATCTCAGAAGAAGGGAAGAAAGGTGTTGAGCCATTTTTTTTCTGCAGTCTGTTTTGTCTTTTCTTCCCTCTTTATTTATGGGTGGCTGAGGAGTTTTGTGCCAGCATGGATGTTCAGGAATTAGCTTCTCGTGTAGACCAGCTTGCTGCTAGGGTACAGGGTATTTCTGATTATATTGTTCAGACTCCTGCTTTAGAGCCGAAGATTCCTACTCCTGATTTGTTTTTTGGTGATAGGTCCAAATTTTTGGGTTTTAAAAACAATTGTAAACTGTTTTTGCTCTGAGACCGCGATCCTCCGGTGATTCCATTCAGCAGGTTAAAATTGTCATCTCCCTGCTGCGTGGCGATCCACAGGATTGGGCATTTTCCCTGGAATCCGGGAATCCGGCCTTGCTTAATGTAGATTCCTTTTTTCAGGCTTTAGGATTATTATATGATGAACCGAATTCTGTGGATCAAGCGGAGAAAACCTTGTTGGCCCTGTCTCAGGGTCAAGAGGCGGCAGAATTGTATTGTCAGAAATTCAGAAAATGGTCTGTGTTGACTAAATGGAATGATGATGCTTTGGCGGCAATTTTCAGAAAGGGTCTTTCTGAATCCGTTAAAGATGTTATGGTGGGGTTTCCCACGCCTTCCGGTCTGAGTGATTCTATGTCTCTGGCCATTCAGATTGATCGGCGCTTGCGGGAGCGTCAAACTGTGCGCGCTGTGGCATCGTCCTTAGAGCACAGTCCTGAGCCATTGCAGTGTGATAGGATTTTGTCTAGAACAGAACGACAAGGATTCAGACGTCAGAATAGGTTGTGTTATTATTGTGGCGACGCTTCTCATGTCATTTCAGTCTGCCCCAAGTGGACAAAAAGGATCGCCAGTTCATTTACTATCAGTACTGTACAACCTAAATTTCTGTTATCGGTGTCCTTGATCTGCTCATTGTCATCATTTTCTGTCATGGCGTTTGTGGATTCAGGCGCCGCCTTGAACTTAATGGATTTTTAGTTTGCCAGGCGTTGTGGTTTTCCCTTGCAGCCTTTGCAGAACCCTATTCCTTTAAGGGGGATTGATGCTACACCTTTGGCTAAAAATAAGCCCCAGTTTTGGACACAGGTGACCATGCACATGGCGCCAGCCCATCAGGAAGATTGTCGATTTCTGGTGTTGCATAATTTGCATGATGTTATTGTGCTAGATTTTCCGTGGTTGCAGGTACATAATCCTGTGTTGGATTGGAAATCTATGTCTGTGACTAGTTGGGGTTGTCAGGGGGTTCATAATCATGTTCCTTTGATGTCAATCTCCTCTTCTTCCTCTTCTGAAATTCCAGAGTTTTTGTCTGATTTTCAGGGTGTATTCGATGAGCCCAAGTCCAGTTCCCTTCCACCGCACAGGGACTGTGATTGTGCTATTGACTTGATTCCAGGCAGTAAGTTTCCTAAGGGCCGACTTTTCAACCTGTCTGTGCCTGAACATACCGCCATGCGGAGTTATGTTAAGGAGTCTTTGGAGAAAGGGCATATTCGGCCATCTTCTTCACCGTTGGGAGCAGGTTTTTTTTTTGTTGCTAAGAAGGATGGCTCCTTGGGATCTTGTATTGATTATCGCCTCTTGAATAAGATCACGGTCAAGTTTCAATACCCTTTACCTTTGCTTTCCAATTTGTTTGCTAGGATTAAGGGGGCTAGTTGGTTTACGAAGATTGATCTTCGGGGGGCATATAATTTGGTTCGTATTAAGCAGGGTGATGAATGGAAAACTGCGTTTAATACGCCCGAAGGCTATTTTGAATACCTTGTGATGCCATTCGGGCTCACTAACGCTCCATCTGTTTTTCAATCCTTCATGCATGATATCTTCCGGACTTACAGTTAGGTCCATATATATTTGGACAGAGACAACATTTTTCTCATTTTGGTTATAGACATTACCACAATTTAATTTTAAACAAAACAATTCAGATGCAGTTGAAGTTCAGACTTTTAGCTTTCATTTGAGGGTATCCATATTAAAATTGGATGAAAGGTTTAGGAGTTTAAGCTCCTTAACCTGTGCCACCCTGTTTTTTAAAGGGACCAAAAGTAATTGGACAATTGACTCCAAGGCTATTTCATGGACAGGTGTGGGCAATCCCTTCATTATGTCATTCTCAACTAAGCAGATAAAAGGCCTGGAGTTGATTTGAGGTGTGGTGCTTGCATTTGGAAGGTTTTCCTATGAAGTAAACATGCGGTCAAAAGTGCTCTCCATGAAGGTGAAACAAGCCATTCTTAAGCTGTGAAAACAGAGAAAAAACCCATCCGAGAAATTGCTACAATATTAGGAGTGGCAAAATGTACAGTTTGGTACATCCTGAGAAGGAAAGAAAGCACTGGTGATCTCATCAATGCAAAAAGACCTGGGCGCCCACGGAAGACAACAGTGGTGGGTGATCGCAGAATAATCTCCATGGTGAAGAGAAACCCCTTCACAACAGCCAACCAAGTGACCAACACTCTCCCGGAGGTCGGCGTATCAATATCCAAATCTATCATAAAGAGAAGACTGCATGAAAGTAAATACAGAGGGTTCACTGCACAGCGCAAGCCACTCATAAGTGTCAAGAATAAAAAGGCTAGACTGGACTTTGCTAAAAAACATCTAAAAAAGCCAGCACAGTTCAGGAAGAACATTCTTTGGACAGATGAAACCAAGATCAACCTCTACCAGAATGATGGAAAGAGAAAAGTATGGCGAAGGCTTGGTACAGCTCATGATCCAAAGCATACCACATCATCTGTAAAACACGGCGGAGGCAGTGTGATGGCTTGGGCATGCGTGGCTGCCAGTGGCACTGGGTCACTAGTGTTTATGGATGATGTGACACAGGACAGAAGCAGCCAAATGAATTCTGAGGTATTCAGAGCCATACTGTGTGCTCAGATCCAGCCAAATGCAGCAAAACTGATTGGTCGTCGTTTCATACTACAGATGGACAATGACCCAAAACATGAAGCCAAAGCAACCCAGGAGTCTATTAAAGCAAAGAAGTGGAATATTCTTGAATGGCCAAGTCAGTCACCTGATCTCAACCCAATTGAGCATGCATTTCACTTGTTAAAGACTAAACTTCAGACAGAAAGGCCCACAAACAAACAGCAACTGAAAACCACCGCAGTGAAGGCCTGGCAGAGCATCAAAAAGGAGGAAACACAGCGTCTGGTGATGTCCATGAGTTCAAGACTTCAGGCAGTCATTGCCAACAAAGGGTTTTCAACCAAGTACTAAAAATGAACATTTTATTTAAAATTATTGAATCTGTCCAATTACTTTTGGTCCCTTTAAAAACAGGGTGGCACATGTTAAGGAGCTGAAACTCCTAAACCCTTCATCCAATTTTAAAGTGGATACCCTCAAATGAAAGCTGAAAGTCTGAACTTCAACTGCATCTGAATTGTTTTGTTTAAAATTCATTGTGGTAATGTCTATAACCAAAATGAGAAAAATGTTGTCTCTGTCCAAATATATATGGACCTAACTGTATATTGATAAATTCTTGATTGTATATTTGGACGATATTTTGATTTTTTCCGATGATTGGAAGTCTCATGTGGAACAGGTCAGGATGGTATGTCAGATCCTTCGTGACAATGCTTTGTTTGTGAAGGGGTCTAAGTGTCTCTTTGGGGTGCAGAAGGTTTCTTTTTTGGGCTTTATTTTTTCTCCCTCATCTATGGAGATGGATCCGGTTAAGGTTCAGGCCATTCATGATTGGATTCAACCCACATCCGTGAAGAGCCTTCAGAAATTTTGGGGTTTTGCAAATTTTTATCACCGGTTCATTGCTAACTTCTCCAGCGTGGTTAAACCCTTGACTGATTTGGCGAAAAAAGGCGCTGATGTGGCGAATTGGTCCTCTGCGGCTGTCTCTGCCTTTCAAGAGCTTAAACGCCGATTTACTTCTGCTCCGGTATTGCGCCAACCAGATGTTTCTCTTCCGTTTCAGGTTGAGATTGATGCTTCTGAGATTGGAGCAGGGGCCGTTTTGTCTCAGAGGGATTCTGCTGGTTCTTTGATGAAACCGTGTGCCTTCTTCTCCCGCAAGTTTTCGCCTGCTGAACGTAATTATGATGTCGGCAATCGGGAGTTGTTGGCTATGAAGTGGGCGTTTGAGGAGTGGCGACATTGGCTTGAGGGAGCTAAGCACCGTATTGTGGTCCTGACCGATCATAAGAATTTGATTTACCTCGAGTCTGCCAAACGGCTGAGTCCTAGACAGGCTTGATGGTCCTTGTTTTTTTCCCCTTTTGATTTTGTGGTTTCGTATCTTCCGGGTTCTAAGAATATTAAGGCTGATGCCCTTTCTAGGAGTTTTTTGCCTGATTCTCCTGAGGTCCTTGAACCAGTCGGCATTCTGAAAGAAGGGGTGGTCCTTTCTGCCATTTCCCCTGATTTACGGCGGGTTCTTCAGGAATTTCAGGCTGATAGACCTGACCGCTGTCCTGTGGGGAAATTGTTTGTTCCTGACAGATGGACTAGTAGAGTGATTTCTGAGGTTCACTGTTCTGTGTTGGCTGGTCATCCTGGTATTTTTGGTACCAGAGATTTGGTTGGTAGGTCCTTTTGGTGGCCTTCGTTGTCACTTGATGTGTGTTCTTTTGTGCAGTCCTGTGGGACTTGTGCGCGGGCCAAGCCTTGTTGTTCCCGTGCTAGTGGGTTACTTTTGCCATTGCCGGTCCCTGAGAGGCCCTGGATGCATATTTCTATGGATTTTATTTCTGATCTTCCGGTTTCCCAGAGGATGTCGGTTATCTGGGTTGTTTGTAACCGGTTTTCTAAGATGGTTCATTTGGTGCCTTTGCCTAAATTGCCTTCCTCTTCAGAGTTGGTTCCGTTGTTTTTTCAGCATGTGGTTCGTTTGCATGGTATTCCGGAGAATATTGTGTCCGACAGAGGTTCCCAGTTTGTTTCTAGGTTTTGGCGGGCCTTTTGTGCTAGGCTGGGCATTGATTTGTCTTTTTCTTCTGCATTTCATCCTCAGACAAATGGCCAGACCGAGCGAACTAATCAGACTTTGGAGACTTATTTGAGATGCTTTGTGTCTGCCGATCAGGATGATTGGGTGGCCTTTTTGCCATTGGCCGAGTTTGCTCTTAATAATCGGGCTAGTTCGGCTACTTTGGTTTCGCCTTTTTTTTGTAATTTTGGTTTTCATCCTCGTTTTTCTTCTGGGCAGGTTGAGCCTTCTGACTGTCCTGGTGTGGATCTGTGGTTGACAGGTTGCAGCAGATTTGGGCTCATGTGGTGGACAATTTGGTGTTGTCTCAGGAGGAGGCTCAACGTTTTGCTAACCGTCGTCGGTGTGTTGGTTCCCGGCTTCGGGTTGGGGATTTGGTTTGGTTGTCTTCCCGTCATGTTCCTATGAAGGTCTCTTCCCCTAAGTTTAAGCCTTGGTTTATTGGTCCTTATAGGATTTCTGAGATTATTAATCCGGTGTCTTTTCGATTGGCGCTTCCGGCCTCTTTTGCTATCCATAATGTCTTCCATAGATCTTTATTGCGGAAATATGTGGTGCCCGTTGTTCCCTCTGTTGATCCTCCGGCCCCTGTTTTGGTTGATGGGGAGTTGGAGTATGTGGTTGAGAAGATTTTGGATTCTCGTTTTTCGAGGCGGAGGCTTCAGTACCTTGTCAAATGGAAGGGTTATGGCCAGGAGGATAATTCTTGGGTTTTTGCTTCTGATGTCCATGCTGCTGATCTGGTCCGTGCCTTTCATCTGGCTCGTCCTGATCGGCCCGGGGGCTCTGGTGAGGGTTCGGTGACCCCTCCTCAAGGGGAGGGTACTGTTGTGAATTCTGCTTTTGGGTTCCCTCCGGTGGTAGTAGGTGGTAATGCAGTTGTCCCTGGGTTGCAGTCCTGGTCAGGTGTGTCTGCTGATTGCAGTTCTGACTGGGGTATTTAGGTGTGCAGGATTCATTAGTCCTTGCCAGTTGTCAATTGTTGTTGGGAGATGTTGGACCTCTGCCTGGTTCCTCCTGCCTTTCTGCCAAATCAGCAAAGATAAGTGTCTGGTTTTTTTTTCCTGTAGCACACATGCTGTGTGCTTCACAATTCAGTGCTCTTCTTTGTGTTTTCTTGTCCAGCTTAGACTGTGTCAGTATTTTCTCAGTCTTGTTGGATTCTCTGGAGTGGCAGATATACATTCCATGTCTTTAGTTAGATTGTGGAACTTTTTGTATTATCTGCTGTGGATATTTTTGGAAGGGTTTTAATACTGACCGCCTAGTAATCTGTCCTATCCTTTCCTATTTAGCTAGAGTGGCCTCTTTTGCTAAATCCTGTTTTCTACCTGCGTGTGTCTATTCTTCTCCTACTCACAGTCATTATTCGTGGGGGGCTGCCTATCCTTTGGGGGTCTGCTCTGAGGCAAGATAACATTCCTATTTCCATCTATAGGGGTATTTAGTCCTCCGGCTGTGTCGAGGTGTCTAGGGTTTGTTAGGCACACCCCACGGCTACTTCTAGTTGCGGTGTTAGTTCAGGATTTGCGGTCAGTACAGGTTCCACCGACTCCAGAGAAAGTTTTCATGCGGCTCCAAGGTCACCAGATCATAGCAATCTCCCGACTCTGTCACGTCTGTCACATGTGCTCAGTGTGAACCTGCTTTCATCTGTGAAGAGCACAGGGCGCCAGTAACGAATTTGCCAATCCTGCTGTTCTGTGGCAAATGCCAAGCGTCCTGCACGGTGTTGGGCTGTGAGCACAACCCCCATCTGTGGATGTCCGGCACTCAGACCATCCTCATGGAGTTGGTTTCTAACCGTTTGTGCAGACACATGCACATTTGTGGCCTGCTGGAGGTCATTTTGCAGGGCTCTGGCAGTGCTCCTCCTGTTCCTCCTTGCACAAAGGCTGAGGTAGCGGTCCTGCTGCTGGGTTGTTGCCCTCCTGTGGCCCCCTCCACGACTCCTGATGTTCTGACCTGTCTCCTGGTAGCACCTCCAGCCTCTGGACACTACGCTGACAGACACAGCAAACCTTCTTGCCACAGATCGCATTGATGTGCCATCCTGGATGAGCTGCACTACCTGAGCCACTTGTTTGGGTTGTAGAGTCCATCTCATGCTACCACGAGTATGAAAGCACAACCAACATTCAAAAGTGACCAAAACATCAGCCAGAAATCATTGGCACTGAGATGTGGTCTGTGGTCCCCCCTGGAGAACCACTCCTTTATTGAGCGTGTCTTGATAATTGCCACTAATTTCCATCTGCTGTCTATCCCATTCGCACAACAGCATGTGAAATTGATTGTCAAACAGTGTTGCTTCCCAAGTCGACAGTTTGATTTCACATAAGTTTGATTTACTTGTAGTTATATTCCGTTAAGTGTTCCCTTTATTTTTTTTGAGCAGTGTATACTGTATATATACATACACACACATACATATATATATATATATATATATATATATATATATATATATATATATATACATACACAGTTCCTTGCAAAAGTATTCGGCCCCCTGGAACTTTTCAACCTTTTCCCACATATGCTTCGAACATAAAGATGCCAAATGTAAGTTTTTGGTGAAGAATCAACAGCAAGTGGAACACAATTGTGAAGTTGAACGAAATGTACTGGTTATTTAAAATTTTTGTGGAAATTCAAAAACTGAAAAGTAGATAATCTATTTATAGATAGATATAATATACAGTATATGAACATACATACATATAAAGAATTATATATAGCATGTGAAATAAGTATTGAAAATGTCACAAATTTTCTAAGTAAATATATTTCTAAAGGTGTAATTGACATGAAACTCTCACTAGATGTCGGTAACAACCCATCCAATCCACACAGGCAAAAAAAAATTAATACCATAAATTAATGTGTAATAATGATTTGGCTTTCCAGCAGCGCTACAGCAAGTGGGCCTGCAACACAGACTGGAGACCAGGAAGGTGGTTCATCAGGTGTTCCCCTGTCCCAGTCCTCTGCCTCTTTTTTGGGGGGCTCTTCCTGGCAGCGTCAGAGGGCCCCGGAAAGGTCACTCATGCCCGAGTTTTTGCACTTGAGCTCGGTCTTTCATGATGGACTCAAGGCGATGGGAGACAGACTGGATAGTGCCATAAACCTTATGAATACACTTATCCAGGATGTCACCAGAAACCTTGACCAAGTGAAAGCGGACCTCCAGAGGCCAGCACATAATTTTTTTTTAATCAAATAGAGAAGGGCATGTCGGAACACCTTACTCCTGATCTCCAGCTTAGTGTCATGCAGGCCTGCAATGCTGCTTACGTGCAGGCTATGCAGCAGAGTCGGTATTTTCAGCAGCCAGTGGTGGCATTTCCACCTGTGCCAACACTGTCACGCTTGACCTCAATGCCAAGCTCTGCTGCCTACCACTGCACAGCCACCACTATTCCAAGCACTTCCGGACACCACTACAGCACCACCACCATGCCGAGTGCTGTTGGACAGCCCACCGCCACCACCATGCCAACTGCTGCTCCTGCTTGGACATCCTCCACTGCCACCACCATGCAGCAGCATCCGGATCAGGACAGGTCGGCCACCATCACCAGGTCCCAGCTGCAGCAGCAGCACCAGATCCTGGCATGCTTTTCAGCACCACCGTGCAGCAGCAGCAGCAGCCGGACGCTGGCATGGCCATCTCCACCACCACCATGCAGCAGCAGGACCCTGGCATGGCCTTCCCCACCACATCCATGCAGCAGCAGCGGCACACGGACCCTGACAGGTCGGCCACAGGCAATGAGCCTACCGAGGCTCACCAGACCGCAGAGCCCAAAAAGGGAAAGGAAAACAAAAAAAACAGCGGATTATCGCTATTCCTCCCCCCTCACCTCCCAATGTGTCTGTGATGTCAGATTTGTCTCACCCTTCCTGTGTCTCTGCCTTCTTATGCGTCCACCAGCATCCCCGAACTCCCAGACCCCATTACTTTAATTGCCCCTTGTCCTTCAACCCCTGCGTCGTCTACAGTTAGTCAGGCCTCACAGCTACACACCCCCCAGTTCCGTCACTCTACCCCAAGCAGGCGCAGTTAATTTGTGTTTTTTTTTTTAAATAATTGTTAATGTTTTTTTGCCCCCAATAGTGTTTGGTTATTTGTGTATTTCGCCGCTGGCAACACACACTGTGCGCCGAATAAACATACTGTGCCGTACGCTTTGTTTTTTTGCCACCTCATAGCTCCAGTAGTTATTAAGTACAACATTGCAGCTTTGTGTGTTTGGTATGGAGCTATGAGTTGTCAAAAAATAGTATTACTTGTATTTTCTCCATAATCTCTTCAGTCTGCTTAATCTGTGTCGCAGACTGAAGAGACAGTGGCGGTAATACAAAGCAGAACTGTACTCAACAGGTCTTGTGTCAAAAAACTCATTATTTATGACACCTGACCTGGTGAGTAGAGAACTGCCTTGTATAACCTCCATTTTCTCTTTAGTCTACGTAATCTATTTCACACAAACTGAAGAGACGATGGAGGTCATACAAGGCATATCTATACTCACCTGGACAGGTGTCAGAATTAGTGAATTCATTATTTCTCACACATGACTTGGTGAGTATAGATCTGCTTTGTATTATACCTTCATCGTCACTTCAGTCTGCTTCCAATAGATACTGCAGAACAGAATCAGGATGTAATGACGGCAACTACCTTACCACTAGCAACCTAAGTGGTTTTTAGAGGAAATACATAGGAGACTCGGTACAGATATCAAAACACGTTGTTTATTAACAAAAAATACTAATAACATTTAAAACAACTGGTACAGACCCAAACCCAACAGCACATTTTACACAATATTATCTTGCCATGCCACACGTCCAATATCAGAAACAAAATAGGCAGCAAATTGATACCGCATGTGGCCAACTTCAACAGTTGTCCGCAGCGGGTGATGCTGGTAATCTGGCATTGGGTTTGCAACTGGTTCATCCAGTTCAATGTTGGGTATCCTTAGCCATTATGTAATTGTGGAGAACCACACAGGCTTTGACAACCTCATCGACAGTCTCCATTTTTAGATTAATGCTGTCCCAAGAATGCGCCATTTTGAGACAAGAATCCCAAAGGTACACTCAACTGTTCTTCGGGCCCTGGTCAGTCTGTAGTTATAAATCCTTTTAGTGTGGTTCAACTCCCGACTAGAATGTAGCTTCAGTAGGTTTTCACACATTTGAAAGGCCTCATCCCCAACCATAACAAATCGCATTGGTGGGCCTTGAATGTTGGGGAGAGGTCGTGGCTGGGGAAAATTAAATTTTTTGCCATACAAACGTGTTGTGAATTCCGCTCTTGGGCTCCCTCCGGTGGTTGTAAGTGGCATTTTTGCGAGCTCTGCTCTTGGGCTCCCTCCGGTGGTTTTAAGTGGTACTGCTGCTCCTTGGATTTAGTAGTCAGCAGCTGCTTCCACTGAATGTCTTTCTGGCTCGACTATTTAGCCTGGTTCTATCCTTCAGCCTGTGCCAGTTGTCAATGGTTCCTGGTTGGATTCACATCTCTGCTTGGATTTCCCTGATATTCTGACCAGTTCAGCAAAGATAAGTCCTTGCTTTGTTCTTTTGCAGTCCACTTGTTGTGGACTTAATCTTTCTGCACTTTCTATGTTTTTTCTAGTCCAGCTTGTCAGTATGGATTTATTCAGTTAAGCTGGAAGCTCTGGGAAGCAGATTTACCCTCCACACCTTTAGTCAGGTGTGGAGATTTTTGTAAACTCTGTGGTGGATTTTTCTAGTTTTTAATACTGACCGCACAGTATTCTTTCCTGTTCTATTTATCTATTTAGACTGGCCTCCTTTGCTACATCCTGGTTTCATTTTGCGTATGTCATTTCCCTCTCCACTCACAGTCAATATTTGTGGGTGGCTGTCCTATCCTTTGGGGATTTTCTCTGAGGCAAGATAGCTTTCCTGTTTCTATCTTTAGGGGTAGTTAGTCCTCCGGCTGTGACGAGGTGTCTAGGGAGTGACAGGAACATCCCACGGCTACTTCTAGTGTTGTGTTAAGCTCAGGAACTGCGGTCAGTACAGGTACCACCTCCTCCAGAGCACGTCCCATGTTGCTCCTAAACCACCAGCTCATAACACAAACGTCGGCCCATATCCGAGTTCTTGAAAGTCTGGGAGTCATTGCCACAGCCAAAAGCTCCAATGTCCACGGCGATAAAGCGACAGTCCGCATATGCTATTGCTATGAGCACTACAGAAAAATATTTTTTGTAGTTGAAGTACTCAGATCCAGATCTGGCGGGTTTGGTAATCCGTATGTGCTTTCCATCCACCGCTCCCAAACAGTTGGGGAAATTACACACACTCCAGAATTTTTCTGCAATTTCCATCCACATGTCCGCAGTGGGTAGGGGTATAAATTCATCCCGGAGAGCGTTCCATAAAGCCCAGCAGGTGTCAGCAACTATTCCAGACAAGGTGGAAATTCCAAGCCGGTACTGAAAGTGGAGCTATGATAAGCTCTCTCCGGTAGCCAGGAATCTGAAAGAAACAAAGAAAAAGAAATTAAAAAATATTCTATTTATAGTGGTGTTTAGCTAAAGACATAAAGGAAAATACAAAGAATTCATGGCAGACCAATAATAATTGACAGGCATTTGTTTAGAATTATTACATACCTTAATGTGACCAGGAGACGTTCCTCTGCAGGAATCGCTCTACGGAGCTGGGTGTCCTGTCTCCGGATGGCTCCTTGGACACGACTAAATAGCAAAGCCACTAAAGACTCAAGGTCTACAAAAATTCAATTTTCAACAGCAGAAAAAAAAGGCAGCAACACTTACCTGCCCAGATCTTGGAACAAATACACTGCAGGGTGCAGACAGCCCATAAAGCAAAATGTTAGCAACACAGGTGCAAAATACCAGATCAACAGCCACTCACCACATACCCACTCCTGGATGGGGTGACTGCCCAGTATGCAAATGCACAATAAAGGCCCACATAGGGCGTTGTTCACACAATAGTACTGCATAGTGTCTGGTTCACAGCCTATTAGTCACGCCCCTACTTTTCGATTAGGCGAGCTGGCCAGCACACTCTCAATGCATCCCAGTGTGAACACCCCTCATGCGAGACCGAACGTGTTTGGACACGACCAAGCAAATCCCGAAAAGTCTCTTGAGACATCCTGGTATATTCCGTGAATTTGTCCGGGTTGGCATTAAGCTCACCATATAGCATGTGGTAAGCTCCACGGCTCTCCTGGAGTTCAATAATGGATTGTCTCCAAAAACGCCGACGCCGTGTCCTTCTCTGTCTTTCTCGATTTCTTTGTTGCTCCCAAGCAAACGCACAGGCAAGAAACAGCTTGATACTTAAATCCAGGTTGAAGTAAAAGCTCTCCATGTGAAGATCCATCATGACACAGGATACAGTAGCAAACTGTGAAGATTTTAGCAGTCCAAGGGTCTATATAAAGATATCCCATAACACACGCCCACTGTTGTCCCATTGGCGGTGTCTTGATATCTAGATTTTTCTCCTGTTAAATTTTCCAGCATGCGCACAGAAAACACAAACGCATGCAAAACGTATGAAAAAGCGTGTAATCGTTGCTTTTTTTAACACATGCGTTACATTATGCGTCTAAAAAAACTCTGGGTTTGCACGCGGTTTATCGTGCGTTTCAGGTTGTGGACTAAACGCTGCGGATTCTAACGCAAATGTGAAACTAGCCTTAGACGGATGTCGAAATGTGTTGGCTAAATGCTACTCTATGTGTATGATTCTTTAAAGTGCTGTAGTGGTTTACCAGATTATCCTTTTTTTACCTTTGGAGCAATAAATATATGAAATTTTAATGAACTCGCCGGAATACTCTTCCTTCTTTTTTTCCATTGAACTGGTTGCTCTACCCATTCCGTGCGGGGATAGATGTGGAGACGTCTTGATACAGGTGAGCTGACCTTTCTATTTGCTATTAATAATTCTGGATTTCTGGACCCGATCCCATCCCACTTCATCCCAAATCTCATCACAGTCTTCATCCCAACCCTAACCCATCTCTTCAACCTATCACTAACAACTGGTGTTTTCCCCTCAAGTATTAAACATGCCTCAATCACACCTATCCTCAAAAAGCCCTCTCTTGACTCATCCTCTGCATCTAGCTATCGCCCCATATCACTTCTCCTCTATACGTCAAAACTACTGGAACAACATGTCTATCTTGAACTGTCCTCCCACCTCTCTTCCTGCTCCCTCTTCGACCCCTTTTTAATCTGGCTTCCGGCCGCATCACTCCACTGAAACTGCCCTAACTAAAGTCACCAATGACCTATTAACTGCCAAAGCCAAGCGACACTACTCTGTCCTCCTCCTCCTAGATCTGTCCTCTGCCTTTGACACAGTGGGCCATTCCCTACTATTACAGACCCTCTCATCTCTTGGCATCACTGACTTGGCCCTATTTTGGATCTCGTCATACCTAACAGACCGGACATTCAGCGTCTCCTACTCTTCACCACCTCCTCACCTCACCCCTTAATCTGTCGGAGTCCCACAAGGTTCAGTCCTAGGGCCTCTGCTCTTCTCCAGCTATACCTTTGGCTCATAGAGTCCCATGGTTTTCAGTATCATCTCTATGCCAACGACACACAGATCTACATCTTTGGACCAAATATCACCACCCTACTAACCAGAATCTCATAATGTCTGTCCACTATTTCATCCTTCTTCTTAGATTTTTAAAACTTAATATGGACAAAACAAAAGTCATCATCTTTCCCCCATCTCACTTGACTCCCTCAACGGACCTATTCATTACAGTAAATGGCTGCCCACTCTCCCCAGTCCCACAAGCTCGCTGCCTCGGGGTAATCCTTGACACTGATCTCTCCTTCAAACCACATATCCAAGCCCTTTCCACTTCCTGCCGACTACAACTCAAAAATATTTCCAAAATCTATACATTCCTAAACCAAGAATCTGCAAAAACCCTAGTCCATGCCCTCATCATCTCCCGCCTTAATTACTGCAACCACCTGCTCTGCGGCCTCCCCTCTAACACTCTCGCATCCCTCCAATCTATTCTAAACTTTGCTACCCAACTAATCCACCTGTCCCCCCGCTATTCCCCAGCCTCTCCCCTCTGTCAATCCCTGCACTGGCTTCCCATTACCCAACGACTCCAGTTCAAAACTCTAACCATGACATACAAAGCCATCCACAACCTGTCTCCTCCATACATCTCCTTTATACATCTGTGACCTCGTCTCCCGGTACTTACCTACACGCAACCTCCGATCCTCACAAGATCTTCTATACTCCCCTCTTATCTACTCTTCCCACAATCGCATACAAGACTTCTCTCCCTCATACTCTGGAACTCTCTATCCCAACACATCAGACTCTCGCCTACTGTGTAATCCTTCAAAAAGAACCTGAAGACCTACCTCTTCCGACAAGCCTACAACCTGCAGTGACCACCGATAGACCAAACCACTGCACGACCAGCTCTACCCTCACCTACTGTATCCTCACCCATCCCTTGTAGATTGTGAGCCCTCGCGGGCAGGGTCCTCTCTCCTCCCGTACCAGTTATGACTTGTATTGATTAAGATTATTGTACTTGCCTTTTATTATGTATACCCCTCCTCACTTATAAAGCGCTATGGAATAAATGGCGCTATAATAATAAATAGTAATATTAATAATTTCCCAAGACTCCTGAGCAAAAAGAGCGTTTTATCAATTCAAGTGGTCCTGGGGTATTTCCATGGAGGGTTGGTGGCATTCCTTGGAGGGATGAGGTTAGGGCTGGAACTTAAATGTCCCCAGAAATGTTATCAGGTGGGAGCATACGTACTTTAAATGATTCTTTCAATCCCTTTTCGTAGCCCCTACTAGAAAATATAGGTATTTTTATAGGAGGGTGGTGGCAAATGTCATCCATTCCTGACCCCTCATTAAAATATAAATAAAGAACTATTAGAACCACCATCAGCATTAATAGCTGACCTCACTATTGATGGTTTCCTTTTATGTGAAACGTGGTAAAAACAAGAGAAAAAAATGATTTTGAAAGAAAATTTAGCTGACATCTATTCTGCAGAAATTCACATTTACCACTAGAGGGAGCCTTTAACTTGTTAATAATGAAAACAGGCATTTTCCCAATCCATGTTACCCCTGAGCACAGTACTTTGCTTCAAAATTGTTTTGATCTACGACACCTTTTTGTATAAATATAGCAGTGTCCCAAGAACTACTCTAACGCGCAATTGTTAGGCCTCTTTCAGACGTAGTGGTTTTTTTTTTTGCTTATTTCAAAGTTTTCTTCGAGGGGTGCCTTTGTTTTCAGAAAATGTTATGTTTTTTTCAAGTGTTTTTAAAATCTGAAAATTCTATTATTGTTAAGAAAATGCACTATTTGTATATATTGACCTCAATTTATTAAGACTCTCTCCATACAAATTTTAATGAAGGGCCCCAGTAGGGTAAAATGTGCCAAATTCACTAAAAAGTATACTTAAAGATGCCACTTAAAGAACTTGACCCAAAGTCTCAGTGGTATGCATGCTCCATGCTGTTCAGCAAAAATGCTGCTCCAGTCAAGGACTGGAGTAAGATTTCTGTTGTAAGTTACACCACTAAATCATGAATTACGCACTCGTTGCTACTTCCTGCCCATGAACCGCCCACTTCGGTGGAACTGGCTTGAACGTGCCAAAAATTGCAACTTTTTGGTGCAGCTTCAACACTTTGATGAATTGGGACTTTTATGTTTCTCCCTATATTTGGCAATCATCTGAACGCAGTGTTTTGTTTTTTGTTTTTTTTTTAAAAGCTGAGAACATCATGACAACAATTAGCTGTTTTTCGGCAGGAATCTATGCGGAACCACACTTATAGCACAGTGGGGAAAATAAGTACTTGATATTCTGCTGATTTTGCAGTTTTCCCACCTACAAAGAATGGAGAGCTCTGTAATTTTTATCATAGCTACACTTCAACTGTGAGAAACAGAATCTGAAAATAAAATCCATAAATTGACATTATAAGTGTCACGGTTCCACCCCTCAGTGTGTCTGGGATGCAGTTACTGACAGCTCTGTCCAATCTGTTACAGGGGTGTGCTGAAGCTGTCAGTACTTTGATTGACAGCTCGACTGTCCAATCTGATACTGGGAGGCATCAGCTTTCTACATGTATTCATTATTCCTGGTAATTGCCATGCTTCTTAACTGAGCTGTGTCTCCCAGAACTCTGCCAGATATACATTCAGCCTGTGAGGTTTGTGCTTTCCTGTGCCTTGAGTTCTGTATTCTTGATCTGTTGCCTGACATTGGACTTTGTTCTGACCATCCGCCTGATTAACCCCTTCTGCTCTGATCCGTTATCCTCCTGTTATTCTGACCTCGGAATGTTACCTGACTACGCTTTTGTCTCTTCCCTCTGTTTATGATGTACCCTCCTGGCTTATGACCTTGGACTCCTTGACCAGTCTGACTCACGGCTTGGCTGTGAGGAGTGACTAGCGTCACATGATGATTTTTTCACAATTAATTTACATTTTATTGCATGAAATAAGTATTTGATTCAATAGAAAAACAGAGCTTAATATTTGATACAGAAACCTTTGATTACAATTACAGAGGTCAGACGTTTCCTGTAGTTCTTAAACAAGTTTGCACACACTGCAGCAGGGATTTTGGCTCATTCCTCTGTAAAGATCTTCTCCAGATCTTTCAGATTTCGGGGCTGTCTCTGGGCAACATTGAGTTTCAGCTCCTTCCAAAGATTTTCTATTGTGTTTAGGTCTGGAGACTGGCTAGGCCACTCCAGGATTTTGAGATGCTTTTTACCGAGTCTCATCCAACATACATAAGAAACTAGTGCATGGTACAATTTTTTTTTCACACCCAGACTCAGTCAGTGAAAAAATAATTGCTCATCTGCACTGTCCCATTGAATAACATTGGTGTCAGTCCTTTATGAGTTTTACACGGACAGCACGCGGACTGAAAATACGGTTGTGTAAACAAGCCCGTTTAAGCATATTCACATTTGTCACACACAAACATTTTTTGTATGCTACATTTGAGTTAGATGTTTAATACTTTAAAGCGAACCTGTCAGCAGGATTTTGCTCAGTAAACTACAGTCACTGTCAGGTTGGCGCTGTTATACTGAATACAATGATACCTTGGTGATGAAATCCGTCTTGTGGTTGTTGCTTAATCTTTATTTGTAGTTTTCAGTTAATGAGATTCTGGTGCTCCGTTGCGGCCTATGGGCAGGGCTTTATTGGTGCTCTGGGTGCCCTGAAGAAGAATCTGCGAAACACGCATTGGGTTGCACAGCTGACCTGCAGCTCAGGTATAGCCTACTGTTCTAACACTTTACTTTTGTTGATTGAATTTAGAAACTACTATTAAGCAATATATTTTATACTATAGGATTGTGTGCATTCCTCATATGATGTTGGCTGTTCTTTTAACAGCAGTAACACTTGCTTACACATGCACTGATGCACTTTTTTCATGAGTACTTGTTTACATTTACGTGGATATGAATCCATCCCTGTATGGACATAGGGTATAGTTCTTGTTTCTCTATTCCCATGCCCTCACATTATCACACTTGGTCAATATCTTTCTATAGCCAAATTTTTATACTTTTGTAAATGTGCATGCGACTATAGAACCACAAAAGAACAACTTAGTCCAGCATCAAAGTTATATGTAACTTTGGTAGGGCTGCCAGTCAGTTGCTGTGCCTTTAGTTTGACATAAAGCATCTATTTTATTATGTTTTTATTCATGTATTAATAAAATTTGATTATTGTTACATGCATTCCTTCTTCCCTGTTTCCTTGGGTTTCTGATGCACATATTTTTATATAGAGTGTGACCTAGTGTTTAGGTTGTCTATGGATTATGTGGTGCGGTAACCCATGTTACAGCCAGGGGGCGCTGTGTGTGTGCTTCAGGATGCGCTTAGAGGCATAATTATGGTGATGAGACAAAGTCCGGCAGGATTGTAAATGGCTGGTATGTGTCGCAGAGGTGCTCTGCGCTGTAAGCCCAAAATGATATGGTTATGCTGGGGCTTATAGTTCCACAAGAGTTTGTTGTGTTTACTTATAAGGGCGGGCTTATAGGGTTAGCTGGTGAGCTGGGCTTGGACTGGCTAACCACACACACTCCCATCTAGGGGAGTGGTTACAACTATATAATGTGACTGAGGTCTGGTCACATGGTCAGAGTGTATGGATCTGTTTGGTCCATGTGCAAGGTCCTGGACGGTCGGTGTTGGAGTCTCCTGTGAGTGGAGATGTCCTGGAAGCACCTAGAGAGACTGTGGACCTGAATGCTCAGGGTGTTGGATTGTCCTGGGATGGACTGAAGTCCTGCAAGCACCTGGTGATAGTGTGAGTCCTGAACGCTCAGGGTGTTGGATTGTCCTGGGATGGACTGGAGTCCTGCAAGCACCTGGTGAGACCATGGACTGATGGCCTGTGTGTTGTAAGTGCCTGTGACTGGACTTCCTGGAAGCGCATGGAGAGGCTGCATCTACAGAGCCTGAGACGGTTTATATGTTGGGGAAGCTACAGTTCCTACTGTGGGTCTGGACTATCCGTGGTGCCCTGGTCACAAGGACGGTGATCCCAGTGAGGCAGCTTTCCCCTGTGAAGCAGCACTGGCAGAAGTCAGTGTGTGGAGCCAGAGCTCCTGTAAGGTAACTCCAGGTAACAAGAGGTTACGGGCAGACACGGATCTGCCATTTGAACAGACTGTCGATGGTAAATGTGTTCCATTGATGTGTATAATGAACCGTTTGTGTTATGGTTTATGATGTTTAATAAACCGGAATAGACTGTTTAAGTGGAGAAATCGTGCCTGAGTGTCTAAATCCTGTGCCAAGCGAGTGTTCCCCAACCCACTCAGGTGGCGTTTCACCACAATTAATATGTATGCCTACAATGTATAATATGCATATATTTATTTTATTTATGCATTTTGTTTTTGCTGGGAAAAAAAACACTTTAATTATCTTATTTAAAATGGTCCCGGCAGCCGTGCCTGCGCAGTAGCATCTATTGTACATTTTGTGTTTACTTGTGTTATCTTTGTCTAATATTTAAATTTGTCTGGTGATCTGAAACATAAGTGTGAGAAACATGCAAAAGAATGGGAAATCATGAAGGGGGCAAACACTTTTTCAAACAACTATATGTACTATATAAAGAGGTATTAGTATATAGTATACTAGCTGAAGAGCCTGGCGTTGCCTGGGCATAGTAAATATCTGTGGTTAGTTATAGCACCTCACTTCTCTTATTTTCCCATCACGCCTCTCATTTTCCCCCTCACATCTCTCATTTTCTCCCTTACACCTCTCATTTTCCCCCTCACTCCTCTTATTTTCCCCCTCACTCCTCTCATTCCCCCCTAACTCTTGTCATTTTGACCTCACATCTGTTATTTTCCGATCACTCTACTATTTTCCCTCACTCCTCTCAATTTGCACTCACACCTTTTCATTTTCACCTCACACCCCTCATTTTCACCTCACACCTCTCATTTTCACCTCAGTATATACATATTTGTCATCTCCCTTATATATAGTATACACCTGTATGTCATCTCCTGTATATAGTATATACCTGTATGTCATCTCCCCTGTAAATAGTATATACCTGCTGTATGTCATCTCCTCCTGTATATTGTATATACCTATGTGTCATCTCCTCCTGTATATAGTATATACCTGTATGTCATCTCTTCTGTATATACTATATACCTGTATGTCATCTCCTCCTATATATAGTATATACCTGTATGTCATCTCCTGTATATAGTATATACCTGTATGTCATCTCCCCTGTATATAGTATGTACCTGTATGTCATCTTCTCCTGTATCTAGTATGTACCTGTATGTCATCTCCTCCTGTATATAGTATATACCTGTGTGTCATCTCCTCTGTATATAGTATATACCTGTGTGTCATCTCCCCTGTATATAGTATATACCTGTGTGTCATCTCCCCTGTATATAGTATATACCTGTGTCATCTCCCCTGTATATACTATATACCTGCGTGTCATCTCCCCTGTATATAGGATATACCTGTGTGTCATCTCCCCTGTATATAGGATATACCTGTGTGTCATCTCCCCTGTATATAGTATATATGTGTGTCATCTCCCCTGTATATAGTATATACCTGTGTGTCATCTCCCCTGTATATAGTATATACCTGTGTGTCATCTCCCCTGTATATAGTATGTACCTGTTGTCATCTCCCCTGTATATAGTATATATGTGTGTCATCTCCTCCTGTATATAGTATATACCTGTGTGTCATCTCTCCTGTATATAGTATATACCTGTGTGTCATCTCCTCCTGTATATAGTATATACCTGTATGTCATCTCCTCCTGTATATAGTATATACCTGTGTGTCATCTCCCCTGTATATAGTATATCTGTGTGTGTCATCTTCTCCTGTATATAGCATATACCTGTATGTCATCTCCTGTATATAGTATATACCTGTGTGTCATCTCCTCCTGTATATAGTATATATCTGTATGTCATCTCCTCCTGTATTAGACCGCGTTCACACGTTATTTGCTCAGTATTTTTACCTCAGTACTTGTAAGCTAAATTGGCAGCCTGATAAATCCCCAGCCAACAGGAAGCCCTCCCCCCTGGCAGTATATATTAGCTCACACATACATATAATAGACAGGTCATGTGACTGACAGCTGCCGTATTTCCTATATGGTACAGTTGTTGCTCTTGTAGTTTGCTTATTAATCAGATTTTTATTTTTGAACGATAATACCAGACTTGTCTGTGTTTTAGGGCAAGTTTCATGTGTCAAGTTGTGTGTGTTGAGTTGCGTGTGGCGACATGCATGTAGCGACTTTTGTGAGATGAATTTTGTGTGGCAACATGCATGTAGCAACTTTTTGTGTGTCGAGTTGCATGTGACAGGTTAGTGTAGCAAGTTGTGTGCAGCAAGTTTTGCGCATGGCGAGTTTTGCGCGTGGCGAGTTTTATGTGTGGTGCGTTTTGAGTATCTGCAAGTTTTGTGAGGCAACTTTTGCATGTGTTGCAACTTTTGTGCATGTGCAATTTTTCCGCGTGTGCAAGTTTTGCGTGTGGCGAGTTTTCCATGAGGTGAGTTTTGCACGTGTGGAGAGTTTTGCGTGAGCCTAGTTTTGCATGTGGCGAGTTTTGCGGGTGGCGAGTTTTGAGCGGTGACTTTTGTGTTTTGACTTTTATGTGGCGAGGTTGGTGTATGTGTGGTGAAATGTGTGCTGAGGGTGGTATATGTGTTCAAGCACGTGGTAGTGTATGGCGTATTTTGTGTGTGTGTTCATATCCCCGTGTGTGGTGAGTATCCCATGTCGGGGCCCCACCTTAGCAACTGTACGGTATATACTCTTTGGCGCCATCGCTCTCACTCTTTAAGTCCCCCTTGTTCACATCTGGCAGCTGTCAATTGGTTTCCAACACTTTTCCTTTCACTTTTTCCCCATTATGTAGATAGGGGCAAAATTGTTTGGTGAATTGGAAAACGTGGGGTTAAAATTTGGCCTCACAACATAGCCCATGGCGCTCTCGGGGTCCAGACGTGTGACTGTGCAAAATTTTGTGGCTGTAGCTGCGACGGTGCAGATGCCAATCCCGGACATACACACACACATACATACACACGCACATTCAGCTTTATATATTAGATAGAGATGTACTGCTGAATATTTCTCTAAAGAAGAATACTATTTAGATCTTTAGGCAGTGAAAATCCTCCTATACACACGTGTGCAGTCTGTGGTTTACTGCTAAATCTTCTGGCTGCTATCCTAGAGGCCTTGAGTTTGAATCACAGCAAATCTTTTATTATATACTGAGAGAATAAATGCTGCAGGGCCCCTCCCCAACGTCCTTAGTTGGACTTGAGACGCATACAGTGCAACTTGGCCCGTCTTCCCCCATTATATACAGGCCTTACTGTGTATGTCTATTATGTCTATTGTCTATTATGTATGGCCAAATCCTTATGGATCATATGATTATATATGCCCTACACCTAGCACAGCTATTTGCACGATTACCTACAGTACATTTTAAATGTTTATGCACTGCGACTAATATTTGCCCTAGGGCTGATGTTATATGCATCGAATGGATGGCTGATTTTATTATACATGCATATTGGTTGATGCTACTACATGCTTTTGCTGGGGTGCCATTCTGTAAAATATATATTTCCCTCTAATTCAGTGGGACCTGGGATCTCTTGCTCCTGTTATTTAAAACTCATGATGATGCCCCAGTACTTGACAGCTATTGGTGAATGATCTTGTCCACATTTTTTTAAATATTTGAGATCATTTGATCATCCTGGATTTTATAGGAAATAAAAACATGATGATAAGCAATAAAAATACTTCAGTATTTGTCTCTTCAGTTTTTGGTTCTGTCATTTTCTGAAATCCCTGTCTTCCTGAAGAAACTTAAAAAGAATTTCAATTTTCCATCTGACAGTCGAGAATATTTGATTCTTCCCTTCTAATAGATTAACGGTATTTTCCTATGACTCACACTACCTAATGACATCATCTCGTTTTTAGGAATGTAATCACCGATTTTTGGAGTTATTTTACACAATTACTATTAGCAGTTTCCCTGTAAGCAGACGTTACATCATCTGTAAATTACTGTTCTGCTAACTATTGCCTGCAGTTACACAAACTAAGGTTTCTTCACCGTCCACAGATATCGGTAAGTCACTTTCCTGCATACATTGACAAAATGAGACAGGAGATCCATTTTCCAATAAGGCTGTAAATAAAAATAGCTTGTGCTTAGCTGCTGCCAGGATAGCCCATATATTCAGCAGAGAGAGTGACAACCGCCATAGAAATGTCAATATTTTTTGCTTTGGTCAGAATGGATTTGCGTTGCCAAAAATGTTTGGTGTAATAAGGAAAGAACTCTAATCTTGAGAATATCTCTAATCTCCTGAACTCCTAAGCTGATCAACCACATCCAAGCACAAATAATAGATACACATTCTGCAGTCCACCATGTACAATAAAACATAGAGGCTGTAAGAAGTATAATAGTTAAAAAATGTTTGGAATGAAACCCTGTTGCAAAAAATGTTTTTGCCAAAAATGCATATATTTACTGAAAGCGGAAAAAAAATATTTTTTTTAAGTTCTGTAAAAAAAGACTATGGAGAAAAATTCCAGAAAAATGCCATACCCACAGTAGTGTATGTTGTATTTTTTTAACCCGTTCATAACATGGCAATTTTGCATTTTTTTTGTTTTCGTTTTTTCTTCCCCTTATTCCAAGACAAATAACTTTTTTTATTTTTCCACAATAAAAAAGGAGAGAAAAAAAAGGTGACGGCACCACTTTGCAGCAAAGTCTGATAATCACATATGTGGCACACATGCGTCAACTATACCATAGGATACCGGGTGCTTATCCAAGAAAAAACATCATACAGAGTAAGCAAAAAATAGAAAAAACGGATAGCACTCACCGATCCTTAAAAATCTTGCTTTATTTCAATGTTTAAAACATCATGGCCAGGAGAACAGATGAAGGAGTGTGTGAGCCAGTACTGATGACGGCCGTTTCGCGCACAACAGCGCTTTTACGGGTCAATGTGTCAGATGATATCCTCTGACACATTGACCCGTAGAAGCGCTGTTGAGTTGCACTTTTGAATGACGTCATTAATTTTATCATGTGATGAACTGGGAAACAGGAAAAATAGTGTGTTGATATTGCAAAAATATTGCAATTTTGCAATTTTTTTTTTTACTTTACCATGCTCACTATATGGCAAAGCTGACCAGGCTATATGATTCTCCATGTCAATACGAGTATGCAGATACCAAATGTGTAGCTTTTTTATTTAAGTGGTAAAATAAAATTCGGAAATTTGTAAGAAAGAAATGTTTTGCTTTTGTCGCCATTTTCCGAGACCCATAACATTTTAATCTTTCAGTGTATGGGGCTATGTGAGGGCTTATTTTTTGAGCTGACAGTTTTACTGATACCACTATTGGGTAGATACAACGTTTTGATTGCCTCTTATTGCACTTTATTGCAATGTTGCGATGGCCAAAAAAAGTAATGCTGGCTTTACTACTTATTTACTTATTGCAGGGTATTACATATTACATTTATACCAACAGGTGTCCTGGCACATTTCTTCAGTTTAATGTCAGAACAATGATAGTAGCAGACGGAAAACTGACCAGAACTGTCAATCGAGAAGGAGTGCCCCCCAGCGAGAAGAAGTAAGGAGACTGCAGGGCTGTGAGCTGCTCAGGAGACACATTGAGAATACCTCTTCAAGGTTGATAACAAGTAAAATATTGAATTCCAGCAGGTCTAAGTATTTTATACCTACTTTTCAGTGCTTTATCATCTCTCCCAGAAGTAGGAATGTCTAGCTTTGTGATATGGGTGCAAGACTGGAGATGAGTGTTGGACAGAAGATAATGAGTATTGTGCTTCTCTGAACAGCTGCAGTGTTCTTATTAAAGTCAAATATCAAAAAAACTGACCGTCACATCCAAACATAAATCAGATCTGAACAGGTGCTTACCTAGATTCACCAACTCATATACAATGAAACAGATAAGGCAGCACTATATGTACTATATGTAGCGCTATAGCATGCAAACATAAAATCTGAAAATTGAATTGCATTATTGCACTAGAAATTTGAAAAATTGAGAATGCTAAGTGCATAAATTGGCAGGCACGTTAAGGCGATTCTCGTTGCCAGGACCTAATGCCAATCCTCTCTTAGACAGTTTACATCTCTCTGGGAACCTACATAGTTATTAAGGTTGAAGGAAGACTTTAAGTCCATCTAGTTCAACCCATAGCCTAACATGCCCTAACATGTTGATCCAGGGGAAGGCAAAAAAAACCATGTGGTAAGAGTAAGCTCCACCATGGGGAAAAAAATTCCTTCCCGACCCCACATACGGCAATCAGACTAGTTCCCTGGATCAACGCCTTATCAAGGAATCTAATATATATACCCTGTAACATTATACTTTTCCAAAAAGGTATCCAGTCCCCTCTTAAACTGCTCTTACAGTAAAGAATCCACGTCTGTTATTATGCTTAAACCTTTTTTCCTCCAGACGTAGAGGATGCCCCCTTGTCCCTGTCACCGGTCTATGATTAAAAAGATCATCAGAAAGGTCTTTGTACTATCCCCTCATATATTTATACATTAACATAAGATCACCCCTTAGCCTTCGTTTTTCCAAACTAAATAGCCCCAAGTGTAATAACCTATCTTGGTATTGCAGACCCCCCCAGTCCTCTAATAACCTTGGTCGCTCTTCTCTGCACCCGCTCTAGTTCAGCTATGTCTTTCTTATACACCGGAGACCAGAACTGTGCACAGTATTCTAAGTGTGGTCGCACTAGTGACTTGTATAGAGGTAAAATTATGTTCTCCTCATGAGCATCTATGCCTCTTTTAATGCATCCCATTATTTTATTTGCCTTTGTAGCAGCTGCCTGACACTGGCCACTGAATATGAGTTTGTCATCCACCCATATACCCAGGTCTTTTTCATTGACGGTTTTGCCCAGAGTTTTAGAATTAAGCACATAGTTATACATCTTATTACTTCTACCCAAGTGCATGACCTTACATTTATCCCCATTAAAGCTCATTTGCCATTTATCAGCCCAAGCTTCTAGTTTACATAAATCATCCTGTAATATAAAATTGTCCTCCCCTGTATTGATTACCCTGCAGAGTTTAGTGTCATCTGCAAATATTGAAATTCTGCTCTGTATGCCCCCTACAAGGTCATTAATAAATATATTAAAAAGAAGAGGGCCCAATACTGACCCCTGTGGTACCCCACTGCTAACCGCGACCCAGTCCGAGTGTGCTCCATTAATAACCACCCTTTGTTTCCTATCCCTGAGCCAGCTCTCAACCCACTTGCACATATTTTCCCCTATCCCCATTATTCTCATTTTATGTATCAACCTTTTGTGTGGCACCGTATGAAAAGCTTTTGAAAAGTCCATATACACTACATCTACTGGGTTCCCTTGGTCCAGTCCGGAACTTACCTCTTCATAGAAGCTGATTAAATTAGTCTGACATGAACGGTCCCTAGTAAACCAGTGCTGATACTGGGTCATGAGGTTATTCCTCTTCAGATACTCCAGTATAGCATCCCTTAGAATGCCCTCCAGGATTTTACCCACAGTAGAGGTTAAGCTTACTGGCCTATAATTTCCGAGTTCAGTTTTTGTCCCCTTTTTGAATATTGGCACCACATTTGCTAGACGCCAGTCCTCTGGTACAGACCCTGTTATTATGGACTCTTTAAAGATTAAAAATAATGGTCTATCAATGACTGTACTTAATTCCTGCAGCACTCGGGGGTGTATCCCATCCGGGCCCGGAGATTTGTCAATTTTTGTGATTTTTAGACGCCGCCGTACTTCCTGCTGGGTTAAGCAGGTAACATTTCATTGGGAATTTTTATCACTAGTCATATTGGTTGCCATGGGATTTTCTTTTGTAAATACTGATGAAAAAAAGTCATTTAGCATATTGGCTTTTTCCTCATCCTCATCCACCATTTCACCCAGACTATTTTTAAGGGGGCCAACACTATCATTTTTTAGTTTCTTACTATTTATGTAGTTAAAGAATATTTTGGGGTTATTTTTGCTCTCTCTGGCAATGAGTCTCTCTGTCTCAATATTTGCTGCCTTGATTTGCTTTTTACAGATTTTATTTAATTTTTTGTATTTATTTAATGCCTCCTCACTACCTACTTCCTTTAATTCTCTAAATGCTTTCTTGTTGTCACTTATTGCGCCCCTTACAGCTCTATTTAGCCATATTGGTTTCCTCCTATTTCTAGTATGTTTATTCCCATACGGTATATACTGTGCACAGGTCCTATCCAGGATGCTAATAAACGTCTCCCATTTTCTTTGTGTACTTTTATGTCTCAGGATATCGTCCCAGTTAATTGCACCAAGATCCTCTCTCATCCGTTGGAAATTTGCTCTCCTGAAGTTTAGTGTCCTTGTCACCCCTCTACTACACATCTTATTAAAGGAGACATGAAAACTTATTATTTTGTGTTCACTATTCCCCAAGTGACCCCCAACCCTTATATTTGCTATGCGGTCTGGCCTGTTGGTGCCCCCCTCCTTGTTGGGTCCTGAACCAGTTGTGAAACGTAATTGTCTCTCATAGTTGTCAAAAACCGATTACCTTTACTGAAACTGCAGGTTTCTGTTCCCCAATGTATTTCAGTGTAGTTGAAGTCCCCCATAATAATGACTTCTCCTTGAGTCGCAGCTTCATCTATTTGCTTTACGAGGATATTCTCCATTGCTTCCATTATTTTTGGAGATTTATAACAAACCCCTATCAGTAATTTATTATTTTTCCCCCCTCCCCTTATCTCCACCCACAGGGACTCTACATTTTCATTAGATTCACCTATATTATCATGCAGGATGGGTTTTAAGGTCGATTTTACATACAGACACACCCCACCCCCTCGCTTATCTGTACGGTCATTTCTGAAAAGGCTATGGCCCTGCAAGTTAACAGCCCAGTCATGGCTCTCATCCAGCCATGTTTCAGATATACCCACCATGTCATAATTATGCTCCAACAACATTAATTCTAATTCGTCCATTTTGTTGGCGAGGCTTCTGGCATTAGTATACATGCACTTGATGCTCCTCTCTGTACCTCTATTCTTTCTTAAATTACTAACTGTTCTAACCCCACCCCCCATGCCACCGCCACCCCCAACTTCCTTATTTGTGCCCAGGTCTCTATCTGCACTATCTTCCCCTCCTATAAAATGAATACCCTCCCCCCAATCCCTAGTTTAAACACTCCTCCAACCTTCTAGCCATTTTCTCCCCCAGCACAGCTGCACCTTCCCCATTGAGGTGCAGCCCGTCCCTAGCGTAGAGCCTGTAGCCCACTGAGAAGTTGGCCCAGTTCTGCAGGAACCAAAACCCCTCCTTCCTACACCAATTCTTGAGCCACTTATTAACCTCCCTAATCTCCCGTTGCCTCTCTGGCGTGGCACGTGGTACAGGCAGTATTTCGAAAGGTCCTTGCTTTCAGCTTGCAGCCTAATTCCCTGAAATCATCTTTATGGACCTTCCACCTACCTCTAACTTTGTCATTTGTGCCAATGTGCACAATGACCGCTGGGTCCTCACCAGCCCCTCCCAGTAATCTGTCCACCCGATCAGCGATGTAGGTAGGCAGCACACTGTTCGACGATCCCTGTCTTTGTGACAGATTGCCCTATCTGTTCCCCTAATAATTGAGTCCCCCACTACCAGCACCTGTCTGGCCTGCCCTGCACTCCTATTTCCCTCCTTACTGGAGCAGTCACTCCTCTGGCTTTCAGAGGACATGCCTGGCTGCAGCAGTGCTACCCCTATACTGGTACCCCCCTCATCTGCCAACTTAGCAAACTTATTATGCAGAATTAGGCATTCAGGACCTGAAATTACGTCACGGCTTGCTGTGATTGGTCGCGTCGCGGTCACATGGGCGGCACGCAACCAATCACAAGCCGTGACGTAATTTTAAAATGCGCGCGTTTCCTGCCTCCCGTGACGTCACGGCTTGTGATTGGTCGCGTCGCCCATGTGACCGCGACGCGACCAATCACAACCCGGAACGTAATTTTAAAATCCTGAATGCCTAGAATTAGGCATTGAGGACCTGAAAATTACGTCACGGCTTGCTGTGATTGGTCGCGTCGCGGCCACATGGGCGGCACGCGACCAATCAGAAGCCGTGACGTCACGGAAGGAAGTAAACGCGCGCATTTTAAGCAAAGAACGCTGCCGGTTCCCTCGGTGAGGTCCAGGCTGCGTCGAAAAGGTGAGTATAGCAATATTTTTTATTTTAATTCTTTATTTTACACATTAATGTTGTTTCGATACCGATACCCGATACCACAAAAGTATCGGATCCCGGTATCGGAATTCCGATACCCGCAAGTATCGGCCGATACCCAATACTTGCGGTATCGGAATGCTCAACACTACTTATAAGCATATCTATCTGTGTTTGGACTAAAACAAGGACTTATTTGTGTCAAGTATCCTCAAGAATAATTGTGCTTCATAGACTTTCTGCGTGATTGCATTTTCCCCTGAAGTTTCCTATAGACTGCTAAGCTGCGTTTAATATTTACTCCAAGTGTTGTGGACTTGAGTTTCTCTGTGCACCTGTTTGAATCACCGTGTGATAATATAGACTTTACCACTTATAAAACTGTGTCCTGTAGTTGTCTTGTTCCATGCAAAGAGTCTCCTGAGTTATCCCCTATAATTATTACAGCTTGTATTATTCATCAGAAGGTGCTAGATCCTTGTTCAGGGCTACAGGAAAAGAAGGTTGCAGACAGGAAATTGGTGGATTGAGCTGTTCCTGTGCAGACATGTGTATGGAATTCGGTATGTTAACTCTTAGGAGTGAGGCATGTAACTGAATAGGATAGTATGCAGAATCGGCAAGGAGAAATTATTGGAACCAATAACGTGCAGTATCACTAACAGCCAGATTTTGCAGCAAAAGCAACCAGAATGCATACTGTATAAGGGCACCTGGTGTACAGTGGCAGGTAAACGTCAAATTTACTGTTATTACTATTAGTGTGAACAGTTTCTACAAGCAGCTTCCAGTGAAATTTTGCTTGGTCTTCCAGATTTTATCTTGACCTCAACTGTTCCTGTTAACTGCCATTTCTTAATTATATTTCGAACTGAGGAAAGGGCCAATTGAAAATGCTTTGCTGTCTTCTTATAGCCTTCTCCTGATTTTTGGGCCTCCACCATTTTCATTTTCAGAGTGCTAGGCAGCTACTTAAAAGAACCCATGGCTGCTGTTTTTGGCAGAAAGTTACATGAGGCTGGGTTTTTACAAAAAGCTAGGACATTTGCATCACCTGGCTTTTTCTAACGATGATGGTGAACAAGCCATAACCTTAGCAGGATGATTAAAGTCTGAAACCTTGGTTAAAGTTATCTGGGCACATACCTTTCCAAGGGTGTCCAAAATTTTGCATTGGCCCATTTTCCTTTTTGTAATTTTTAAAATGAAAACAAGTGACAATATATATATTTTTTTTGCCTAAAATACAAAGGAAATGTGTCATCTTTAAATTTAGGCCTTTTAGAGATCATTTCATCTTCAACTTGCTTAAAAAAAACCCTGTGAGCAGGATTTAGCCCTATAAACTAAAGGCATAGCCATATTGGAGCTGTGATGCTGACTAATATGATACCTGATGTAAAAGAATCCACTCAGTGGGTGATGAATACTCACCTTATGAAGTTTTTATAAAATGTCATCTTTTGTGTTTTGGGGTGGGACATGGGGGCAGGGTTTTCTTCTGGTTCTCTGCCCCTCCCCCCACCAGTCTCCTCTGCTTCTTGTACAGGTCATTGATAATTCAGTGAAATGCCTCCTTTTTCTAATGGGCGGCGCATGTGCAGTTTGAGTCAGCGTCCTGTGTGTGAAAGATTTAAAGAGCCAAAATCTTGATCTGCATATGCTCCGCCTTTGGCACCATTTTATTGTAGTCCTGCACACAGGACACTGTGCACACGTCGCCCACATGATGATGGGGGCCGCAAGGAATTTTTAAAAGGAAGCAGGTTTCTGAGTAAGCAGTGACCTGCACAAGAAGTAGAGGAGGCTAGTGGGGTGCTAGAGAACCTGAAGAAGACCCTGCCCCCACGTCCCACCCCAAAGCACACAGAAGCACAGAGGACGTTTTATAAAAACTTCATAAGGTGAGCATTCATCAGACACTGAGCGGATCCGTTTACATCAGGTATCATATTAACCAACATCACAGCGCCATTCTGGCCATGCCTTTAGTTTATAGCGCTAAATCCTGCTGACATTTTCTCTTTAACTGTTCACAATAACAGTAATTTTGACCAGAACTTTTACATATCACTGTATACAGATACTGACTGCAGAGAAAGGTATAAGAGAAAAACTACTGAACCTTCCTCATTATTTTAGAGTTAAAGAGGTTGTCTAGTTTAAGAAGAAAAGTCTGAAGTTACTCTATGTGACAGCATATTGTCTGTTGCATTCTGTCACGATTGCCCTGTATTACCCGTGAAGGTGGGCGATCGCCCCACAACATGTATATGATTTGTATACTTGTGGTCACGTGCAGACCAGACAGGGAACATGTCACGTAAAATAACTCTATTAACTTGCAGATATGGGGCTAATCTGGAGGTTAATAGTGTTCTGACACCATGTGATGCCGGCACTGAGCTCCGCTGCTGGAAGGAAATTAACCCTATTCCTCCCGGCAGTGTTTGGCTTCCAGTCACAGAGGTGGCACTGGTGCAGTTTCAGTTATGGCTTTGTCCATAGAGAGCGGTGTCTATAACCATGCCCTCAGCACCGGCTCATAGCCTGCTCATCATTAGGGTCAGCTGCAAGTCAATGCCTAGGGTGCAGCTACAGCCACCACTCACTATTCACCTTGGTGACTGAAACCATGCCGACACCACTCCTATGATTGGAAGCCGAACGCTACTGCTGCAGGAAATAAAGTTAATTTCCTCCCGCCCTCGGGACTCTCAGTTCCGGCACCGCACAGTGTCAGAACACTATTAACCTGAAGATTAACCTCATAACTGAAGTTTAAAAGCATTATTTTACATGACGGGTTCCCTTTAAGTTTCTCTTAATACCATTCTATTGAGAGAAGCCCAGTGAGACTACTTTCCACTTGAGCACAACTATGCAAATCTCATACATGTGATCACGATTGCTAATCTTCTCTAGGAATACAGTGGAATCAGGACAATGTGTGCATCGCATAATGTCACAACTATGCAGGCCGCAGTCACAAAGAGGGACTGCAGACTTTTCTTCTGAGACTGGAAAACCCCTTTAACATGTTAAGACTATTGACCTCTGTATTCAGGATCCAGACAGAGGAGAAGATTGAAGTCTTATCTGAGCATGCGTACTCCGAATGCTGTCACTCACAGGTAGCTCTGCCCCTACCTATAACGTGCTGTACTCAGTTCGTCTAATTCCGGGCCGGAAGTAGCAGAGCCAAAATCACAACAGAAGCCAATATCACCCACACAGAGATGAGCTTACAGGAGCAGTGCATGTACAAAAAAGTATATAAGAAAACTAAAGGTTACAAAGAGTTAGGACATATGAAAGGGGGTGAAATTAGTAGTGAAAACCTCTTTAATGATCTGGAAACTGTTCAGTTACTCTTCAAGGTGAGTGACATATTGCAATTACCACTATCCAAGTACAACTGTGAAATCACAGTTATGTAATGAACAAATTAAATTGCACAGCTTGCCCAAATGTGTTTGTCACCAATCCTCCGGTACCTTCCATCTCATTCTTGGCTCTTTTCCAGTTGGCAACCTACCTGAATGTCAGCCCAAAACATAGACCTGGGTAGAAGTCTCAAGCATAGGCAGCAGAGGGCAAGTGTCCTCCTCTTGCTTGAGACCACAATGGGTGGTGGGGATTGGTCAAGGCACAATACATATTTGCATACCGTGTTTGTTAGACTGGTTTCACATTTGCGAATGAGGGCTTTAAGGAGGGCTGAGTACTTCCTCCGTTAAGCCCCTCCCACTGCCTCGCCTCTTCCTTCAGCTCCGCCTATGTCGGCATGCATCCTGCACACCCTACCTTCAACATTGGGTACGCAGGCCATGCAGATTTACACTACCGTTCAAAAGTTTAGGGTCACTTAGAAATTTCCTTATTAAAGCAGTTTTTTTCCAATGAAGCTAACATTAAATGATTCAGAAATACACTCTATATATTGTTAATGTGGTAAATGACTATTCTAGCTGCAAACGTCTGGTTTGTAATGCAATATCTTCATAGGTGTATAGAGGCCTATTTCCAACAACCATCACTCCAGTGTTCTTATGGTACTTTGTGTTTGCTAACTGTGTAAGAAGGCTAATGGATGGTTAGAAAACCCTTGAAAATGATTGTGCAAGTATGTTAGCACAGCTGAAAACAATTTGACTGATTAGAGAACCTATAAACCTGACCTTCCTTTGAGCTAGTTGAGAATCTGGAGCATTACATTTGTTGGTTCCATTAACCTCTCAAAATGGCTAGAAAAAAAAAACTTTCATGTGAAACTCGACAGTCTATTCTTGTTCTTAGAAATGAAGGCTGTTCCATGCGAGAAATTGCCAAGAAACTGAAGATTTCCTACAAAGGTGTGTACTACTCCCTTCAGAGGAGAGGACAAACAGGCTCTAACTGAGTAGAAAGAGAAGTGGGAGGCCCCGCTGCACAACTGAGCAACAAGACAAGTACATTAGAGTCTGTAGTTTGAGAAATCAACGCCTCACAGGTCCTCAACTGGCAGCTGCATTAAATAGTACACGCAAAACGCCAGTGTCAATGTCTACAGTGAAGAGGCGACTCCGGGATGTTGGCCTTCAGGGCAGAGTGGCAAAGAAAAAGCCATATCTGGGACTGGCTAATAAAAGGAAAAGATTAATATGGGCAAAAGAACACAGACACTGGATAGAGGAAGATTGGAAAAAAGTGTTATGGACAGACAAATCCAAGTTTGAGGTGTTTGGATCACACAGAAGAACATTTGTGAGACGCAGAACAACTGAAAAGATGCTGGAAGAGTGCCTGACGCCATCTGTCAAGCATGGTGGAGGTAATGTTATGGTCTGGGGTTGCTTTGGTGCTGCTAAAGTGGGAGATTTGTACAAGGTAAATGTCAGGAACACTGCACTGCACTTGCTCACTGAGCCAGTGCGCGTGTCCTGAGTAAAACAAACTGTGCCCAAAGATACTTGTGGAGCGGGGCAGCAGTGGTGAATTTGTGTGCTTCAGACAAACAGGACCTGAAGCACGTGACTGCTGGGGGCGTGGCCTAAGCGCCAGAGAGCTAGGAGCTGAAGGAAAACTCCTAGAAAGGTAACTGCGGGACAAAGTTACCAAGGGATTAGACAGAACGGATAGTCAGGACGTGGCCAAGGGGTCATACACAGAGAGGGCAGCGAAGTACAAGCGAAGCAGGCAGAGGGTAGTCAGGATGTAGCCAAGAAGTCATACACAGAGAGGTCAGCGCAGTACAAAAGGGACAGGCAAAACTTGCAACAGGGACACCGCCAAATCAGAACCAAACAGACGTAACGTAGCACAAGCACAAAGCACAACAGGGTCAAACACACTCGGCCAAGGGTCAGAGTATAAGCGACAGGGAATGGCCCCACAATGAGGCTATAAGAAGCCTCCCAGAATCCCAGAGTGAGGCCATCCATGTTAACCCTAAAACCACCTAATCCCAGAAACTTAGCAGACCATGACAGTAAAAGGGATATTGAATAAGGAAGGCTATCACTCCATTTTCCAATGCCATGCCATACCCTGTGGACAGTGCTTGATTGGAGCCATTTTCATCCTACAACAGGACAATGACCCAAAGCACACCTCCAAATTATGCAAGAACCATTTAGGGAAGAAGCAGGCAGCTGGTTTTCTATCTGTAATGGAGTGGCCAGCGCAGTCACCAGATCTCAACCCCATTGAGCTGTTGTGGGAGCAGCTTGACCGTATGGTACGCAAAAAGTGCCCATCAAGCCAAACCAAGTTGTGAGAGGGGCTTCTGGAAGCATGGGGTGAAATTTCTCCAGATTACCTCAGCAAATTAACTGTTAGAATGCCAAAGGTCTGCAATGCTGTAGTTGCTGCAAAGGGAGCATTCTTTAACAAAAGTAAAGTTTGAAGGAGAAAATTATTATTTCAAATAAAAATCTTTTTTTGCGAACCTTGTCAATGTCTGGACAATTTAATTTGGCAACTCATTTGATTAATAAAAGTATGAGTTTTCATGGAAACCACAAAATTGTCTGGGTGACCCTAAACTTTTGAACGGTAGTGTATGCGGATGCCTCTGCATGCGCCATTTTCACGCTGTGCCATCCTGCAGCCCTCCGCAAAGCCATCGTCCGCAAATGTGAAACTAGCCTAAGTGAATGTGTGTTCTGGCTCTGTTGACTCGGGAATATTGCTGCTTCAGTTTTAAGAATACATATGTTCTAATGGTATTAGATCCCACAATCACACAGTTTATAGCTCTCTTCTTTTTTATCTGAACCTCTGTACCTTAGTATGTAGTGATACAATGTGATGACATATCCTCTGTAATAACATTTATTGTTCTTCATTTAGCAGCTGTAAAGATGAAGTGACAGGTGATGGCACCAGGTGCTGTGGACTCACTGGAAACCACAGCTTCAGGGGTGCCTTAAAGATATACAGAGGTTGGCACAAAGGAGCAACGATGTACACTGCCACAAAATTATGTTGACAGGTGCTAAACCCCCCTTAATAATCTGGACACCACCTGCTTTCCTCTGCACGGCTTGTTGAGCGAGAATGAATGGCTTGTTTGAATACGCCACTGCACTCAACAATACCCAATATTACCGCACACAGAAGACTGAAGCTCTGGATTCCGGTCTTTTAATTAAATTTATCTAAATATTGTGCAGATGGGGAGATATATTAGTGACAATATTTTTAATATACAGTAGTTGTTTTTTTATATGGCAGGCAAATGTTTCCTTCAATAAATAAAAAAAAAACACGGCAGCTTTCTAAATGTAAAGGTGCTCGCATTATGTTGTCTCATGCAGAGAAAGTAAATTTTTTTCAGGGCATCATAAAAGCATGAGTACTGTTGAGCATAGAGCTATGAGTTTTCTCCCATCCACTATCTTGTCCGCCACAGACTTCTTTAGGAAAGCTGAGCTGTGGAGATGTGCTTGTGCGCTGTCCGCTGTAAAAAGGAAATCACATGGCGGGTAGTAAGCAAATGCCTTTATTAGAAGGATCTTAAAAACACAAACTGGTTTTCGGCCCCCCATAACAGAGCCTTTCTCAGGTTTAATTTGGTGCTCTCATTTTGCCTTTAGGTGAGTGTGTATAGTACACTCTTCACCATCTATTGATCCATCTCTATCACCACATCTATCTACAGACTTCTTTAGGCCCATTGTTTACAGGACATCAACAGCATCAACTTGCTATCTAAGGATGCTGACTTCACAGGCAAGAATAGGCTTCAACTGTCCTGCTCAAGTGACTGAGGTAAGGCGAGTATAAGTGAAATGAAGCATTAGTTCTTTGTAGCAGGCACAAGGAAGGCATTATTACTACTTAGCTCCCAACCTGGGCCGGACTGGCCATCTGGCAATTCTGGCAAATGCCAGAAGGGCCTGTCTGGTCGTGGACTGCCTTGTCTGCTACATTGTTAGCAGAATCGGTGTTCTCAAGGACCCATACTGTTAAGAGTTGTGACGGAGCACAAAGTCACTGATGCTGTCACTTACCCCAGCAGGCCACAGATATCATTAGAAAGATTGGTCTTGTAGTAAATCTTGCTTTCCTCCATCCAGTGGTAATATTAGTAATATATCCCCATCTGGTGCTGAGGGACAGGGACAGCATGGGCCTGTGTGATTTCAAATGCCAGGGCTGAATTTCAGCCCCAGTCCGTACCTGCTCCCAACCATCCAAGATCGAGCAGGACAGTTTGGATTTGGAGGAGATATCCCATGAGCTCAAGGCTATGTCTGGGGAGCTCAAAGCTCTGTGCATACTTGCATTCATTTAAGTAGCTTATTTTTAACTTTTCTTGAAATATGGTTTCCCCAGGGTTTAAACACTCAACTTCTTTCATTGCAGGCAGCAGCTGTAGCAATGAGCCAAAGGCTACAATGCCAAGTATAGGATACTTTTTTTAACTTGATTTTGGTTAGTATTCTTCATTCAATTTTGGTAAAATGTTGGCACACTTCAGAATCTCTCTGAATTTTAGCCCCACGTTTAACCCCTTAATGACCGCTGATACGTCTTTTAACTGACCTGAGATATAAGAGAATAGCCTCCCCATACAGGTGACAATCCAGCAGCTGTCGGCTGTACACTATAGCTGACAATTTGCTGCATCAGCCACGATCAGTGTTGTCACTGTCCATATCTGTTTAACCCCTTAGAAGCTGCTGTCAATAACAACTATGTCATATAAATGTTTAAAAGAGTGTGGCTTTTCCCTCATCAACACTCTGAGATCATGATAATATTCTTTATTTTTATATAGCGCTAACATATTCCGTACACATTATCATCATTGTCCCCGATGGGGCTCACAATCTAAATTCCCTATCAGTATGTCTTTTTGAATGTGGGAGGAAACCCACGCAAACACGGAGAGAACATACAAATTCTTTGCAGATGTCCTTGGTGGGGTTTGAACCCAGGACTCCAGTGCTGCAAGGCTGCTGTGCTATCCACTGCGCCACCGTGCTGCCCCTGATTGTGTGGTCCTTTGTCATGGCAATTCACATTCAAATAGCAGCCTCAGAGTCCGCCGGCTACAATGACCTGTTAAAAAGTCAGCGACATTTAGGTTGTAAAAATCAACTTTTGAATTCCTATCATGCCACTTTGTATTAATTCCTGAAAAGGACCTGAAGAGTTAATAAACTAACTGACAGCAGTTTTCAGTATGTCAGGAGGTGTTGTTTTTAAATTGGTATCAGTTTTGGGCATTTTCCAATATATAGGACCCCCAGAGTCACTTGAAACCCGGATACGCCCCTAAAAAAAATTATTTCGTAAATTTCCTTGAAAAAATGGAAAATTACTGCAACACTTTTAAACCTCCTACAATGCTAACAAAATAAAATAACATTTTACAAATGGTGCTGATGGAAAGCAGATATGTGGGAAATATTATTTATTAATGTTCTGCTATGGTATGACTATCCGAATTAAAGGGATAATCACTCAAAGTTTGAAAATTGCTATTTTTTTTACATTTGTCAAATTTTTTATATTTTTTATAAATAAGCACAAAACATATCAACCTAAATTTACCATTATCATAAAGTATAATGTGTCACGGAAAAATAATCTGAAAATCACTGAGATTTGTTGAAGCGTTCCAGAGTTATTACCACATAAAGTGACAATGGTCAGATTTTTAAAATTTGTCTCTGTCACTAAGGCTACTTTCACACATCAGTTTTTTGGCATCAGGCATAATCCGGTGAAATTTTTAAAAAACGGATCCTGTGCAAATTGTGAAAAACTGATGCCCCGGATCCGTTTTTTTGGCTAGATCCGTTTTTGTTTACCGGGTATAGAGTTTGGACTTCCTGTTCCGGGGAGAGAGAGACCAGAATGGAAAAAGAAGCTACGGGGCATGCTCAGTGTAAAAATACCGGAATCAGTAACCGGATTCACTCATTTCACCTCACGTTTCATCCGTTTATTGCTGAAACATTGTACGTTGTCTCCGCCCACCGCAAAAATAATTTTTGACAGATCCTGCAAAAAACAGATGAAATGTGTGGCCATCAGGCGCAATCCAGCGCTAATACAACTCTATGAGAAAAAACCCGGATCCGGTGGAAAAAAAGGATCCAATTTGTCTTGCTGGAGGACCCATTATCTAAGATTCAAACCAAGTTTTCTAATGCTGGGTAGGACATGTCGCTCTAAAATCTCTTGATAATTCTCTGATTTCATGATTCCTGTGATATTGTCAAGACCTCCAGTACAGACACAGCAAAGTAACCCCAAAGCATTAAGGATCCTCTACCATGCTTAACTGTTGGTAGGGTGTTCTTTTCCTTATAAGCTTCATTGCGTCGTCTGTAAACATACTGTTGCTTTGCATCGACAAAAAAAATATTTTTGGCTCATCTGTCCACAGAACATTTTCCCAGAAGGATTGTGGTTTGTCAACGTACTCTTTGGCAAAGATCAGTTGTTCCTTTTTATGTCTTCAGCAAGGTTTCTTCCTTGGCCTTCTCCCATAAGGTTCTGTTTAGTTTAGTGTGCGGCATATGATACTTGCCATGTGGCTTTTTAAAACACTGAAAACATCATTCTCTGGCTAATTAATGTCACATGGGCACCGACAATTGACAGGTGATTCTCATTTGTGATTTACCACAACTAATTAGCTTCCATAATAATTTAATGTAAAAGGTGCTAATACCAGTGTCACACTAAGCTTTAGATTTTACTATTTTTCCCTACCATAGTTTTAAATTATTGTTTATCATTTGCTCATTTGTATTTAACACGAGTGCTTTATATAAAAAAAAAAAACCTTTTGATTGATTAATTTTTGTCAGATATTCCACATTATGTACTTACACTTCATGGGTGCCAATAACGATGAGCAGGACTGTATGGCAGAGCTAATTAGTGTATGTGAAGAATATGGGTGCTATGATTTCTTGACAATCAACTATCATATCTGGTTCAAGATTATAGTTTTCTTACAAAGTGTGAAGTTGAGAATGGAAACCATTCTCAGTAGGTGGCCGAGCTAAATTCATGCCTGGAACCAAGCTATTCTTGGCAGGATGTATCCCTATTGAGATTGTAAAGCTAGTTTAACTGATGAAAAAAGTCCCCCAGCCGGAGGAGTTATGGAGTTATAGAGTTATGGACTAATCGTACGTCCTAGCTGTATACTAGTTACATTACCTGGGTCTCAACCTGTTTTAGGACCCTGGAGTAAGGAGATACTTAGAACATCTAGTAGAAGCAAGGTAGCAAAGCCGTGTTTTGTCTCTAAGTGTAATGGAGGCCCAGCTGGATCTGATGGCGCCAAAACCAACACCCTATGACCTTCCATACAAAAGTTATGATCCATCATAAGTTTTGGAGTTTCAGCTGCTAGAGAAAGTGGGAAGGAGAGTGACTAACCAAGGGATTAAGCGCACATGTGATGAGGTGGGCCTTCGTTCTCTGCCAAAAGAGGACAACACGCTGTGCAGCATGTTAGAAGAAACTGGAAATAGCAGGCCCCCACAACTACCATGTGGTTGCCAGCATCCAGAAGCCAAAAGTCAAGCTGGTAAGTGACTTTTTGTATCATCTGCTTATACTTTTGTACTACCATTTGTATTTGCATATCTGACCATTGTATATGTAGAATGTAAGCCCGCAAGGGCAGGGTCCTCGCCCCTCTGTATCAGTCTGTAATTGTTAGTTTGCTTACTGTAAGTGATATCTGTAATTTGTATGTAACCCCTTCTCATGTACAACACCATGAAATCAATGGTGCTATATAAATAAATAATAATAATAATTGTATATATAGTGTATTGTCTAGTGTGCCTTTAAGCTGATTAAATATATATTTAACCTTAGACTGCTCTTTTATCTTGATCCAAGTTCCATGCTACCGGGGCTGGTTTCTGGTCCGATATAAGCCCGTTAATGGACTGGGCTCATATCTAACAAGTAACTGGTGGCAATCGAAGTGCTTTTTCTCTGGTGCTATTGAAAGCTCCTCTCAGTCGGTCAGGGTTGTAAGCGAGTGTGGTGCCACATCCGCCACTGCGTAGCCCACTGACTCTCCCCCCCGTGCCTCCCTGAGGCCGTTTGGACGGGGAGTGTCTGTATAAAACTATGTGACGCTGACCTTCGTTTCCCCAGGGGGTGAGGAACGTCATGTTATAGCAAGTGAGGAGACTATACAGCGTGATCCTTCCGATGTAATAGTGACGTCAGGCGGGGTGGCAAAGTGTGGGTTTGTCATGTGTAATTTCTTGCCAATCAACTATTATATCCGGTTCAACATCATAGTCCTTCACAGTCCTCACTTTTTTAATCGTTTAACCCTGTCCCTTTTGCTCCAGCCCCTGACCTGACACATGGAATCGATCCCTAATAGTCTACTCTATATCCTGATTTCCACAAGGACTCTTCATATCACATAAAAAGGACGAGTCAGAGCTAAATTGTCCCTTAAAAAATTGGGTTTATCTGTATATAAAGGCATATGGGATAGTATCTCCCTAAATAATAGAGTTGTACTGTCAACATGATAATCGTATGTGCCATATTTTCTCTTACAAAAAAATGTATGTAACCTGATTTTTTTTTTTTTCACGGTCAGACACAGCCATTACACAGTACACAGCAGGGGCACATTTATAAGAATATCTCAGCACAGGAACATTTTATTTAAACACTTCCACTTTTTATTTCAAGATTTGTAAGATTTATTAATTAAAATGTATTTTGTTCGTGGAAAAACCCCTTTAAACTTTATCACCCTAGCGGGTGCAGCCCGGATTTCCAGAAATTACTACATTGCAATAATCTAGCAAGTGTTGAAGTTTTGTTAAAGAAACATTTGTTGAAAAATGTAATGATTTGATAGAACGCAGTGAAGACAGACAGACTTTTGTTCATTTTGGTTATGGTCTCATTCAATTCAATAGAAAAAGAACATCGCAAATTCTGTTTAACAACGGTGCTTTGCCGAAACGGCTGACTTAGCGCCACTAGATATGCAAGTCTGTATCAAAATTGCTCCTATCCCTTTTGCTTCTGCTTTTAAGGCCACTCTTCTCAATATGTAGTGAAATATTAGGACACGCAGGAGGTGAAATTGAAAGAAAGGACACGGACACGAGATGGGAGGTTAAAATAAGCACTTGGCTCTTCTTTTCTGTTAATACCCAGAAATTACTCATCAAAACTGTCAGAAAGGGTTCCATCTTCCTCTGTGTATGTCCTTTTACTTCTCCAAATTCTTCTCTCTCCATTCTATCCTAAAAGAAGCATCCAGTCTCATCATTCTGCCAATTGCTGCCCCAATGCATGCACCCTTTTCCAGCATTGATTTTCCATTCACTTTAAAATGAAAGTTACACTTACCAGAACTCACCCGTAAACCTCTCCACAGGGCATCACTCCCTCATCTGTCCTCCCTCATCCTACTCTGTTTTCCCAAAGATCTAATGCTACATCCTCCATAATCGAAATCTCCCATTCCATTTCCAAGGCTTTTCTTTTGCTGCACCACTTCTTTGGAATATGCTACCCCAACCATCAACTGCAGTTTTAGTGTTCCCTAACAAAATAAATCTATTAAGTCAGGCTGATCACTTCAATCTGCATACTCCTCTTCTTACTTATCAATAATCCTTAGAACCTGATCCCTTTATTCGGTAGTGTCCCCCATAAAACTTGCGCCCTAATGTCCTTTATTTTTGTGAATACACTTATACTAGCTGTTCATGACTTATGCAGCTTTTTGTGTACTGCTATTTGTTTATGTGTTTATGTGTTCTGCTATTTAATATGAGAATTGCATGATGTAGGGGCAGGGACACTGATTCCATTGATATGTCCCTTAAAAGAGTGCTTGTTGTAGTTTTAATAAAATCAGTGTTTAATCAGCAGGAGATTATCATATTGTTGTTTTGAAACATGCGGTCCTCCTGCTCTGTGTAAGACCGGGGTCACACTTAGCGTAGAGAAATACGGTCCATTTTTTACAGGCTAGTAAGCAGAAATGTTCCCTGAACAGTGATCCGTACGTCATCCGTAGGCAAGGTGTGGCTGCGTATTTTGCGCATGTAAACCTCCGAATGTAATCCGTATGGCATCCGTACAGCGAGATTTTCTCGCCGACTTGCAAAATGGACATAGAATGGATCCATGGGCTCAAATATTCGTGAAAACATATATGCAGTATATATATATATATATATATGTCAGTGAGACACATATATATATATTTATATTTCATACAGCGCTAGATATCTTAAAAGCCGGTAATTCAATTGCCGGCTTTTAATTTCTCCTTATCAAACCCAACATGATATGAGACATGGTTTACATACAGTAAACCATTTCATATCCCTTATTTTTTTTACATATTCCTCACTAATAATGTTAGTAGAGTGTGTGTGCAAAATTTGGGGGCTCTAGCTGTTAAAATAAAGGGTTAAATAACAGAAAAAATGGCATGGGTGCCACGCAATTTTCTCCGCCAGAGTGGGAAAGCCAGCGACTGAGGGCAGATATTAATAGCCTAGAGAGGGACCATGGTTATTGCCCCCTAGCTAAAAACATCTGCCCCCAGCCACCCCAGAAAAGGCACATCTGTATGATGCGCCTATTATGGCACTTAGCCTCTCTCTTCCCACTCCCGAGTAGAGGTGAGATATGGGGTAATAAAGGGTTAATGTCACCTTGCTAATGTAAGGTGACATTAAGCCTGGTTAGTAATGGAGAGATGTCGATAAGACACCTATCCATTATTAATCCAATAGTAGTAGAGGGTTAATAATACACACACATATTATGAATAAAGTATTTTAATGAAATAAATACACACATGGGGTTGTAAAATCTTTATTGTACGCTTTATCCACCTGAAGACCTTCGTTCTATAAAATAAAAAAAGAGAAAAGCAACAATATCGCATACCTTTCCGGCGACCAGTCATGTCCCAGGCGGTAAATCCATCTGAAGGGGTTAAATAAATTTACAACCAGGAGCCTGCTAATGCAGCTGTTGCTCCTGGTTGTAAAAACTGGGGAATTAATGAAATGCAGGGGAACATAGCATCGTAGACTTGCGGTGATGCGCCCCCTGCTGGCATAAACTCATATGAACTCTAGCGTGGGAAAATATTCAGAAAAAATCCCATAATATGTGTGTGTGTTATTAACCCTTTACTACTATTGGATTAATAATGGATAGGTGTCTTATTGACATCTCTCCATTATTAACCAGGCTTAATGTCACCTTACATTAGCAAGGTGACATTAACCCTCTCCCTAGCAACCAGGCAACCCCCAGCAACCAGGCAACCCCCACATGTACTTACGCTGGCTAACAGATGTAAATCAGCTGCGGCAAGAAAAACTAAATCTCCGAGCACTAAAAAATACTCGGAGGACCCCCCGAGCATGCTCGGGAAATCTCGAGTAACAAGTATATTTGCTCATCACTAGTTAGCAGTGATGTGTTAGTGATGTGGCTGGGATTATACACAGAAAGCAGCAAATTAGGGATTTGGACAGGGTTATACAAATCTCAGCATTCTGAGTGCTGCTAGATCTATAGCACAGAAAACAGCGATTTTATCAAAACTGCAGCAAGCAGCCCAGTAAGGGATACATCACTGAAATCAGGGTCTCTGCCCCTACATAATGCTGCTCTTGGATTACATAGCAAAAACCTGGCGACAGATTCCCTTTAAATATGGCTGCTCCATTGTGCAAAACAAGACCTTTTACCTTGTGTTACCCTTTTTCCTGATAGACTATAAGCTCTTGTGAGCAGGGCTCTCACTCCTCTTGTCTGAATTTTTCATGTTACTTTGTGTGTAATGTTTTATTTTGTTGGTTTATGTAAACACTAAATTGTAAAGTGTTGGCACTATAGAAATAAGAATCATTATACTTATGTATAAATTAATATTTAGCAAATATTTCACCACTAAATGCTTTCATGATGATAACAAGTACCAGCAGTCCCTGATATCTGAAATATCAGCCTCATTGTACATAGGTGACATCGGCCCATTACAACCAGGGGTGGATTAAGGGTAGCCAGGGCCCTGGGCTGTTCAGACACTGTGGGCCCCCCCGGTCATGTGATGGGGTCATGTGGCAAAGATTTTGTAAGCCGCCACCATAACACGGTAGACACTTTTGGCCGGGCCCCACTCTACTGTAACCTATTAAATATTTGTTAAAATATGCAATACAATTTAGGCATATTTTGATTTATTTTTCAATTTTTAAAATGAACAATAATATCACATACAAGGAACAAATACCACCGCACCATGACCAGACCACATATTACCACCACAGTGATCGAATAATATCACATACAAGGAACAAATACCGCTACACCATGTCGAGACCACATATTACCACCACATGATGACCAAATAGCACATACAAGGGACAAATACCGCAACACCATTTCCATTTCAGTGATAAAAAAAAACAAAAAAACACAATACTATCACCATAAGTGCCAGTATTCACAGGAGATCTGTACTTAGTATGCAGTGTCTGAGTAGAGGTTATACAGCGATCACTGGTGACATTATACACAGGACCTCTGTATATAGTATACAGTGTATAGTGTCAGTGTATAGATAACACTGACTCACCAGTGACGTCTCTAGGTGAAGTCCTTCATCTTTCATCCAGCACAGACCGCCATCATTTCTTCCAGCCAGGGCTCGTTTCTGCAGGAAATAACACAGTTATCTAGAGCTCTGCTTGCAGAACACATTACTTAATTTTTCCCAACTTCTACATTACACCACATGAAGAAAAAAAGGCGACATAGTGTCACTCTGCACAGTAACAGGACCGCCCCCCCATTTAAAACAATATACTCAAAAAATAAAATAAATACATCACTGCAGTAATAATATCCCTTAATTAGCCCCTATGGTAATAATAATATCCCCCATCCTGGCCCCATGTATCTCATTCCTGGCTCCAGCCATATGTTCTCGCATCCTGCCCTCATGAGTATCCATTCTACCCCATATGATCTCCCCATCCTGCCCCATCTGTCTCCATCGTATCTATCCTGCCCCATGATCCTATCCTGCCCCATGTCTTTCATTCTGCCCCGTGTCTCCAATCATGCCCCGTATCTTCATTCTGCCCATGCTTCCAGTCCTGCCCCCAATGTGTCCAGCATATTGTCCCCAGTGTGTCCAGCAATCTGCCCCAGTGTCTCCAATATTGCCCCCAATCTGTCCAGCAAAATGCCCGTGTGTCCAGCATTCTGCCCCAGTGTCTCCAATATTACCCCCAGTGTGTCCAGCAATCTGCCCCAGTGTGTCCAGCATTCTGCCCCAGTGTCTCCAATATTGCCCCCAATCTGTCCAGCAAAATGCCCGTGTGTCCAGCATTCTGCCCCAGTGTCTCCAATATTGCCCCCAGTCTGTCCAGCAATCTGCCCCAGTGTGTCCAGCATTCTGCCCCAGTGTCTCCAATATTGCCCCCAGTCTGTCCAGCAATCTGCCCCAGTGTCTCCTCTCCAGCATTGCCCCCAGTGTGTCCAGCAATCTGCCTTAGTGTGTTCAGCAATCTGCCCCAGTGTGTCCAGCATATTACCCCCAGTATGTCCAGCATTCTGCTCCAGTGTGTCCAGCATATTGCCCCAGTGTGTCCAGAATATTGCCCCCAGTGTGTCCAGAATATTGCCCCCAGTGTGTCCAGCATATTGCCCCCAGTGTGTCCAGCATATTGCCCCCAGTGTGTCCAGCATATTGCCTCCAGTGCGTCCAGCATATTGCCCCCAGTGCGTCCAGCATATTACCCCCAGTGTGTCCAGCATATTGCCCCCAGTGTGTCTAGCATATTGCCCCCAGTGTGTCTAGCATATTGCCCCCAGTGTGTCCAGCATATTGCCCCCGGTGTGTCCAGCATCCTGCCCCCAGTGTGTCCAGCATCCTGCCCCCTGTGTGACCAGCATCCTGCCCCCAGTGTGTCCAGCAATCTGCCCCAGTGTCTCCATCATATTGCCCCCAGTGTGTCCAGCAATCTGCCCCAGTGTGTCCAGAATTCTGCCCCAGTGTCTCCAGCAATCTGGCCGTTCGCAAAGAAAAATAAAATGAGTTCTCCTCACCTGACCTGTGCGCTCCAGCGGCAAGCACCCTCCAGCAGCTCGCACTTGCCGGCGACTGACAATGACGTCAGATGCCGGCGACGTGTGCTGTGCCTGCGGCCGACTTCAGCTACCAGCCTCCAATTGGCTGGCGGCTGTTGTTAACAGCGCGCTCGCACGTCAATAGGAAACCACCGCAGCGCCGGTAGGGGCCTGGTGAGCAGATGAGACGGGGCCCGATGCGGGCCCCCTCTGTGCCCACCAGGCTCATACTCCAGTCAGGGTAGTAATGCCCTGACTGGCGGCGGGTAATCTGAGCGGTAGCCGAGGGCCCCCCACACCGCTGGGTCCTGGGCTACCGCCCAGATTGACCCTATTATAATCCGCCCCTGATTACAACTAATGCTGAATAGAAGCCTTTTCCCCGGAGTGTACTATGGCCGCTTGCTTCCTTAGCTTTGAGGCACATGATGTGTAAGAGGTGAGGTGAACGAACGTTCTTCAATGAATTATTCTCTAATATGGCATTGCGGCTGGAACATGGAATCTGAGAAAGTTTCCACTGAATATTCTGTTTGTGTGAGTGGTGTAGATTGCTGACCTGCGCTAAACCTCGGTGCAATGACAGATCCCCATTGTAGTGGCAGCAAGCACTAAACACATACGGTCGATGCTCAGGTTTCTTCCTATTGTCAGAAATTCTTATTTGATGAAAATGTGCAAGTGAAAGCTCAGTGTTTTTCTTTTTATTCCAGTCACAAAGGCAACCCTTGGTTACACTAATTTTAAGGATGAAGAGTGACTATACTTGAAATATTTTGACCTTGATAACTCAAGGTCATGCACACATCAGGCACTGCCCCATGGCTTTAGCAGCAGTCCCTTTCTTATTAACCCCTTCATGACCCGGGGTATTTTAATGTTTTCCTTTTTCGCTCCCCTCCTTCCCAGAGCCATAGCTATTTTATTTTTCCGGCAATATGGCCATGTGAGAGCTTATTTTTTGTGGGATGAGCTGTACTTTTATGAACAACATCATTGGTTTTTGCATGTCATGTACTAGTAAACGGGAGAAAAATTCCAAATGCGGTGAAATTGCAAAAAAAGTGCAACCCCACACTTGTTTTTTGTTTGGCTTTTTTGCTAGGTTCACTAAATGCTAAAACTGACCTGCCACTATGATTCTCCAGGTCATTACGAGGTCATAGACACCAAACATGTCAAGGTTCTTTTTTATCTAAGTGGTGAAAAAAAATTCTAAACTTTGCTAAAAAAAAACAAAAAATGCACCATTTTCCGATACCCGTAGCATCTTCATTTTTTGTGATCTTAGGTCTGGTGAGGGCTTATTTTTGGCGTGCCGAGCTGAAATTTTAATGATACCATTTTGATGTAAATATGTTCTTCTGTTCACCCGTTATTGCATTTTAATGCAATGTCATGGCGACCAAAAAAAGTAATACTGGCTTTTCGAATTTTTTTCTCGCTACGCCGTTTAGCAATCAGGTTAATCCTTTTTTTCATTGATAGATCGGGCGATTCTGGATGCAGCGATAGCAAATTTGTGTATATTTGTTTTTTCATTGTTTTATTTTGAATGGGGCGAAAGGGAGTGATTTAAACTTTTATATTTTTTTTTATCATTTTCATATTTTTCAAAACATTTTTTTTAAACTTTTTTTCATGCTTCAATAGCCTCCATGGGAGGCTAGAAGCTGGCATAGCCTGATCGACTCTGCTACATAGGAATGATGCTCAGATCGCTCCTATGTAGTAGAATTGCTGCATTGCTATGAGCGCCGACCACAGGGTGGCACTCACAGCAATTCGGCATCAACAACCATAGAGGTCTCAAGGAGACCTCTGGTTGTCATGCCGACACATCGCTGACCCCCGATCATGTGACGGAAGCAGTAGTTAAATGCCGCTGTCATCATTTGAGAACAGCATTTAACTAGTTAATAGCGGCGGGTGAATCGCAATTCCACCCGCCGCTATTGTGGGCACATGTCAGCTGTACAAAACAGCTGACATGTCCCGGCTTTGATGCGTGCTCACCGCCGGGCCCGCATCAAAGCAGGGGATCTGACCTCGGACGTACTATCCCGTCCGAGGTCAGAAAGGGGTTAAACAACAAATATTTGACCAACTAGAATGATATATTCTGAAATTTAATTTTTCATATGAAGAGAAACTTTTAATGGACTTCATAGAAACTGAATTGCAGGAGTCAAATGTCATTTATATATATATATATATATATATATATATAGTTATATACATATATATATATATACAGTATATATATACCGGTATGTATATATATATATATATATAGTGAAAGTTCTTGAAGTCTCCTCTCATATAGAGCAGATCTGTTAAAAAAATTCTGTGACTGTACCCCTTCATCTGAATATTACGTAAATTGTTCATGCCTAAATTGACGTCCTCTGCAGATTTTTAAATCCACAGCAGATCAAGCTGGGAAAATAACCAAATATTTGATGCTGATTTTTCTCAATAGGGAAGCGAAAATCTGCAATTATATCCACATGGATATTGATACAGTAATGAATGATCTGCAAAAAAATTAACAGGTGCTGCAAATAGCCGAAAACAGAAAGAAAAGGATATTCATTCAGTCTTCTGCTGCTCTCATGATAATGCCTTCCTGACTGCAGTCAAGTCAGTGTAAGGAAATGGGGGTGCTGTGTACACCCCTCTTGAAGATGTGATATTGTTATATAATACATTGCACTGTTTAAATGTGATTTCAGCTGTTTGACAATTTGCATGAACCTAGTTGGGTACAGATAAAGTTAACAGTTGGGACTAGCCCAGAATGGGAGGTGTTACGTAGGGATACCCGAGATAGCTTCCTTGTAGTGATTCAGAGAGGGCCTAGCATTATGTAGTGAAAGACCTAAGGTGTAATAGCTTGCAGACTGGCATGTAAAGGTGTGTTGCATGCAAGAAGGAGGATATCAGATAATAAGTCCTAAGGATGAAGGAAACGGCAAGAGACATTACACAGATTGGAATCCAGGCCAGGAAGGCCGTTTAAACAGTACAGCACTTTGCCCAGGATGGAAGCAAAAGGCCCACGTAAAGGGGATATCAGAGGGAACTGTGTAAGAAGGACGCTAGTGAGCAACTGTCTACATTGATACGAAGCTATGGTCACCATATTGGGACATATTGGGACAATTCTTCTACAGAGAGCAGTGGACTTTCAAGACACTATTGAGGAGTCATACTGACGTTCCTCGATCAGTGGGGTCGTCACGTCAGTAGTCAGTTAGGAACTGATATTAGTTGTGAGTGGCCATAGCATTTCACCTTGACCCACTGGCGGACCCAGACAGAAAAGGGCTCCTGTGCAGCCAAAGAGCTCCAACAAATGCAAAATTGCACTTGATTTGGAGGTAAAAATGGGGATGTTGCTCTAAGAACATTCTGAGAATGAGGGCAGGTCTTATTAGATTGGGAAAGAGTCAATATCCATGGATCTTTCCAGCCTATTGATATCATCCACACGCTGTTTGCTTTGCCTTAGCTAGTTATTAAAAATAGGAGGGACCTCATGTAATTTCTTTTCAGGGCCCCAAATTTTCTTTTCTTTTTACTTACTGGGTTAGTTATGGGGGTGTTTGATAGACCCCTCTGCATTACTATCCCCTGGGCTTGATGTCAGCGGACATTACACAGCTGACATCAATACCACAATCCCATTACCCCAATTGCGACTGCACCAGGGTAACCGGGAAGAGCCGAGGCTAAGTGCCAGAATTGGCGCATCTAATGGATGCCACATTTCTGGGACAGCTAAGGACTGGTCTTATTAGGTTGGGAAAGGGCCAATATCCATGGACCTTCCCAGCCTAATAATATCAGCCACCAGCTATCTGCTTTTCTTTAGCTGGTTATTAAAAATAGGGGGGACCTCACGTAGTTTCTTTTAGGGTACCCCCATTTTTAATTATCAGCAAAGGCAAAGCAGACAGCTGGTGGCTGATATTAACAAGATTGGGAAGGTGAGATAGCGGTGCTGCCCTTTTGAGAACCAGCCACTGCAAATTAACCCTACTGACGTCATCTCAGTTCACAGCAGCTGGGTCTCACGAAGAACTGCGCGAGACCCAGCAGTGACTGCTGCTCCATAGACTGGATGAAATATGGAATACGGCATACCTTGTGGATTATTATTATTATTTATTATTATTATTATTATTTTTTTTTTTATATAAATGGAGGAAAGATGGAAACTGTTGGGAGTTTTTGTTTTCAAATAAAGATTTTTTTTCGGTGTGTTTCTCTTTTCTTTTTAGGCTAGTTTCACACTAGCGTTAACTGCAATACGTCGCAAATGCGTCGTTTTGCCGAAAATACGCATCCAGCAAAAGTTCTTGCTGGATACGTTTTTTCGTCATAGACTAACATTAGCGACGCATTTGCGACGCATTGCAAAACGTCGCGTCCGTTTTGCGACGCTTGGGCGTGTGGTAGCGGACCATCGGGAGAAAAAAACGTTACATGTAACGTTTTTTGCTCCCGACGGTCCACTTTTTCCGACCGCGCATGCGCGGCCGGAACTCCGCCCCCACCTCCCCGCACTTCCCCGCACATCACAATGGGGCAGCGGATGCGTGGGAAAAATGCATCCGCTGCCCCCGTTGTGCGGCGGAGACCACGCTAGCGTCGGGAACGGCGGCCCGACGCACAGCGACGGGTTGTTCCCGACGCTAGTGTGAAAGTAGCCTTACTTACTGGGTTAGTTATGGGGGTGTCTGACAGATCACTCTCCATTACTAACGAATGGGCTTGATTTCAGTGGACATTTCACAGCTGACATCAATGCCACAATTCCATTATCCCTATTGCCACCACATCAGAGTAATCACGAAGAGCCGAGGCTTAGTGCCAGAATGTTCCTGCTCATAGAACCTACACACTCCTAGTCATGTAACCATGGTGTTGATGCAGGTCTCCAACCTCTTTTAGCCATTGATACCGCACTGCTAACAGAGTTCCGATTTTATCAGTGCAGTTTCTGCTTGATTAGGGCAAGTGACCTATTGGCCCTGCAGTGACGATGTCCAGTCCATAATTCATTGTATGCTGCCACCGATCACTGGTCTCAGCATGTACAGCATGTGACTACACAAGCCATTGATAGGCTGCAGCTGTCCTGTGAATGATGCACGTGACGTGATGATTGCAGGGCTGACCGAATCACAAGATCAGTGAACTGGAGCAGAGGCCAATTTACAGGGAATCTAGTCTGTTACCCCAATAGTCAAATCATACTATTTATACATTGATACAGGGGACTCTATAAAAATCATATGTGTGGTACAAATTGCAATTAAGATGTTTTATCCAAAACCAGTTTTATTACATACTAGCTGTACTACCGGGGTAATAACTGCTGTTAGCAAAATAGAATGTGTTAACAAAAAATTATTCTGCACAAAAAAAACACAAAACAAATAGATAGAAATGTAATTATTAAAAGGCAAAAACTAAGCTAATAGAAGCATTTTACAACATATATTTCAACACCAGAGATATTCCACACAGATTTAACTAAATTGGCCAAGTAATGTGAAGTAATCTTCTATTACTTATTCGAGAGCCTTTTGATAAACGACATTCTTAGTTTTTCCTTCAGGTGCAAAGACAAACAGATTTTTGGCTGTTCCAACTCTTGAACAGGCCACATAAAGTTGACCATGAGAAAAGCATGGAGATTGTAAATCTAAGCTAGCTGAAGAGCCCGGCGTTGCCTGGGCATAGTAAATATCTGTGGTTAGTTATAGCACCTCACTTCTCTTATTTTCCCATCACGCCTCTCATTTTCCCCATCACATCTTTCATTTTCCCCCTCACATCTCTCATTTTCTCCCTCACACCTCTCATTTTCCCCCTCACTCCTCTTATTTTCCCCCTCACTCCTCTCATTCCCCCCTAACACTTGTCATTTCGACCTCACATCTGTCATTTTCCGATCACTCCACTATTTTCCCTCACTCCTCTCATTTTGCACTCACACCTTTTCATTTTCACCTCACACCTCTCATTTTCACCTCAGTATATACATGTTTGTCATCTCCCTTATATATAGTATACACCTGTATGTCATCTCCTGTATATAGTATATACCTGTATGTCATCTCCCCTGTATATAGTATATACCTGCTGTGTGTCATCTCCCCTGTATATAGTATATACCTGTATGTCATCTCCTCCTATATATAGTATATACCTGTATGTAATCTCCTCCTGTATATAGTATATACCTGTATGTCATCTCACCTATATATAGTATATATCTGTGTGTCATCTCCTCCTGTATATAGTATATACCTGTATGTCATCTCCTATACATAGCATATACCTGTATGTCATCTCATGTATATACTATATACCTGTAGGTAATCTGCTCCTGTATATAGTATATACCTGTGTGTCATCTCCTTCTGTATATAGTATATACCTGTATGTCATCTCCCTGCTGTATGTAGTATGTACCTGTATGTCATCTCCTCCTCTATATAGTATATACCTGTGTGTCATCTCTCCTGTATATAGTATATATCTGTGTGTCATCTCCTCCTGCATATAGTATATACCTGTGTGTCATCTCCCCTGTAAATAGTATATAACTGTGTGTCATCTCCTCCTGTATATAGTATATATCTGTATGTCATCTCGTTCACACGTTATTTGGTCAGTATTTTTACCTCAGTATTTGTAAGCTAAATTGGCAGCCTGATAAATCCCCAGCCAACAGTAAGCCCACCCCCTGGCAGTATATATTAGCTCACACATACACATAATAGACTGGTCATGTGACTGACAGCTGCCGGATTCCTATATGGTACATTTGTTGCTCTTGTAGTTTGTCAGCTTATTAATCAGATTTTTATTTTTGAAGGATAATACCAGACTTGTGTGTGTTTTAGGTCGAGTTTCGTGTGTCAAGTTGTGTGTGTTGAGTTGTGTGTGGCGACATGCATGTAGCGACTTTTGTGAGATGAGTTTTGTGTGGCGACATGCGTGTAGCAACTTTTTGTGTGTCGAGTTGCATGTGACAGGTTAGTGTAGCAAGTTGTGTGCAGCAAGTTTTGCGCATGGCGAGTTTTGCGCGTGGCGAGTTTTATGTGTGGTGCCTTTTGAGTATGTGCAAGTTTTGTGTGAGGCAACTTTTGCATGTGTTGCAACTTTTGTGCATGTGGCAATTTTTCCGTGTGTGCAAGTTTTGCGTGTGGCGAGTTTTCCATGAGGTGAGTTTTGCACATGTGGAGAGTTTTGCATGTGGAGAGTTTTTGCGCGTGGCGAGTTTTGAGCGGCGACTTTTGTGTTTCAACTTTTATGTGGCGAGGTTGGTGTATGTGTGGTGAAATGTGCGCTGAGGGTGGTATATGTGTTCGAGCACGTGGTAGTGTGTGGCGCATTTTGTGTGTGTGTTCATATCCCCGTGGTGGTGTGGTGATTATCCCATGTCGGGGCCCCACCTTAGCAACTGTACAGTATATACTCTTTGGCGCCATCGCTCTCATTCTTTAAGTCCCCCTTGTTCACATCTGGCAGCTGTTAATTAATGTAATTTTTTCCCCATTATGTAGATAGGGGCAAAATTGTTTGGTGAATTGGAAAGCGCGGGGTTAAAATTTCACCTCACAACATAGCTTTGACGCTCTCAGGGTCCAGACATGTGACTGTGCAAAATTTTGTGCCTGTAGCTGCGACGCCTCCAACACTTTTCCTTTCACTTTTTCCCCATTATGTAGATAGGGGCAAAATTGTTTTGTGAATTGGAAAGCGCGGGGTTAAAATTTCACCTCACAACATAGCTTTGATGCTCTCGGGGTCCAGACGTGTGACTGTGCAAAATTTTGTGCCTGTAGCTGCGACGCCTCCAACACTTTTCCTTTCACTTTTTCCCCATTATGTAGATAGGGGCAAAATTGTTTGGTGAATTGGAAAGCGCGGGGTTAAAATTTCACCTCACAATATAGCCTATGACGCTCTCGGGGTCCAGACGTGTGACTGTGCAAAATTTTGTGGCTGTAGCTGCGACGGTTCAGATGCCAATCCCGGACATACATACACACATACATACACACATTCAGCTTTATATATTAGATTTATATGAAGGCGATTTGGTGCACCCTTGGCATGGCCTAGTGCTCGGTGCACCGTTTTGCCTCATCAATTACTATCCTCTGCCCTTTCCTCTATGATGATTGATGGGTCTCCAAGGTGCTCTGCCTTTATTCTTTCCTCACCTCGGTATGTAAGAGGGTGGTGCTGTTATGGACAGTAAGGAACATGCTGTCACTTTATGAGACTGCACCCCCTTGTCTGGTGTGATGGAATGTTCTGCTTCTCCCCTGCAATAGATTGTGTAAATGAGCTGGACTGTGTAGATGGCAGGGGTGGAGCCTTAACAGCCTGTGTGAGCTGAAGCTGCTGCAGAGAGAACTTTGTGCTGTTTTCTGCAAGAGAGGACCCACAGCCTGTAACAGGGAGAGGACTTGTGAAATTTGACAGACGAGAGTGGCTGTCCTGTGTGAGTTTGAGAAGCCACAAAGATACCGAGAAAGGGATTTACAGTTTCCAGGAGCACCTCCAGGACCCAGAAGCAAGGAGAAGACCACGTTTCACGGAGCTGGCAGAAAGCCGTGCGCACCACCGTACTAGACTGTTGGGGGCCTCCCAGGACTGGATCTAAGTCCCCAACATCACCGTGAGTTTGTTCCTGTTTTGTGCACATGTTAGGGCCTAGTGTAGGCTTCAGTGGTCAGTACACGGGAGCCTGCTTAGTAAAGGCCAGGGAGGTTATACGTAGAGTAGCATCATTTTTTGTTTATTGTTTATATTTACTTGTGTGACGTATGTTGATTCTGCAATAGTTGGAGCATCGTGCTATTTTACGGACAAGCTAAAGAATATAACTCTTGTAAATTATCTTTTGCCATTGCATACCCGTTTGCATCTTCCTCATCCACTTCATTTCTTGCCTTCCAATAAATCTACCCTTTGCTGTTTGCACCTCATCTTGTGTACGGTAGTCTTCCTGCACCGTGGTGGTCCCCTGGCCATCGCTTCAGGTACACAGACATTGCAAGATCCGAGAGATCGCACAGTGTCAGTGTGATCCCCCTGCACTGTCTGCAGCGGCTGCTTGCTGCACACAGGATTGCACAGTAGGGGGCAGCTAATGCTGACAGAAAGGGAGATGAGAGCGTGCTCACTCTGACATTCTGTGCTCAGCTCCTGCAGTGCCAGAACTCGCTCTCCTGTCTGCATCATCCGCCCTGCTGTGTGATAACACTGCTATACAGTGCCAACAATGTCTGAACGCTGTGACTTTGGTTTTGCGAGATTGGCTCTATGTAGTTTCTGAGATATCTAATAATTAATGAATAGTGATGAGCGAACGTGCTCGAATAAGGTACTATCTGAGCACGTTCGTGTGCAAGCTGAGTCTTCGGTGTGCTCGAAAAATATGTTCGAGTCCCCGCACCTGCACGTCTGTTCGACAGCCACAACATATGCAGGGATTGCTTAACAAACAGGCAATCCCTGCGTGTTTTGCGGTGTCAAACAGCCGAGAGACATGCAGCCACAGGGACTCAAACATATTTTTCCAGCACGCCAAAGACACTCGGCTAGTACTCGAGCATGCTCAGATAACATCTTATCCAAACATGTTCGCTCATCACTATTAATTCATTACAGTAGAATTCTGGCTTCAAAAAGTCACTTTTCTAGCATCGTAAGCCTACAAATTGAAATAAAAAAATCATTATATGGGATATTAAATTACCTAAGACATTATTAAGGAGTCAAAAGACCAAAAGCTATTGCATTTGTTACCGCACATAAGTTGCATTCTTCAGAGCTTACAATCTACAATGAGGTGGGGGGTGATACAAATTACAGGGGCTTATTTACAATGATGGTCCAGCCATCTTGGGGAAATGGGGGGTAAAGGCTGCATGAGCTGGTTGTTAGACAATATTTGTGGTGCTTTTGGGTGCGGTGCAGTTTGATGGCAAATTATATTCAGATAAACAGTAAACGGGCTATATATATTAGGAAACCCAATAGGCAGCCCTAAACAGATGAGTTTTTAGGGAGCGACTAAAACTGTGTAAGTTGTGGTTAGCCCTAATTTCTTGTGGTAGAGCATTCCAGAGGATTGGTGCAACTTGGGAGAAATCTTGGAGCCAGGAGTTGGAGGTAATGTGTGTGGTGGGCAGCTGCTGCAGACAGGACAGGGGGATCGATTGGTGTCTGCACATACTGATATTATGTGAGTTCTCGCTCCTACAATGACAGTGAGTGCAAAGCAGCACTCCTTGAAGCACTGTCAATCACCATAAGGGGAAGTGTGGTGGATGGTAATTGAAGGAGCAGAATAGTGCATCAAGCACTTGGCCACGCCTAGGTTGCGCCAAAGCTTCCTCATTTACATATATAACAACAGGGTTTTTTATACATAAAACAAAATAATTAAAATCTGTACTATATACTTATGCTAAGTCCAAGAGCGTAACTGTCAGTCTGGAAGGGGCCCAACGACACCGATTTCACCTGACTGTGCGTCCTTTAACGCATATTTAGTTGCAATGAGTTGTGAGTTGCGGCAAAGAGATCCGCTATGTCGCCGCACTGTAATACATGCTGCCGAATAATCAGAAGCCGGCAGCAGACATCGGTTTGGCACTGACGTTATGTGCTGCATCTAACTACACGCCAAAGTCATCTGACGGCTACAGAAGGGGACGCAGTGCGATGTCTGAATGGAATAAGGTAAAAATAATTGTTTATTTCTTTTTAAAATGTTCTGGAGAAGAACGAAATTGGCCCAGGATGGGGGGCATTATGCAAGAATTAGGGAAATTATACCAGTATGGGGGGCATTAAACTAGAATGGGGGAATTATACCAGAATAGGGACATTATACCATGATGGGGGAATTATATTAGGATGGGGACATTATACCATAATTGGACCTTTTGACCAGAATCTGGGCATTATACCAGAATGTGGACTGTCACAGGGTTACCACAACATAGGGGAGTCAGAAGACTGCAGCATCTGATTGCTCCTACTCCTTCCCTGAAGATAAGCACATCGCCTTATTTTTAAATGGTGATTATTTCTTTTGGCAGAACAGGGGTTAATACTCCATGTTGGAAGCTCTGGGATGCTGAGCTCTCAGCTGAGCTCAGTTAGCCACTCCTATTTCCTATATAATCTGGGTCCTGATTCAAACACATGTCAGAGCTAGCTTATGCTGCATGGCTTGGAGGAGAGGTGTTTTTGGTGCTTATATGAAAAGGAATTTGGAGGATTTATCCGTGACTGCTGCATGGGTTTATAAGTGTGATAATTCCCTTCCCTTCTCTTATTTTGGTGTTTACTTATCCTCCACTGCCCGATGCATTCCTCTGTTATATGTGAGTGAATAGTTGTATGCCTGGTATTTTCAGTTACCCCTAGTTCATTTTGACTTGTTTGTCGGGTTGGTGTACTGCAGTGCACAGAAGCTCCCCTCCTCCCTGGGTGGGCGAAGGGAACAGATGGAGGGCTGATTCAGGAGATTAGGTAAGGGTGGTGGTCCCGGCATCTTCACCTTCAGAAGTATCCTGGGGAATAGGGCAAGCTAGGGCACCCCCTAGTGTTAGGGACTGGGAAGGAGCCCCTGATACCGGGTCACCCGACAGCTGAGTCGTGACAGGGACATTATAAAAGAATGGGGAACATTATACCAGAATGGGGATAATATACCAGGATGGGGATAATATACCAGAATGGGAAACAGTGTACAAGGATGGGGACATTATACCAGAATGGGGAGCATTATACCAGGATGGGGGCATTGTACCAGAATGGGGACATTATGACAGAATCTGGGCATTATACCAGAATGGGGACATTACAGAAGGATAGAGGACATTATACCAGAGTGGGGACAATATACCAGGAAGGAGAACATTATACCAGAAGATGGGCGTATTATACAAGAATGATGACATTATACTCCTAACATAGTGTATAAATGGTCTAATTTGAATATTGGGGTGACAGACTGCTTTTAATGGATAAGTAATGGTAATTTCTTTATTTTATAATATTCTTCCCTCTTAGCCAATTATTCCAAAATCATTGAAAACCTGTGAGATACAGTAATAATCCAATGTGATTCCAAACCTTATTGTGTTCTTACATTACATTCCAATATTAGAGTGTTCTTCAATTTGCCTGCCCTAATGGGCAACTATGAAGACCATGAGGTTGTAATGTTCTTCTGTATGCAATATGCAACCCTGAGCTGTTGTGTTCATTGTGAAAGATTAAGGATTTATTATATTGGATGAGTTTGTAATGAAGGAAAAGACTGATGGGAATGCTTCTCATTATTTTATGGTTGCTCCTTCTAGCTTTTAATCTCCATCATGTGACATTCTGTGCGCATGTAGATGAACACCATAAATTTACCCCTCTGACACATGGTACCAGTGTAATAACTCTCCTGCATTTCTGCTAGCCAGCACATTCTACTTGGTGGAATTATAATTTATTTTTTATTGCTCTATTATGTGCTTGTGTTGTCGTTCATTGGAACATCTGTCTTTCAAAAGCAAAGTAACTCCCCATTAGATGCTTCTACTAAAGATTTAATTCACTTCTTTGCATCAAGGCATATGAAGAAGCACTAGAAAATACCACTGTATAAGGATGCTTATTAAATCTAGTTAATCATATGGATTCCTGCATTATATAATTAGTTAGTTGTAGAGGTTCAATTACAAATGAGAAATAGTATGCAAAATAGCTTCACTTTAGAAGGAAAGAAATCTCTCTAGTGCCACTTTTAGGCCAACTTTCCAAATTCAGTATCTGGTCAGTATTTTTCTTCAGAATTTTGCCTCGCTCACATCTGCGTTTCAAAAAAGTGCTGCGTGTTTTTCTCTGTAACTAATATTCTACAATCAGTTACCGGACCATTTACAGTGTCCTATGCTACAGAATGGTAATGTATCCGTAAAAATTAAACGCCGGATGAATGGTCCGTGCTCTTGCTTTTTTTTTTTTTTTCTCGCACCCATTGACTTGCATTGGTGAGTCTCATCTGATATATACGGCCACTTGCAGCATGCTGCAATTTTGTTTCTCATCCAGATTCCACCTGAGGAAACACTCGCAGATGAGCACCGACTCACCGAATAACATTGCTGCGTGCAATGCGCTTTTGTCTCGCATTGTACTCGTCGATTTTATACATAAGTGGGAGCGAAACTTTTATGTGGAAAATACAGAAGTGGTGACGTGTTTCTGTTATAATTTTCCTCTGATTGTTCCACTCCTGATTTTGGCTTACAAATACTGATAGAAAATAATGACCAAATACTGAACATGTGACCATGACCTCAGGTGCCTATTCTACAAGTCAGTAATCAACCCTTTGGGCTAAGGCTGCCGTCACACTATCAGTATTTGGTCGGTATTTTACATCAGTATTTGTAAGCCAAAACCAGGAGGGGAACAGAGGAAAAGTATAATAGAAACATATGCACCACTTCTGTGTTTATCACCCACTCCTGGTTTTGGCTTACTGATACTGATGTAAAATACTGACCAAATGCTGCTAGTGTGACGGCAGCCTAATACTCATCTGCATTTAAAAAATCATTCCAATGTTGGTCCCAAACAGTCGGACAAGTGCAATGTGATTTTTCTCAACCAGCATCCATATGACATGCGTATGCAATCCTTATGCAATGCGTTTATAGCATCAGCTTTTAGGCTATGTGCACACTCTGCGGCGTCCCTCTGCGGGTTCTCCCGCAGCAGAATTGATAAATCTGCAGGGCAAAACTGCTGCGGTTATCCCTGCAGATTTATCGCGGTTTG